>NC_136483.1:80381904-80624404 GCF_053919585.1 Euprymna scolopes
AAAAATAAACAGAGTTGTTAAAGGTATCCAGTGGCCCAACTCTCTTCTCGATCTTCATCGATGATCTTCTAAATCATATTTTCCGATCATTCGCAGACATTTGTGCAGAATACACCACAATCCATGGCAACACTTCAAAGACAGACAATGACTAAGATCTTTTTGATGATCTCTCTTCTGATCTTGAACACGTGGTGCAATGGGGGAAAAGTGGCTGGTTAATTTTAATGCATATAAAACCAAGCTTTTCTCTTTTCATATTAATCGCTCTGACCCCCATCTGGTCCCAATTGAAATGACTGGCTCTCGTCTTAAGAAAGCACCATGTTTTGACTTTTGGGACTGACTGTTACTTCTGATCTGAAAAACACATACATCAGATCTATTGTCAAGATCGTTGGAAAAATAGTTAGATCATTATACTGCCCTAGTAGGTATCTCACTAACGATGCAATCCTCTATTTGTATAAGAGCCAAGTATTTCCTAAAATAGAGTACTGTTGCCACATATGGGCAGGCGTGCCTTATTTTGCCTTGATAGAGTGCAACCTAGCAGGCTTTGCCCTTTTCTAGTCCCTGAAACCTCTTTCCCACAGAACAGATGTTGCGAACCTGTTTCTGCTCTATCGTTGTTTTCATAGCAAGTGATCGTCTGAGCTCCTATTTATGGTCCTCTCTTGGCAAAACTTTAACAAAAACACTCGACTAGCTACAACCACTATTTACAATTTACCCCACTCTCTATATGTGCATAAACCTAAACGCAGGTACCACGAACACAGCTTCTTTTCTAGAACTACCCAACTCGTGAAACACTGTTCTACTGGCCTGCTTCCCAGCCGATTACAATATGGTAGCCTTCCACTCCAATGCAAACAAAATCTTTTTGAACCTCCCCCTTAAATAATCCAAATTCTACCCAATCTACACCATTAACGATTACTAAACTACCACCTTTTATTCATTAACTCTTATCTTCGAGTGGCCTTCAGGTCTTTATAATTGGTGACTCCCTTATAAAAAATATAAATGTATATTTACGCCTGCCATGTTCCAATTTCTTTTCACTTTGACCTTTTAGCAGCTATTTTTACCGGCTAAAGACTAAATCAAATTGGTCTCATGGGTTCAAATCCCCTATATATCAAGTTTCAAGTCTGTAGAGTAAAAATTGACAAAGTAGCTTGGTAGAGACGGTTCCTCATTCAGACAGACAGATGCACTTTTATGTATATTTATTCATAGATGCATGCATATATAGTATAACTAATTTTTATAGAGAAATAAGAAGAGTGCTCTTATACTTGTTATATTTTTATTCAATAGACACTACACATTGTTTTGATCATTTAGCCGTATTAACAATGACTTATACATAAACTCAGTTTCGTGTATTATGTTCTTTTACGAACCATAATATTAATAGCTGAAGAAGTCACCAAATATCTGATGAATTTATTAAATAAACGAAAGAGTGAGTTACATTTGTTGGGCTTCAGTCTTGTCTCATGCATACGGAAAACAAATTTGACGTCATTATTAAAAAAAAACCCAAGACACATGAAAGTTCACAAATTGTATTCATACATTTTTAGCTGCTCGTTCTTGTACGCCCTCCTACAAGATTCTTCCAGGCGTAGAATTTGCTGCCTGTAATCAAAGCTCTTTATTCACGTGTTCAAAAAGACTAAGTCAACCAAAGACTATCTGAAGAGAGAAGAGCTACCTTCTTTTCATAATATCTAAGGATGATCCCATCGAGAAATAAAATACTTAATATATTTTGAACATTAAAGATGTCTTAGTAATAGGTCGAAACAATTATATGCTCCAAAAATGTTGATTGTTTTTGGTGAATTTGCGAAAAGTTTGTTTTTTTACTGTTAATGTGGTTTATATAATAACATTAAATATTTTATAACTCTAGTATTACACTATCGAGCAATTAGAAAAACTTCATTAGAATTTATATTTGATATATAAAAATAAAAATAAAAATGTTCATACAATACAATACAATGCAGATGATCTTGAGTTCAGGCATGGTTACCACAAGCCCAAAGCGCTCCAGCAGTATCACACGATACCACCAGACTTTGTTGGATTGCTGTCAATCTGTGAGATTGCCATATCCACGATGATGCAGATAGAGCCTTGTCTTGTATTTTCTTTACGATTTTTTCTTGTTTGACGGAGAAAAACCAAGATTATTAAAGAACGAGAAGGTTGAGTTCGCAATAAAACCTCGGCATCCGATTCAATAGGAAATACAATCGTTTTCCTGCCATTTCTGATACATTCTTCTCGTAGATCCTCATATCTTTCCAACTTACCCTGATGTGTCCAGTCAAACTGCAGATTCCCTTAATTATAGATAAACTGCGATGATTTGATGGCTTTATTTTCATCGCAGACTATTTAAACATATTCTGTAAGCGGGTAATCATTTGTTTCATGTGTGATTTGGATTCTGTGACTAATGTCACGTCATCTATGAACGCCTTTATAGTAGGGATCTTTTTATTATTTGTGCTATATTCGGCACTACGGCAATATTATCTCCATTACCAACAAAAACAGTAGTGGAGAGATAACGCATCCCATCATAATGGCAATATTCAACTTTTGACAGTTCGTTGAATATATTATTATGAGAAAATCTCATATATGTACATTTGAAATACGCTAATATAAGATTTCTAATATCTTCCGGACCCCCCCAATAAAAAAAACACACACAAAAAACAAAAAAACAAAAAAACACTCCATTGCCTTCTCAAGTGGTTGGTGTTTTACGCATTTTCTAAGTCTATCCAAATGACATGAAGACATATTTATTATTTTCAGCCGTTCTAATTTGGTTCCAAAATATAGTGGTATGTTCGATACAGCCTGGGAAGCTGGAAATTCCAGCCTTCTGTATTGAAGAATTGACATGGTTATTATCTAGCACGAATTTTTCCATCCTTTTAACAATAATATCGAGAAAGATCTTACCTTCTACGTTAAGTGAAGAAATTGGACGAAATTGGTCAAAATTGGTCCAGGGTTTGGGAGGTTTTCTCCTTAGGTATAAGGATTCCATTTGCCAGTCCCCAGTTTTTTGCCAGGAACTTCTTTGCGTATGCTGTCCGTAACAACTTCCAAAGGATTGTTAATACCTTAAGGCATCTTTTATAAAATTTATAGGAAATACCGTTTATCCCCGGTAAACTCTTTGCCCTCGCTTTCCTGCTAAAGTCTTTTATTTCACTTAGCCATAAAGGTGAATTATCGAACTTTACTCTCGGGGATCGTGGACAGTTTTTTTTCATTAAAACCCCCCAGAGGATTATCGATTAATGGGTCGGTATATTTTTTCCGAAGGTGTGCTTCTAATTCCTCTGTCAGAATATTGAGGACGCCGCTTTTTTCCTCCTCGAATAATTTCTTGGTTAACTGATACTTTTTTTTCCAAGTCGCGCCTCGTTTTCGTTTCTTTTGTCAACATTTCTATATGTAATTATATAATTTTTATATATAATAATAATTCTGATATATAATTATCTGTATACTGCTATCTCATGTATACACACATATGCTATTATAAGGTAATATAATACATTGCATATATAATATAATAATAGCATATATATACATACACACACAGTCTCGACAAACAAAGGAATATACGAACATAAAAAGAACATAAAATGAATAACACACTTAACGGTATATATATATATATATATATATATATATATATATATATATATATATATATATATATATATAGCGTTAGAGAGAGAGAGAGAGAGAGAGAGAGAGAGAGAGAGAGAGAGAGAGAGAGAGAGTGTTTAATTACATTTTGTCCCCATGGAACTTACACTAATTTCAGCGGAAATAATGAATGAAATATTCTGAGAAGTTATCATCGATGGACCAAAATGAAATCAAATTTATATAAAAAAAACATAAAAAAACAGCACACATTCATTAATTAAAATCACACTTAACTACATAAAATAGCAATTAATTTGCGAAAATGAATTCTATTTAATATTCTATCGTAATGCTACTTTCAGGCGAGGAAATAAAAGTGAATAGTTTACTTCAAACTTAAGCCTAACTGAACAACGCAAATACCATTTTAAGGTGAAACACTGCTTAACCGCTTGACGAGCAGAAAACTTTATTTTAGATATGCCCAAGTGTCTCAAACAAGATGACCCATCTAACGGTGCAAAGGGCTTTTACGACCTTAACCAATAGACATGTAATCTCAAACTTAAGCGTGACAGACCAACTTAAAGAGATATTTGATTTAAAATATGATGCGTTCGTGCAATATGCACGTTTAGCGATCAAGATGCCATTTCAAACTAAAGCGTGATAGCCTTACAGATAGATGGACAGGCAAAACTTCTCAGAGAAATTCGTCTGAAAAAAGTAAGGAGTATGGAAGAAGAATAAGAAGAATTAGACGTCGATGACAAAGAAGACGGCGGCGAAGAAGAACATAACGAAAAATAATAAATAGACTCCAAATACAACAACAACAACAACAACAACAACAATTATTTTTAATACTAATTAAACTACGCTTCTTTCTACCCCCCAAAGGTAGCACCACAGAAAAATAGTCGTAAAGGGTCAAGGAGGATGGAAATGTCAAGGAAGTAAAGAACTAACCAACCATCTACTGAATGCGTGCAAAGAGGGCTAGGACCTTTTTGCCACCTAAATTCCAGCAAATGGCAATAGTCGCTGTCAGCGAGAAGTCAATGGCAAGCTGCTGTTGCGATAACGCAAATGGATTTGCAAAGTTTATCGAAAGCGGTGGAAAGTACTCGAAATTTGGGAAAACTTGTTGTCACACAGATTCCTACCACCACTGATTGTTGTCAGTAATCTCTGATGATAACCCGCATATATATTCCTAGTGAGTATAAATAATAACACGATTTACAAGAATATATATATATATATATATATATATATATATATATATATATACGTATATATATATATATATAAATGGTCGCTGAACGAGAAATCAATGGTAATCGGCTTTTGCGATAACGCAAATTCATTTACATAAGTTATCGAAAGGGGTGGAGATTACTGGAAACCAGGGGAGATTTGTTATCACTCAAACTCCAGGGAACACCACATGTTATACTCAAAGAGAAATCTTAGATGATGGCCCGCGTGACTACTCCTAGTGAGTAAAAAAAACCCAAAAAACAAAAAAAAAAAAAACAATTAATAACGTTCCATTAAGCAAAATGTGTCGGGTGAGAAATATACAAAGTTACAGATTTACGGGGTTGCCAGGGCGCTTTGCAAAATATCTTTCATGTTTCTTGCTTCCTTTTTAGCGATGTACTGTTTTCACTTGACGAGCATTTTTGACAAGTTTCATGAGAAATATTCACTTCTATTTTAATTCCCAAGATGCCACATCCTGCCATTCCCTGTCTTTCAATGGCCCTTTTTTCCCTTCAAGCAGAGCATCATTTATTTATGCGCACATCAAGATGACACTCTCCTCATCAGCAGAAAAAAAAATAAAAAAAAGAAAAGAAAAAAAAAAAGAAAAGAAAAAAGCCATCGACAGGCAGGACGTCGATATTACCCTTCCAGTCATTACTGTCGATGAAACTGATTTTCTCTTTTAGTTCTTCATTCTTTTGCACTCATGTATCCAAAAATAAAATGAAACAAATTTGTTTTTAAATGTCTTTTGTCAGCAAGATATGATGCAAATGACACCTATATTCAGAAGTGTCGATAGCGCAGTGATTATCGGCACGACTAGGGGATAGATGTGCCAGGTTCGAGGTATATCGGGCCACTGCATCGTTTTCACTTAGGTAAACATTTCCTTTTAGTCATGAGAGGCAATGGATGCTCCCTATGGATGACGTTTGAAAGCACGTTCGAGAAGACGATAAGTTACGAGAAGTTACGCGTGGCGGAAGAATGAGAAATTAATCGTTGTTAAAAAAAATTGGAGTTAAAGTTCTTTCCTTTTTCCTATTTTTCGTCTCCTTTGCGACTGAGTCTGCAACGTGTGGGTTCCATGTGTAAACATGTTGGGCAGTGTTATAGTTGGAATATTAATTTTAATTCATTATGTATTATTTGGATTATTCGGACTACTGTTCTCGTCTTGAGGGTTATTCTCACAATGTTTTGGCCGATGTAACCTCCGACCTTTTTTCATGTGTATCTTGTTGAACTTTGGAATCTTTCTATCAAATTCGGCAATCTGCACGGAATTTCAACTGTAACCGTTTATTTAATCCACGGGAGCAGGATGCTCTCATTCCGTCAGCTATGGCCAGGTAGAATTTGTAAGTAATTTGCAATTGTATACACCTGAAGAAGGTCGGAGGTTATATCGACCAAAACGTTGAAATAATAACTCTCAAGCTGAGAACAGTAGTCCAATTAATCCAAATAATACAAATAACCAAATTTCATCTAAAAACTTGGAAATTTAATTTCTCTTTGTTCAATCAAAATTTTCTCTTGAAATAATAAATTTCTTTATGGTTTAATAATATAAGCAAACACAGCTTTTTCTTCCGGTTTCTCTCAGCCCCATAGCCACCGCCATTGTTTAGGTTTGTTCCCTGTTAGCTAAGATATGATTCTGATACTACGCAGTCCTAGTAGGTATATTCTGACATGCTTTGCCTTCGCGCCTTTTGAATAGAGGTTAGTTTATGGCTTATCGCCTGAGGTTCTCATACTAGTGAATGCTGATAGAGCCGCCCAGCCATTTTTCCTGCTGTCCAAAGTGTTATTTCTTCAGGATGCTACCTTTACAAATTCCACTTTTCTGCCCTTATGTCACATCTCCCCCCCCCTACGAAAGAAAATAAAAAACTCACCGCTTCTCCCGTAAAAATAATTGGCAGCCACATATTTTAAAATAGATAAAAATAACATTTTACCATTTTAAACTATTTATTACGAAAATGGAAACATTTTAAAATAAATTTCTTCTTACGGTAAAAAAAAAAAAAAGTTCAGATGAATAAATAAAACGAATGCCACATTTTTAATAAATTTATTTCAAATCAAACCAAATATACGTTGATTAAAATTACATTAAAATATATATATATATTAAAAAAAATGATTCCAAAGCGTAGATTTTAAAAATCAATTGTGAAAAGATTCGATTTTGCAAGTTTACAGTTCTTGGAAAGAGGTTACTAGAATAGGAAGCTTTATTACAATGAACTATCAACTATCAACGCAGCAAATTTATGGACACCACGAGACCAACGAGTCAAGCGAGCTGGAACAAAAGAGGCAGGGAATAGATCAGGCAGTTCTGAAGAACACATGTCATGATAGTATTTATAGACAAGCCTGAGACATAACGTCTGTGTGTGTATGTAAGAGAGAGAGAGAGAGAGAGAGAGAGAGAGAGAGAAAGAGAAAGACGGAAAGAGAGAGAGCGATATATATATATATATATATATATATATATATATATATATATAGAGAGAGAGAGAGAGAGAGAGAGTCAAATATGCATCTCTCTCTTTTTCTCTTTCTCTTTATGGATTTTCCTTCCAAACTCAACATATGTGCGTACGTCACAATCCAATCTTGACAGATGGAAAAAGAAACAGTAACGGACTACTAAACACAACGCCAACCTATACACGTGGCTCACCGAACACAAAAGTTCATATAAACATGTTCGCACTAACAAAATAGGCGAGCTAAAATACTCGCACATATTCAATGCATGCCAAAGTTACACATACTACCACGCACAAACACAAGCAGCGCCACATACAACAAACACGGCAACTCAATTTCTTACACAACCACCTCTCTTTACTTGGAACGTTCTAAACTCTCTAAACTTCCGTATTCCACAAATTCTTTATTTTTAGTCGTCATTCTGTCTTTGATATTACCTTATCCTCAGCAATTATTTACAATTGCCGAATATTTAACAAAAACTTAAATACCTTAATTTTTACTGCTGAATTTATAATGTTTCCAATCTGAAGAAATAAAATGATTTATTTTTAAACACGATGAGTGTTATAATACATTATTAATTCTCAGTGATACTTCTTATCACAGGAGGTGACATAATGCCTGGGAATATGCATCTCGTATGACTGAACCGAACCATATCTCACATCAACAAAAGATAACCTGGTACTTTCCAAGCCAGCCCTTGGTCTGTCAGATTAAGTACCGACGACTATGACTTCTAGTTGTTTTACTTTCCATCGCCGTAAAAAAAAAAAAAAAAAAAAAAATCTGACACAAGGCCGAAAGTATAAAATAGAAAAGCCAATGCACTAGAGGTAATGCACTCTGGGCCCACAAAAATTCCTGAACAACCCTATTAGCATTCCTCTTTAGCAATATACTAACTCCTTGTAAAAGCGAAAAAATAAAACCTGGGAGGGTAGATTTTCTAGGAATACACAGACTCATACCCCAGGCCACCGGAGCAGATCAGCACTTGCAGTGGTGACCTTCTATGTCGAACTGATTGTCGAGGATGTATCCTTGATTGGTATAAAATATCAAAAGGAAAAATAACATAAAATGTAACTTTTAGAAAAGAGCACTTTTTAGGCGTAAAAAACGCATGTGTACGTTGAATACATGCCTTGCTTATAAATGGCTATTCAGTTAAATTTTTATACGCTTAAAATATTTCTGCAAAAGTGAAACGTGTTTAAACACAAATTTCTTCATGAATAAATAACCCTCGCTGAAAGTGTTATTCGAATCTTATACGAATCTTATTTGGTATTATTAAAGCTTTTGAGAACCAAACTATTTTTGCCACAAACAATCGATAAATATAAAGTTTGTTCTTTTTCTTGTTTATTTTCAAATAATCATAGTTTTTATTCGATGCATGTCGTCGTAAAATGTTTCAATGTTTTCGTAAGTAAAACGGCTTAAAATAGATTGCATACAAAATACGGACTACAATAAGAATAAAACATGTTATGAAATAAATTTTTCTTTCAATCCCATCGAGAATATACAGATTCGCCCAAGCATTTCTTTAAGAAGCTTTAGTCGTTAGTCGCTCTTTGATCTGCGAATTTCAGTTTAATGTAGCATTTTGATCGATATAAGCACATATTTATTGGAGGCATCTCATTTTGTCATTTTGTGCCAAGTGCCAGGTGAAATTTCAACTTCCAGTGGGATTACTTCCCTGTAGATTACAACAGAGTCGCATTCAAACCAAATACAAAAAAGAAATACTGTCATATACCGATTTATAATTTGGATGTTTTAGATTATTGGAACCACTGTTCTCATCTTGAGTGCAATTTTTACAACGTTTCGGCCAATGTAACCTTCGATCTTATTCAGGGTTATCTTGCCGAACCCAGAAAACTTTTTGTTGAACTCGGGTTGGAATTTCTAATGTAAACCTTTATTTAATCCACGAGGATAGCATACTCTCGTTCCGTTAACTCTGACTGAATAGAAGCCTTAAGTAATTCACAATTGGAACCTTCAGCATCCTTGACAAAGAACCGTGGCGCAACAGGTAAAAATTCAGTTGTAAGTGACACTTTTCTGGAAGAATACTGCTGTGAATTGCTAATACTTCTACCCGGGCCGACGGAACAAGATTATTTTACTCCCGTGAACTAAATAAATTGTTTCGTTCGAAATTCCGCGCAGATTCTCGAGTTCGACTGAAAGATTTCTAAGTTCGACAAGTTGCACCTGAAGAAGGCCGGATGTTACATCGGCGAAAACGTTGTGAGAATAACACTCAAGATGAGAACAGTCGTCCGAATATCCCAAATAATACAAATAACCAATCCTTGTTCATTCCGTAAACATCTCCAATCCTCTCATAAAGTGTTTCATCGTTATACTAGCTATACTTCCATTTCATTAATCATTATCCTTGAGTGGCTATCGGTCTTCATAAGCGGTGACTCATTAGTAAAAAAAAAGAGAAGTCAATGAAAACATTTATTTAAGAGGTTCCGGTTGTTGGTTCGTAAGCTTGTAACGCTTAAGTTATAAATAGAACTTTAAACATAGATTGAATAGGCGTATCTTATTTCATATACGTCTGAGCATCCATATAGACGGTTTTGTTTGAAATAGCTTTTTCGTCGGTCTGTCTGTCACGTTTAAGTGTGCATCATTATTTTAACCGCGTAGAAGAGATACGAGTACCATCCTAGCAATTATGTGATATAAAAGTTCAAAATAGCACCACTTGAAAAGCTAAAACTAACCTATTACACAGATATCCTAATAAAAGTAAATTGAAATATGAATCATTTACTCTTCCATGTAAATCACTTTCTTTTAAAGACTCGACAAGCGCAATTAATTATTTCTGTTTTGTTTATCTATTTGATTAAAACGAATAAGGAGACATTTTCACGAAGACGAGTAAAATACATACACCTTCTCTATATGAGAGAGACACTTCTGCATGGAGTTGATACTTAGATATCTAAAAGTTTGCCACAGCATCATTACTCACATGGCAACCAAGATCTAATCAGATTATTTTTGTTAGTTTATACGTATAACTTGATATATTTACTTTAGTCTCTCTGCATCTTATCTACCGGGTGGAACGATAAATTTGTCGCCCTAAATAAAACAATACTTTATTTTAAAACTTTTATTGAGAAAAAATCAATTTAGGTAACTTGATTATGTAGTAGAGTTGCCACTGCAATGTATCCGCCTTCAGCCTGAATCACCGCCTCGATACAAGTCCAGAACCGGGAGCATCCCTTTTCCACAAGTACCGGCGGGAGTTCGGTCAGGCTGGCTTTGTTGTTGTGAGAGGTTATGTTAGTGATGTTCTCGACGTATGACCAAACGAAGCAAGGTCAGGTCGGGGGGGGGAGCCAGTGAGAGAGGAGTACAAAGTCGTAGGACTCGTTCTGAAGCCAACCCTATTTTTTGTTGGACTTGTCGACCGACACCGAGTCTTGCTGTCACACTTAGGATCTGCCAGCGGCTAACTGATTGCATCAAGGGATTACCACACTCTTCAGCACATCCAGGTACACTTTGGTGTTGACTTTCAAGCCGACTTCGAAGATGTGGCATGATGTGACCCTCACTTGAAACCACACCAAAGACCATAACAGTGACTGTAAACGTTGTTGAGCTGTGTCCTCAACTGTTGAACTGTCCAGATTTGCATTTTGAAGGGACTGGGAATGGTTCTATTGCCATAACTTGGATCGGTGGAGAGCATGAGTTGTACAGCGGCGCATCTCCGATCTCGTTCATTGAACATTATGTCACTACTTTCACGCATGATAGTAGGCTCCTATCGCTCTTGGAATTTGTACACAATTGGTCAATAAGTAGATTGACTGCAAAACAAATAAAAAATACAAAAAGAAAACCGGTTTTCATCAAACAGAAATGTAAGCATGTCGTCTTTTCTAGGGTCACAATTTTATCGCTCCACACGGTCTCTCTCGCTCTCTCTCTTTCTTTCTCTCTCTCTCTCTCTCTCTCTATATATATATATATATCTTTCACTCTTTTCTCTCTCTCAATCTATCTATCTATCTATCTATCTATCTATCTATCTATCTAACGAGGGACGTTTCAAAAGTAATGTCTCCCATTTTTAATTCCTCCCGAATGGATCAGAGGAAATTTCAAATTGCATTGTTATGATGACTAAAATTATGCATTTATAACCTAAAAGCTTCATCATTCTGTTGCGGATACTGATGGTGGTAAACTCTTAGATTACAACCTCTGTCAAGGGTGTGCGCCAGAAGTATATATGCGTACTTGAATTCCTCTATACAGCAGAAATTGTACCGATCAATATTGACCGGCGCCTCTTGATGCAGTTGATGTCAGCACAGTTAGGAGAAGGGCTCGTCGATTTAGGAGTTGCGAAAGAGATGTTACGACCGAAACATAAAAAGAGGCTGACAAAAAGCGCATTGAGAATAGTCGTGACTATGTAAGAAAATGAATTCTGGAACACAAAAGGTCGCTCATTTCGTAGCTTCGTAGCAGACCTTATTTTTGAAAAGATCCTCGTATATGAACTTATATATATATATATATATATATATATATATATATATATATATATATATATATATATATATATATAATTAAGTTCATATACGAGGATCTTTTCAAATATATATATATATTTCATATATATATATATATATATATATATATATATATATCCTATTTTTAACTCAAAAACAAAATCAGTGAAGAGCTACGAAGACAGGAGTAGTACAATTAAAATAATTTAATAAAGTAGGAGAATTTTATTATGTTTAACAATGTTTGCTTAAATGAAAGAATGCTATCTAAATATCCACACATATATATATGTGTGTATGTGTGTGTATTTAGACAACATTCGTTAATTTAAGCAAACGTTGTTAAGCGTAATAGAATTCTACTTTATTATTTATCATTAAAATGGTATAATAAAGTATTATCACTTATTATTTATATTTTTGTACAAAGGTTCACAACTTATCAAGGCCCGAAGGTTACTCGAGGATACGGGTTAATAAGTGTACAGTTATCAATGAGACAATATTGTATAAATCGTTGGTGGTAGAAATTTGGGAAAATGGTTTGCTTAAGGGACCGGCTCATTGAGAACTTTTTTACATTGGACTTGAAGACAACCATATTGTAGTCAGCTGGAAAGCAGGGAAACGGAAGAGAGTTCCACAGACGTGCAGTTCTAAGAAATAAGCTTTGTTCATTTTTGCGCGGCTAACGCGACACTCCTGCTGATAACTGTTTTTATTTTTAAATATCAAGTCGTTATCAAGACCAGCGGACTAACAATAACACTCTTACACGAAGAATTCCACCATGCGGTCAAGAAAAAGAAAGAAAAGAAAAAAGATAGGCTCTTCATTGATAAGAATGTGTAGCATTGAAATATATTTGATATATGCAAATAAATTTAATTAAAAAAATGCGTTGTTTTTAGCCTTCAAAACGTGTCGATTTACAGACGTAATTATTTTCAATTTTCAATTAACGCACAACGCTTCAAGTGCAGGTAAAGAAAAAAATTCTTTCACACACACACACACACACACACACACACACACACACACACACATATATATATAGATACACACACACACACACACGCGCACGCGCGTGTGTCTATTCAATCCAATCTAATCTAATCTAACAATATATCATCATATTTATTTCATTCTGTCCTATCTCTTTACCGACCTCCAATACTGGTAAACGTGGACCATGTAATCTTTCACGAAAAATGTTGGTTCTCCTAATTTCCCAAAGGAAACGACAAACGAAATTTGATGAAACGACAGAAATAAAAATCCGACATTTCAGAATACAAACACTCATGGTGGATTCAAACAAACGTCTTTACCAAAACTGAGCTTACGTTTGAAATGAAATAAAACCGACTATTGAGATGCGTCCATTTGATCTGTGCGTTTAACTATTGAAGGCCTTGACAGTTAAACATGAGAGACCGACTGACGGACTGGTTCTTAGAGATATGGTTTAACTCATCTTAGAATGTAATTTCTAACTTAAGCGTGGCAGATAGTAAAAAATCATATTTCAAAGTTTAGCGTAAGTGACCGACTGACAGACATTTCCTTACAAAACATGATTGGACGCATCTTAAAATAGAATTTCAAACATAAGCATGAAGCACAGAAAAAAGCTATTGCATAGTTAAGCGTGGCAGACTGACGAACAGATAGTCTCTCATAGATGTATCTAAAAAGCGATTCCAAGTTTAATTGTTATATACACATATATATAAATCTATTTAAATAATTAGCTCGATGATATTACTTATTCGACATAATAGCCTTGTTTCAACTGTATCATTTAAGAATATAATTTAAAATGTAATTATTTAGTTCATTTTCATTTCAATTTATATTTGGTTTAACTTATTTTACCTGAAATCTGAAACTGTTTAATTTTCAAACCAAAAAACCAACGAGGGAATAACTGATATTTTAATTCTTTATTATTTTAATTTTCAATTCGGAGGTAATTTTTTTCGCTTATTCTTATTTTTTAAGTATCCGTTTTTATTTGTTATTGTTGTGTTATCCGTTTCTTACACTGTATTTAGTAGTTTTCTTTGGTCATGTACACTATAAGTACGCCGATATAATTCATAAGTTGTTTTTTGAAAAACTTCTGCTCCAGAATACATAATTTTCCTTTATTTTCAACACCGATGCCCGGAGAAAGGGCGGTATGGGGTTAGAGAAAAATAATTAAAACTAATGTCCTCATTTACTTGCATCCCCACGAGGGCAGATTTAGTCAGACACAGGGCCAATTTTCCATGTGAGCAAAATACATCATCCCATACATTATCTCCTCTTTTTTGTTTATAAATTTAATCGGTGTTTGCCAGGATTTATTATGATAATTATACCATAGCAAGTGTGTTTAATTGCCTCCGGAACAGATTTATTTGATATCTTAAATTAAAAAAGGGTACTTTTTTTACGACATGACACAGCGTCGTTTAACCCCTAAAAAAATTAAGACTTACTTTTTGGGGGCCTAATACGTTTAAACAGTCTTTATAAATAATATGAAAGAAGAAATTTTGAAAAAAAAAAGAAAATTAACATTTTAGCGTGGGGAATCACTTTTCTATATCAATGTAATGTAAAATGAGCACCCACTTTTTGGCCACAAAGCGTTCAACGAGACACGTCATCTCTAGCATTTTTTCAAGTTTGGCGATTGAGGAGAGGAGGCAAAACATACCAAATACAATTTTTTTGTTTTTTTGGTGTTGGGGGCGGGAATTACATTTGAAACAAAATAACGATAAATTTAATTATTTTTTCATGAGCCCATTCTGTACTTTCACCTAACAATTTTATAAACAAAACGAACCCCCAAATATGACAAATTCAATTTTTTGGGGCGGGGAGAGGGATGATTACATTAGAAATATAAAATGACGAAAAAATTAATTTAATTGTTTTTGGAATTAACTTTTGTTAGATTTTTTTTTTGCGATCGCACTGGCATTCGATGCTATTTTTATTGAAACAAAAGTTGTAAGGATTTATTTTTAATTATTTTTTTTGTTGGAGGGGGGTTCTTTCAAGTGCTCAATATCCGGTAAATAGTTTCTTCTCTTTGTAGCCCTTCTGTCGAAATATCTGGTAGAGAGGGTATCACGTACTTCTTTTTTTGAGCGATTACATTTGCATATTTTCATCCGTTCTTTTATTTTTGTTGTGATGGTATTCACGTTGCCCATGATGAAAATGATTACTATACAGGTGTGCTTCAAACAGAACTTCATGTCAACCCAAGCAACGCTGGGTACCCATGCTAGTATATATATATATATATATATTCAGTGTTTTAAGAGCAATAACAAGAATCATGAAATATATGTGCAAGAGAATATATATATATATATATATATATGGTGGTTGTCCATCGGATCCGAAGATGACGTTTGCGTCCTGCATCTCATCTGCGCACACGGAGGTGGCTCTGCAGCCCCAGTCTAGAGGCACCTGGTCTAGAACATTGGGGGCACTTGAAGTCAGTTGTTGTGATCACCTCTGAAGCTGCTCTGCGGTGTCTCTCTCTGGCAGCAGTGAGTTTCTGTCTACGAGCCTCTTCAAAGTTGGCAGCAGCCTTGTGAGTTGAGCCTCGCCCTTTTGGTTTGTCCATAGAATGTCCCTCTAAGTTTCCCGGTTTGATACGACACCATTGCAGATTGGCTTTAACAGTGTCTTTATACCGTAGTTTTGGTCGACCTTGGTTTCTTTTGCCGGCCTGGAGCTCTCCGTACATCAGGAATTTAGGCATCCGACATGCGTCCATTCGAATCACGTGTCCAACCTAACGAAGTTGGGTCTTGATGATGGTGGCCTCTATACTGGTGGACTTAGCTTTGTCAAGGACCTTCAGATTGGTGATGCGATCCTGCCATTTGATTCCCAGGATGGAGCGGAGAGCTTGCATGTAGAGAAGCTCCAATTTCTTTATATGCCTGCGGTACAGTGTCCACGTCTCGCAACCATAGAGCAGGGAGGGAAGGACCACAGCATTGTAGACCTTCAGCTTCGTAGATAGGCGGATGTTGTGTTCATTGAGCACTCGATTGCGAAGTCTTCCCAGTACCTGACTTGCCTTGCTGATTCTGGTGTCAATCTCTCTGTCCAAGGAGCCATCACAGGATATGGTGCTTCCCAGATATTTGAAGTGATTAACGTTGGCAAGTGGTGTGTCGTCAATGGTGATGGTGGGAGGAGGAGAGTTTGAGTATGGTGAAGGTTGGTGGAGTACCTCCGTCTTTCCAAGACTGCTTGTCAAGTCGAAGAGCTTGGATGCCCCAGAGAAGCGATCCAGCATCTGTTGCAAGTCTTGTTCTGTATGTGCCACTAGTGCACAGTCATTGGCAAAGAGAACCTCTTAGATGAGAGTTTTCCAGCTTTTTGTCCTCGCTGTGAGCCTCAGTAAGTCGAAGAGGGAGCCATTCAAGCGGTAACGAATGTAGACACCCCTCTGCAAATCTTGGACAGCATGGGACAGCATACAGGTGAAAAAGATGTTGAAAAGGATAGAGGTTAATACGCAACTGTGCTTCACACCGTTGCTGACAATGAAAGTGTCTGTGATATTACCATTTGAGAGGACCTGACCAGTAATGCCATCGTGGAAGAGCCTTATCATTACCACAAACTTTGGAGGACATCCGATGCGCTCAAAGACTGTCCAAAGTGCCTCTCTGTTGACGGTGTCAAAGGCTTTAATCAGATCGAGGAATACAGAGTAGAAAGTTTTTTTTCTGTTCAATGCACTTCTCTTGAAGCTGTCTTAAGGCAAATATCATATCCACAGCACTCCTGCCAGGCCTGAAGCCGCACTGTGCCTCAGGGAGTATCTGTTCAGAAACTGTAATGAGTCTGTTAAGAATGACCCGTGCAAAGATCTTTCCAGCAATTGAGAGGAGGGAGATGTCTCTGTAGTTTCCGCAGTCCGACTTACTTCCTTTGTTCTTATAGAGGGAGATGATTAGGGCGTCGCGCAAATCGTCTGGCATTATCTCCTCCTCCCAGACAGTTAGAAGGACGTCACAGAAGACCTCAAGGGCATTGGGACCCACCGCCTTGTAGATCTCAGCAGGGATGTCATCCTTTCCCGATGCTCTGCCAGAGGTTGTCTGGTGGATCGCTTTCTTGATCTCCTCGATGGTAGGGGAGGTTTGCGAGTGAATCCTGTATGGGTTGTTGGGGGATCTGATTCAAGGCCTCTGAATAAACTGATGAGGGCCTTTTCAGCAAAGTGCTGAAATGCTTCTGCCAGCGTCTGCTGAGACCCTCCTGGTCCTTGACGAGCGTCTTCCCGTCTGACGACAGTAGTGGAGCATTGCCGGGTGCAGAGGCGCCGAAAACAGATTTCAATGAGCTGAAAGATTTTTTGATGTTATTAGTATCAGCATAGTGCTGGACTTCAGATGCTTTGTCCTGCCACCACTGATCCTGTATTGCTTGGAGATCGGCCTGAACTTTGGCCTGGAGGGCCTTGAACTTCTCATGCTTAGAGATGGATAATGGGTCATTTAGTCATTTTATGTGAGCCTTGTTCTTGGTATGTATGACTTCTCTGATCACTTTGTCGTTCTCATCGAACCAGTCTTTATGGGTTCTGGTCTTTGCTCCAAGGACTTCCTTCGCAGTCTCATTTACTGCTTTCTTGAAAGAGGCCCATTTCTCTGTGCTGCCTTCAGTGGTCACACGATCTTGGAGTTTCTCATCTAGCACTGCTGGAATCGTGTCTGATAGGATGGGTCGTTTAGCCTGGCAACATTGTAGGAGGACCTAACAGTTTTGGGTCGGTTTCCATGGGGTGGCGCAATGTGTAGTGTCAGTACAGCCCTGACCAATCTGTGGTCAGTCCAGAGCACTCAGCGCCTCTCATGGCACGGGTCACACGGATGTCCTTGATGTCTCGTTGGCGGACGATGAAGTCAATCATGTGCCAGTGTCTTGACCTTGGGTGCATCCAGGTGATCTTTTACTTGTCTGCCATTCTGAACAAGGTGTTCGTGATGCAAACACTGTGCTCTGCACACTTGCTGAGAAGGAGCAGACCATTGTCATTGATCTTGCCTACACCGTGTCTGCCAAGAACGCCTTCCCAGCTGCTGTAGTCTCTCTCCACCCTTGCATTAAAGTCTCTAAGACTGACTAGTTTGTCGCTTGGTGGGGTTGACCTGATAACTTGGTGGAACTGTTCGTTAAACTTCTCCTTGGTATCATCTGGGCCTGTGAGTGTAGGGGCGTAAACAATAATGATTGTGAGATGTCTGATCCTAGGGATCTGCAGTTTCATGAGGCGCTCGTTAATTCCAACTGGTAGCGCAGGCATGCTCTTCAGCAAAGCTGTCCTGATGGAAAACCCGACACCATGAATCCGGTCTTCTGTTTGCGGTTTTCCTTTCCAGAAGAAGGTGTATCAACCTCCTCATTTTCTCAGAGATCCCTCGTCAGCAATCCGGATCTCGCTAAGTGCGGCTATATCTATATGGTAACGCTGGAGTTCCCTTGCGATGAGCGCTGTTCTTCTTTCAGGCCTTGAGGAAGTAGCTCTATCCAACAAAGTTCGAACATTTCATGTCCCGATGATAATTTTCTTCTGTGTTTTTGTTGTTCGACCGCTGTGTGGATGAGTTCGTCAACCGCGGTAAGCTGACCAGACAATAGAAGGGCAAGCATTTGTTTGGGGTACCCTTTCTACCCCCTCCCTCATGTAAGGGTGGGCAGTGCTATCCTAAAGAGGCTGCCCAGTCGCCCACAGGTGCTGCCGAACTCTTCTGTTGCCTTTCAGGGAAAAGAGCGACCACTTGCCCATGGACATCCTACGTGCAGGTTTGTGACTACAACTGCTAGTGTTCACCTACACGTGTTGCTTTCGCCATGTGCTCTTCGCCGCAGGACTTGAAGAGCGTGCCTTAGACAGATCGGTAATCGGTGATGAGTTGCAAAATAGACCTGTGCGTAAAGGTTTTATAGCGAGAAGGCCGGTGCATAGGGGCAATCCCACTCTCTCGGCCTGGGAAGTCTTGATCCAGTGGCACGGAGAACCGTTACGACGGGAGACTGCCAGACTGCAGTGGATAACCAGAATGACTTTAGGTGTCACATCCTGCTCTAAGTGCTCCAGCGAAACTTGCTGCCACCGCCTTCACAACCGTTGGTTCTTCATATTAACTCTTTTGCTTGTTCCGCCAGGAGGATTTGTGACCCGTCGGCTACTCTCACCTGGTTTAGCAAGCTCGCCAAAGCCAGTATTCAGGAGGTGGCCGCTGTTGCATGCGTCAGGGGAGATCCAGTGGCAGATGGGCTGTCCTACGAAGAGAACATGGCGAGCCCCCTAGCAAAGGTACTAACCACTCTTTGAACACCCCATATATAT
Organism: Euprymna scolopes; assembly: GCF_053919585.1. Classification (NCBI taxonomy): domain Eukaryota; kingdom Metazoa; phylum Mollusca; class Cephalopoda; order Sepiida; family Sepiolidae; genus Euprymna; species Euprymna scolopes. Next base: position 80,401,369 of record NC_136483.1, read on the forward strand.
ATATAACAAGAGAAAAAATCGACAGTACAAAAATATATACGAGTGTATATAATTCTGATCATCAATTCAATAAAGAAATTACATCAATAGAAGTAAGGGATATAAACGCTTTTTATACCTAGGCATTTTGAAGTCTAATGCTTCTTATCAGAAGTGGAACGGAGATGCTAAACTACAAATGAGAAATGAGATGTTTCCTTCCTAATGCGCTTATCACTAAAACAATGAAAACAAAATTTTATACATTTTTTTGCAAAAAAAAAAAAAAAGAAACCAGTATCACTTTTTTTGTGAAAGATATTTTTAATAAAAATATGTCCAACACTTTTACACATTGTGTTTTATGCCAATATGATTATTTATTTTAACTAAAGAAAAAAGTCTGGTTTAGTAAGCGGAACATTTTTATACCAATGTGATTATTTTTATCTGACACTGATTGCTGCGGACTTCAAGTCGCCTGTTCTCATTCACTGCAATATATCTTAATTATATTATGGTCATATGAGGATTAATAATTTCAAGTCAAGTAATTAACTAAGCTACATATATTTCGAATTATAACATTAAAGTTAAAAAGAGTTATGCGTTTCATCCTCGTAGGGAAGTACGTCAGGCTAAAAATATTATTTCAACTGTAAGCATGACAAGTTGGAATGGGAGACCAATTGGTATTTAAAATTGCAGCATAGTTACTCAATGAAAATACTATTTTAAACGTAAGTGTCACTGATTGATTGACACAACATCCGTTGGTTGGTTATTTTTGTTTTACGGCATATCAACACTTTTAATGCCGAATCCAGTGATTTTGAAGAAAATTTTTTAATAGAATTTTTTTTTTCAAGTCGGTTTCTATTTAACCCATAGTTGGGACCCTAACAGATACTACCACTCCGGGTCAGAGTGGACCTGGGAGCAATGGCAATTAAGGGATGGCTCCACACTCCTCAAATCCCGCAGCTGGGGCCTCACCATCGGATATAGTTTAAGGTCATATCCAGGACCACAACATTCGTGACAGAACAACTACTGATGCATCGTAATATATAAAGATACAGGATTTAATTAATTCTCCATCTTTTCGCGAATTACCAATTGAGTTATCGCTAAGGGTGCGAAGACAAACGGCTGCTTTACTAGTTTTTTTAAAAAAAAATTCTCTATATAAAAAAAAAAAAAACACCGGAGGAAAATATCGGCGTCGAATATTTTATGAAAAATTCTGAAAACTCATAAATTTAATTTATTTTAATGAAAGCATAAATTTAATTTTCAAATATTTAAAAAAATATTTAAAAATAAATTTAATCCTTGTCATATTTTTTATTACGCATCAAACATGGACGCAATGACCCCGAGCCATCAGGACTGATTGTCAGGTAAAATGATTACAAAAATGTCAAACGGTTTTACAATTGATAAGAGGACAGACTCGAATCCTGAATCGACTATTAATGAAATCATAAATTTTTTTACATGCGTCCAAATATCTCAGTGAGAAACATTGTCGGTCTGTCACACTAAGTTTGTAAATAGCATTTCCTTTTTGTTCTGTTTCTCTTAAGTTTTAAATAGAATTTCCATTGTGGCACTATATGTTGTAAGTGCCACTGCGTTGTCACTCCCAACTCCCGCCATAGCCGGCACGTGATTTGGTCACTCGCGGAGGCATACAGGGAAGGGACAACAATGCAATTCGTCAGGACTCATTCTCTTTCTTAAGCGCCAGCATGGAGTAAAGACGGCAAACAATAGTGTAATACCATTACTTAATGTGAAGCTTTAATATATACATCTTATTTTATAGCTATCAAAATATCTATGTAACAAGTTTTATCCCTCTGGTTGTCATTTTTAAGTTTAAAACATCATTTTCGTTGTAGCGTGTAAGTTTGAAATGTCATTTTTATCTGTGTGTCATGCTTACTTTGAAATATCATTTTCGTTTGCTGCCAAGTTTAAGCTTTTAAATACAATGTTAACTATTTTAGCTTCAAATAATATTTTCATTCGTTTGTTTCGCTTTAGTTTGAAATACATTTTTTTCTGGTTTGCGGCCGTTAAGCTTAAAATACCATTTCCGTCTCTTTGCCATGCTCAAGTTTGATATAAAACTTCCACCGGTTTATAGCGCTTAAGTTTGCAATATCATTTTCATCTGTTTGTTATCCTTAAATCTGAAATATCATTTTCGTCGATCTGAAGAGCTTCAGTTTGCAATCATGTTTTATTTTGAAATCACATTTTCATAACTGACCAGGCATGGATGGGCACCTGTTAGGGGGGATATTAATTCTTGTTTGAACATGTAACAATAATGCGAGTAAATATACGTATTAGTTTAACTTCAGAAAAAGAAGTTATATATTTGTAATTATTATATCAAATAAACAGAGGAAAGGACGAAACTCTTTTTTCAGTGTTAAACAAAGCCTTTATATCTGGTATTTCTAACAATGCATTTTAAAAATAGTTAAACAGTCTATTTCTCCTATTCTGGCTGCATGTAACTTTTCGTCTCGTCTGTTACACCACCCACGCATCTCAAACACGTCTTGAATCGCACTTCTCCAAACATCCGTGTCTCGAATTCGTCTTCCTAATCTCTCGTGCCTCGAACCCATCACTCCTCGATTTCTAGTGTCTCGAATTCGTCCTTTCCTTATCTCTCGTGTCTCGAACCCGTCTTAAATACGTGCTTCTCTGAACACGAGTGTCCTTTTTATATCTGATGTGACGTAACATCGCGCAGCCGGCTTGGTTATTTGTATATGACCGCTGATCCTAACCCAGTGTCAACGGCTCTATTACATATTATATATATTATCACGAAAAGGAAGTGAACTAATTTTCTATTTGTGTTGTATAGCCGATTCTTTGAAGCGTCACGTTTTCTCGTGGTCTCGTACCTTCTACGTGATTATAATGGCGGATGAAATTTTTGATGCTGTGCGGATTATAGACGTTTAAATGAGTCATAAGTTTTATTGATACAGAGAAAAAGATGAGGGCAGTTTAGATTTACACAAAATAGAGGCTAGACCGATTCTTTTGTTAAAAATTATCAAAACGTATTAGGAATTTCAATGTCAATTGACAGACAGAGGGACAAAATAGTTTATGTGAATTAAAACCAAACAAAATTCAAAAGTGCATTGACGTGAAAGTTATTAAGAAAGTGTTACAGAAAGCAAGGTCAAACTGAGTGCATAGATGAAGAAGATGCAGACTATTACTCTCGACCTTGCCCACACAAAACTGGCCAAGGAAGTCTAAGGTATGGTAATCTTTACCTATTCTTCCTATAGCCGAGACCTTGCTATCTGTAACTTTTATGTATTCCTTAAACTCAAGGAAAATCGAAAATTCGAATACCAATCAGAAATATATCTAAGAAAGTAATAGAGCATTAAGCTCGATGAAAGGAATGGATGCGAAGTTAATCGTTACACAACCTAGTGGAATCAATATACCTCCAATATTGGACAGATTGATAGGGATAATCCAGGCATAGACATCAACATAAAGCGAAACAAGTGAAGAGAACATTCTCTATAAAGAACTAAGTTACGTTAAGCCAGATACTTGATTAGAATACTTCATTTGTAGAAGTATATGCACGCGCACGCACAAATGTATGCAAACATTCCCACAAAATTCGCAGTGATTCATATATAAGTCTAACTACTAAGGCTGTCACAAACTACCATCAAATTTTGTTAGTGTATTCCTTGATTATCAAAAAAGGGACATCTCTTCCAATCAGGACAAGAAAGTGTGCATTTTCTCTTTTTGTGTCTTGTGTTACTACATTAAGAAGTGACACTGACGACAACAACGATCGTCATCAAAGTACGAAATAAAAAACTACTGATAATTGTGCCAGCGTTTCCATCGCAACATACCAATCAATTGTACTGGCTCGCGCCATTCATTTGGCATTTAGTTACGGTTGGTGTTGCACGGTCAAGGTTTCGATCTCGACTTCTAGCCCAACAAAACCTGGGCCATTTAACTGTCGGGCTGAGGCATCCGTTCGGATAGCCCTAGGAGGTCTACGCTCCCAAGCCTAACGTCTCAGTTAGTGAAGTTATAAAAAAACAAACAAAAAAAAAACAAAGAAAGCAAAGAATAACACCCTCTCATTATAAAAATAGAAGAGGGAATTTCTTTCCGAATTCATTTTAGCTGGAAGTTTTTTTTTCAGATTCTCTGTTTGCTCCATCTTTGTTTTTGAAACATTTGAAATGATTTAATTCGACATCGTTTTCATCTGTGTTATCGAATTACTTGCGAGACGGGAAAGAAGGAATCATATTTACTTGCGTGACACTATTATATGGTGAGTGTCACTTCTTGACAGAAGAAAACTATCTTTTTCTTTTTTTTTTTTTTTATTGAAGATTAACCATCGTTTCCATGTACATTTTCTATTATATTTTCTTTGTTATTGTATTTTATTCATTTTACAATTTATTTTTATTAAATTATTTTTATTTCTTTTATTTTATTAAATATTTTTATTCATACATTTATACACATATACATGTGGAGATGTGACCAAGATGCAGTTTCTATCTTGTGCGGGAACGAAGGTGACTTTCAGACCATCTCTGCTCTTAGACATCTTGTTGCAGAAGTCACAATTCTGTTGAGATGGAGGGACACTAACTAGTACTGCTTCACTGTGGACATTCATCTAACGCTTTAGACCCCCTTCATTTGCAGACACTAGAGCAGATAAGACATCTGTGCTCCACAGTGTTTTCCCCATCCAAGAAAGATTGATTTCCATATGATCGCTTATGACTAGCTAAACCAGCTCCAGATAAAGTCATTTTACCGCAAAAATCACAAACATGGTTTAGCATAAAAGCCTCTGACATATCCGACGATTTTTTTTACAGATATCTCGCTTAATTTTCATAATTATATTTTTCTTCTCAAAGCTATCAAAGCCGTGATAAACCATGAGCGCTACTTTTCACGATCAATGGAAGCACTTTCCTAGCTAGACACGTCAGTACCGAAAGCTTTGAGATTACCCTTGATATTATCCTTGAAGCGTTTCTTTGGTTTGTGTCGTAGACATTTTCCTTGTATAATTTCTCAACAAAGCAGGCGCTTGGGTAATCTTTCATCACCCATCCTTATTAGATGCCCACCTACCTCATCTGGTTACGTATAATCAATTTTTCAATATATGGTACGTCAGCTCGCATGAGAACATCCGTACCAGGTGTAAAATAGTCCCACATAATGCCCAGAATGTATCTCAGAAATTTCTGGTTTACTCTCTTCATAACTTTTATGTTGTCTTGGCTTCAGAAGAGTAAAATAAGGATGGTAAAATACAAGATCGATAGACACTAGTTTTTCTACGAGGGCTTATACCTTTGTCAGACTATAATCACCTCTCTAAGCTACCAAAAGACTTAATGCACGCTGTATCCTGTAGTTGACCTCAGCATCCAGGGTTCCGTCTCTGGCAAATGTACGAAGGTGTCAACCACAGCAAGGTGTGAACATGACCGTAATCTTTTTAAGGCTAATAGAAAGCCCAAAAGATGTAAAAGCCTGTGAAAACAAATCCATGATACCCTGCATATCTTCCTCACTATGGGCCACAAGATCAGCCACATATGTATGCAGCAATTCACAAACAAGGTTCTATAAGACCCCTTTAGAAGCGTGAAAACGACGAAGACTTTACCTGTGATTCTGAAATGCAAATAATCACCCAGAAAACAATCTTTAAAGGCATAAGAAAGCATAGTTGAAAATAAACAGAAAAAATGGAGGTGCTAGTATATCATCTACTTTACACCATTGTCAACTGAAATGAGTTCAGAAAGACATCCATTGAAGTTTAGGCGAGCCTTCATATTAGTGTGGAGCTCCTCAAGTAACCGTAGAAATTGAAGTAGACCTTTCTAGAATTGTCCATATGGCATTTCTGTTTAGACTATCAAATGCCTTCTGAAATCATCTCAAACCTGATAAAGCGGAACACCGTGTTCAGTACATTTCTCCTGCAACTTCCGGGCAGAGAAGATCATGTCCATGATTCCTTTGCCCGATGAAAGCCACTTTTCTTCCTAGAATGACAGACGGATAAATATACTTTAACAATCTATTGAGTAGAACTTTGGAAAATACTTTGCTTCCAACAAACTTATCCCATGATAACTCCCACAATCTGTCTTAGGACCCTTCTTCTTGTACAATGATACTAGAATTGCATCAACCCAGTCGTGATGCACAGGAACATCTTCCAGACATCAATAATAAGATGAAGCATTTTACGAATAGGTTTATTACCCCTATATAAAAGAACTTCCAAAAGGAATACCATCCAGTCCTGAGGCCTTTCAACTATTTACTGCCTTGATTGCATCTCTAATTTTATTCTTAGATAGGGAGTAAGGGATAAGCATCTGTTGAAGTAAAAAGAAACTATTGATAGCATCTTCATCAACGTCCGAGGGGTTGTCAAAAAGATCAGAGTAATGCTAAGTCCAACGAAAGAGAGTCTAGTTGGGATCCTTTATAAGAATAGTTAATTCATTCGAGAGTAAGGAAGATACTGATAATTTTGAGGACCAAAGGCATTTTTTAAGCAAATGATACATGCACTTGGAGTCTTTACGAACGAAAGACATTTTAATTTGATTGGTAAGTTTAGCCCACCACTGATTCTTAATTTGGCAGAGTCACTTTTGGGGAAGACCTTTGTTTGCTTTAAGTAACTGTTGGAGGGATTCTCGATTTTGATGAGAGGCAGAAAATATTTTATGATGCAACTCAGGATTAGTGCTTAAGAGTTGAGTTATTTCACAATCATTATCATCAAACCAATCCTGATGTTTAGATTTGCGGAAACTAAACAAATCTACACTTATATCATAGAGTGTGGTTTTAAAATACACCCACCATCTAACGAAAACAGTAGAATTAACTACGGATCAAAGTTTTTCACCTACACTTGGATTATCCAGTTTGGATACCTCAATTTTTCTGAGAATCTCAACACCACCTGACCTACACTTCCTCTTTACATATATATATATACATATATATATATATATATATATATATATATATATATATATATATATATATATATATATATATATATACATACTGTGTAAGCAAAAACAAGACTTCAAAACAAGGTTTTAGTGGCAACAAAAAGTGTATTTCAATTTACGTTACAATTGTTTCCATGACCAGTTGGACAATTTCAAGCATTATGTCGTTTGAAAATTTTCAAAACCAGCATTTCTTCAGACTTTATAAATAAGCACACTTTTGGCAATGGAGCAAGGAAGGAAGGAAGGAAGGAAGGATGCATGCCTTTCCAGCTAGGGATTCCCCTTCCTTCCTTCTCTTAAAAAAAATGCTCCATTGCCAAAAGTGTGCTTATTCATAAAGTCTGAAGAAATGCTGGTTTTGAAAACTTTCAAACGACATAATGCTTGAAATTGTCGAACTAGACATGGAAACAATTGTAACATAAATTGAAATACACTTTTTGTTGCCACCAGAACCTTGTTTTGAAGTCTTGATTTTGTTTACACAGTATATTAATGGTCAATTATAAAATTTGATAATTTTGTAGCTTACTCTTTAAGTCAACCATTTTTGGCTTAAAACTCATTGGTATATGAAAATTTACTGAATTTCACGAACTCAGTATAATTACATATAAGTCTATATATATATATATATATATATATATATATATATATATATATATATATAAAATGAACTCATTTTTCCCCTATGACTTTGCCCTTAATAGGATTAAAAATCATGACATTTCATGAAAATGCAATATGCACAAACTGCAGCACAATATCTTAGGTGTGTTATAGGCATATTACCTCTCCACTTCCTCGATAATCGTAGATTCCTATATTTTTTCTGCTGAGAGGTAACTGCCACAATCGGTTAAAATCAATGGAAGTAGTAAAAAATTTTCACTCTAATTAATTCCTCCTTCTTCCACCATCACTTCCACCGTTTCCGGGATCGTTCACAAGAGGCAGTTACCAAGGAACATCGGTTTGGGTTTTCTTTACTTCGTAGTTGCTTAAAAAACTGGAATGGAATTATACCGTGTCTTTCCGTTCTCCACTTTCTACTGGGTGAAACTCAACATGGACTTAACCGAATCGAAGGGTTATTTATGCCATTTTTTCGCTTTATTTCGTTTGTAGTTGCTTAAAATAACTGGAATGGAATTTTAACGTTCCTTTTCGTTCTATGCTTTGTACTGACTGAAACGCACCATGAACTTAACCGAATCGAAGGGTTATTTATGCCATTTTTTTCGTTTTTCGCTGTGTTTCTATGTTTTTGTTTTTCCGAACACGTTCATCATTTTCTCCCCTTATTTTTGCTTTTTGTTTTTCCTTTTTTTCTTTTTTAAAGAAGTTTTACGTTTGTTCTCTGTTTTTTGTTTTGGTTTTGCGATTTTTTAAAAATAAGTTTAACATCGTTTTTTTGTTAAATATCTAAACAGGGTTATTACTTCGCTTATTCTCTACTTCGCTTATTCTTTACTCCCCCCCCCCTTACACACACACACCTCTAAACACCCGGGCAACGCCGGGTACCCCCGTTAGTTCTTTATATTTTCAGCTTCCCGCGTACCAAAAAGTGGCCAGTGCTGCATTCAGCTCCACGCATGACACGCACACTACAAACATCTTGCAAGTCTGCCCTCCTGGAAATAATATAATTAGTCAAGTGACGACGGTGGTTTCAAGTAAACTTATGGACTTCTTTGTTGCTGAAGAAAGTGTTACAGATAGCAAGGTCAAACTGAGTGCATAGATGAAGAAGATGCAGACTATTACTCTCGACCTTGCCCACACAAAACTGGCCAAGGAAGTCTAAGGTATGGTAATCTTTACCTATCCTTCCTATAGCCGAGACCTTGCTATCTATAACTTTTATGTATTCCCTAAGCTCAAGGAAAATCTTGGACGTTGTCGTTATGAGACAATTGGGGAGATGAAAGAGACCTTGACGATAGTCATTGACACTCTCACACAAGAAGAATTCCCTGGTACCTTCCAGATTTTGTTGGAGCGGTACAAGTGCATTGCATTCAGAGAAGATTAATTCGAAAGAGACTAAAATTTAATGTGTGTAAAATAATAAAAGTGCCCATACGAAAAATGTTTGGAAACTTATTAAAGGCATTTTGTGTGTGTATATACTAGAGACTGTCGAGCACTTTGCGTATCTTTGATCCAGCATAAACAAGGGAGTATCCATTGAACAGGAGCTACAAGTGCGCATAGATAGAGCAGCGTCTACTTTCAACCGACTACGTGAAAGAGCATAATTCAATAAATACCTCACTTCTCGCACAAAATGCTGGATCTACGAGTTCTGAGTATCTTACTGTATGGAGCAGTGACTTGGACCACGTATGATCGTCACGAGAAAAGACTGAACGTCTACCATCTCCGATGCTTGCGACATATCATGAGCATCATTTGGTGGGATATAATCACCAACGAAGATGTGCTAAGACGTGCCGGCATCCGCTCCTTGTATCAAACACTCAAGATCCGACGATCGAGTTGACTTGGACACCTGCGCAGAATGCCCGATGGCCGTCTCCCTAAGGATATCTTCTACAGCGAACTGGCAAATAGAACAAGATGTCGCGATCGCCCGGTGCTGCGATTTAAAGACGTGACCAAACGGGATCTGATCGCTCTTGGCATCGATGTGAATGTGCGGGAGGAGCTAGCCGAAGATAGACCAGCATGGAGGCGTGCCTTGAGTAAGGGTGGCGAAGAACTTGAGAATCTTTGGTTCGAGAGGCTGGCGAAGAGAAGACGAAACTAGTGACTACTAGTGTTGCATTAATCTTTCGTAGATTGCTTGCGATTATATATATATATATATATATATATATATATATATATATATTGTTTTAAAGCCAAAATCCATCGCTAGTAGAAAACATGTTGGCGAGTCGCAATAAATGTTCCTTAGCAATTAATATATATATATATATATATATATATATATATATATATATATATATATATATATATATATATATATAACAAAATAAAAAAATAAAGAAAAGAAAATTTAACAAAATGCTCGGCTTTCAGTTAAAAACGACTCAAATAATCTTAGGAAACACGAGAAACAAGTGCTTATTTGAGTCATATGTGTCTTTCCTTGATATCATACAACGATTTTTTTTTATTATTCCTAACAACTTTGCATGACGAAGTTAAGCCAAAATAAGACTAGCTGAAACATGTTTACACATATGTAGTTAAAATTTTGGATAAATAAACATAAAACCTAATATAAGTATACATATCATTTCAACGCGTTTATAAACAAACGAATGTTCGTTATTTATATATAAATTTGTAAATATTCGATATGTATTATTCAATGAAACATTTTCAAAGTAGATACATCATATTTAACGGAAAAAGCTTAAATAAAATTTTAATTCTGTCTCTCGAAATAAATCACGTATCAGTAAATATTTATTTTTCTCGCGTTAAAATTAGAAACTTGACATCGTGACGGTGTAACAAGATATTATTCAAATCCTACGGTTAAGACTTGTCATGAATAAAATAGAGATATTTTGGCCTTCACTAGAATTGTGCAAAATATCAATAGTGCATGCATGTAAGCCTATCCATATAAATATACTAGAAGGGTGATCTAAGGTGTACCGGGATGGAATAATGATTTTCGGATGTTTCACACTCCCATATTTTTATTGTCATCGAAATCGATGAAATAGTCCATTTTCCAATCAAATCTATTAATTGCCTGCTCTTATTGGGAACCCATCACCATAACCCGGAGGACGCTTCACATGCCTCCCATAGTGACTAAGTTCAAAATACATTATAGTCTACATTGCACTGTAGAGAACTTACGGTTGATTTTATAAATTAATTTTGTATATAATGGCTTGCATTAAAGTTTAAAATGCCCCACATTACTGGTTGTGTAGTGATAATTGTTTGAATTGAAGTTTAAAATGAAAAAGTCAAGTATCAATGTTAAATCGTGCTCTAAACAGAAACGTTGATTTCGAACGCGCCCCTGTCATATAAAAGAATCTACTGTTGATTTATATGTTAGTAGGCTGTGTAAAGTGTTAACTTTTGTCGAGATCGCTTGTTCCTTCTTTCATAGGATTACTTCGATTACCGATACTTATTGAAGACGTTTCAACATAAAACCTACCAAAGGACATTGTTAAGCACATAAAGTACCTTTCTGTGGAATTTCATAATAATCGACCCAGCCGTTTTCGCGTCCCTGAGAAATGAACTCACAGACGCACAGATACATAGACACACACGTACAAAGTCCCTTTTATATAATAGTATAGAGATTATCCAATCGCATGGTTAAATGCGGTCGCTATGTCTAGCTACACTGATGAGTCATGAAAAGGTGAAAAAACTGTCCATAGATGCATATATATATATATATATATATATATATATATATATATATATATATACTTGTTTATTGTTATATAAACATGGTCACATCCTGCTGCTACAAATAGTCACTTGTTTCAATCAAACAACAGATATCATCAGGCAGCGACTTGACTATTCAAAAGTTCAATGAATAATCATTATTCAATGAATTCAATGAATAATCATTATTCATTGAACTTTTGAATAGTCACGTCTCTGCCTGATGATATCCGTTGTTTGATTGAAACAAGTGGCTATTTGTAGCAGCAGGATGTGACCATGTTTATATAACAATAAACAAGTATTATCAGCTCTTTTTATTGAGCACTATCTAACAACCCTGTTGAATTCATTAGTCCATTACTTTTGAATAAAAAAAACCCCGAGTATATATATATATATATATATATATATATATATATATATATATATATATATATGTGTGTGTGTGTGTGTGTGTGTGTGTGTGCGTATATATATATATATATATATATATATATATATATATATTTGCCTCCTGTTCCCCTTACCTCACCCTTTTTTTTAACCAAGTAAGATATGTGACCTACTTGTAGTTTCATTAAATACTTTTATATGCAAAATCCGATCCTGCATTTTGCTAATTCCTGCCCTCTGATGAGAAGGAGAGTATTTCTTCGAAACTCCGCGGATTAAGGACTATCCACTTATCTTGTGTTTCCTTTTTTAAATTAAATATGTTTTTAACTCTTTTTCAAGATGTCTTTTAACATGTTTTATTAATCATTTTTTCACACACACACACACACACACACATACATATATATATATATATATATATATATATATATATATATATATATATTATGTCACGAGCCGGTTAATGGATGACCGAATTGATTAGCAGTCAGATCGAGACACAAGAATTTATTTTATTTTATATCCAACATCTCATAATTATCTTCGGTTAATCGTCGGATGTCGGATTAACCAGCGAAACATATCATTAAGGAGGACGGAACAACAGAGCAAAAATGACGAAACAAACACTCAATAAAAGTTTCAAATTTCAAGAAAGATTTTTATATACAAAGGAAGAAGAAAAAGTTCCGATAAAAAGAATGAGTGAGACAGACGTATTTTTGGGGATGTTTGCCAGATGTATGCGACATGCAAAATAAAGTACAATAGGTATAAAACTTTGTGGAAAGGAAAAGATATTGGCATGAGATAGGCCAAACTTATCTGTTTTTATCCGTTAGGGTAAACACGGATTAAAAGTTCGCAAACACAATATCCAAGAAAAAAGTTGAGATGGCGAAAGTTTATCTCTTCCTCGAATCTTAGTTCCAAAGAAGAATTCAATCGACAATACGATTGTATTTGAATGATAATCCGCAATTTAATTAATTCAAATCTCAGCCAGATTAAATGTTAAGTTCAATCGACAATACGATTGTATTTGACTAATAATCCGCAGTTCAACTGATCCAAATCTCAATCTTCGATGAGGTCCGATTCTCGGAGCTAATGTTTGTATACCGGGCTGTCTCGCTTCTTTTCGCCAACTGTTTATTTCTTATTTTCAAATCCCTCGTGCCCCGCGTTTCCCGCCACGAATGTTCACTGTCTGGTTGCCATGACGACGTATTTCCGCTCGCTACGGCGATATTCACACCCAACCTCTGTCCCATTTCCCTCAGCCAAGTGTCTGCCACGCCACATCATTCACAGAGAGAGGGGGTTATCTGGTTCATTAGATTTTTAAGAAAGAGAGAGAGATAGCAAGATATATATAGAGAGTAAGTAGAGAGATTGACTGTTCGCTTTGCTCTGACATCACAATATATATATATATATATATATATATATATATATATATATATATATATATATATATACACACAATTATTTCAGGTCATTATTGTTCAGAAGTGAAGCAACTAATGAAGTTTTAACGAGGTTCATATCATAGTGCTCAATGTCGAAGTTTAGCAAGATATACTTTTACTAGTTTTACAAAAGTATTTATGTGTCGCTACACATTCATAAGCATGTTTCTGTCGTACAGTTACAATAAATTAGAAACCTATTTAGACGATATAATTTTTTATTTGTGATACCGCCTGAAGAGGTTCAATTATGCTCTAAGCAGAAACATTCATTATAAAGTTAGGTATGTTTATATATATATATATATATATATATATATATATATATATATATATATATATATGTGTGTGTGTGTGTGTGTGTGTGTGTGTGTATACAAGATTTACTCCTAAAATAATTAATCAGTCATTAATTTAGACACTTTCTAGAATCAAAATAATGTAAAAACTTTTAATCAAAATTAGAATAAGGATTCTAGACAGAAAGTTTAATACTATTTTATCTTCATAACGGCATATAAAAAATGGCGCAAAACTGTTCGGGCAATGAATTTACCAGGTGTTCTACTATTTGTCTAAATTAAGTGTATATTTTTGTGTATTTGACATGTACACGATGTGAGGAAGGTGGGCTCTATCATGCTAGAAAGTATCCCGTACCTCTACAAGGCCACCATTCGCCCATATATGGCGTATTGTTATCAGATTTGGGCTGGTGCACCTGTTACTAGTCTCTCGCTCCTGGACAGAGTTCAAAAGAGAGTCGCCACCCTGATAGGTAATAAACTGTCATCCAAGCTTCAACTACTGTCCCATCAACGAAATATTGCATCCCTCTACCTATTTTACAAGTATTTTAATGATGGATACTCTGATGAACTACAAGCCTTTGTACTCCCTCTACTTAAATACTCCCGACAAACTCGACAAGCAGCCAAGTCCCACCCCTACACAGTAGAGATCCCTAGAAGAAATAGAGATCCTTAGAAGAAATAGAGATCCCTAGTAAGCAGGCCTTCTACTCTAATAGTTTCTTCCCCAGAACTTCTAGTCTCTGGAACTCCTTTCCGGGTTCATGTTTTTCCAACTGTACTGACATGCAGAAGTTCAAGTGTAATGTGAATAGACATCTTGCTGCCTAACTCCCAACATAATATCCCTGCAACTACTGTCCTCAATAGTAACCACCTACATCAAAGTGCCACTGTGCCTTGTTTGCGGTGAAAATGGAATTAAAAAAATGACCAATCATTATGAATCACAAAACACGACTGCTAGGCGTAAGGGGCTAAAATATAAGTCATGGTAAGTGTTACTTAACTTTTATCAAAGGAAATGGAGGGAAAGACATTCATGAAAATTTACATACTTCCGATATTTGTGAAATTTTAGCAATATGTATTCGAAAGAATTAACATACATATTCCCCATTGTTTTCGGAAATTACTTAGCCAGTCTGGCTGCAATTTTATATGGACTTTTGTTATGATACGGTGCAACGAACTAAGTACTATGGTATCAGTTCGATACACAATTAGTAAGTAATAAGGATTATTAAGGATTAGTATTAAATGCAAAAATGATCACAAATTTAACTATATTCAACCATCAACCTGAAATAAAGTACCCATTTTAAGCCAACGGGCTATAACTTTTACTCGTTCTAAAAGAAAAAGTCAGATGTATTTACAACGCAAAAGTGTGAGGAGTATGTATCACTTAAATAACACTCGTCTAGCTGTAAACACTATCAATAATTCCCCCCACTCTTTATCTGTGCCTAAACCTAAACGTAGATTCCATGAACAAAGCTTTTTTATTAGAACTGCACGCCTGTGGAATTGTCTTCCGTTTTCCTGCTTTCCGGCTGACTACAATATGGTTGTCTTCAAGTCTAACGTAAATAAGTTCTTGATGAGCCGTTCCATATAAGTTATCAAATTTAACAAATTTTCATTACTAATGATTATTATATTGTCCAATTTCTACTGTACACTCTTTAACCCTTATCCTTGAGTGGCCTCTTGGCCTTGATAATGTGTTGATACCTATGAAAAAAAAAGAAAAAGTCCAATGTGAACAAGTTCTAATTGAATCGTCCCCCTAAGTAATCCAAGTTACAAAATTCCCACTGTTTACTATGCTAAAATCACAATGACTAATGTATACCTATTAACCCTTATCCTCGAGTGGCCTCTGGGCCTTGATAAGTGGTGACACCCATGTAAAAAAAATAAATAAATAACAAGTCAAGTTGTATAATCTAATATTAAAGAAGAGTATTAAGAACTTGTTTTTCAATATCATAAAAGTATTATAAAAAGTATCGTTAAGTGAAGACAAATCATAAAGTTATTTCAAACTCAAATACAAAAGTTGGGCACCTAAATGACCCCTTATTTATATATGATCTGTTATTAGATGTTAACATTAAGCTATTTTTTACCTTGAATGATTTTGATCAATTAAAAAAATATATACACAAATATATTTTCTTGTGTGTGCGTAGTGTGCGTGTGTGCGTGCGCGCACGCGTGTGTGTATGGGTGTGTTTGTGTCCATGATATATTGGTTCAATTATGAATTTTAAGTAACACGGGAGCAATATTGAAGAATTGGAAAGTTTCAATATTCAAATTAATTTCTTTAAACAACAGTAAAATTTAGGAACACGCTATTTTGTGCGTAAATCTTCGCGCCTTTTAATGCTACCATAACTTGGTGAGTATCACGTGAAAAATTGCGTGAACAACAGTCAAGTTAGAAACGTTGTTTTTCATTTTGGCGTGAAGCGCGAACTTTCGATATTGATTGATTATGGCGGCCATTTTGTTGAACTCAACAAATGTGAAATGTACAGACTGTATTTCGATGTCTTCAGTTGTCAGTGAGTCTGAAGAGGGTCATCTGGGATACAAGAGTAGGGACAAGATGAATCATTGTAAGCTGAAAAGCGACATTTGTTATCTATTCTTTCTTATGGGATTATCTCAGTAGTTTTATGTGAACTCTCTACGTGGTGATCGGTTTTGAGTCGACATCTTTTCCTCTGCTTCGTAATAGCTGTATCGCATGGTTTGGAATGAGTGAATGAATATGAAATCGTTTATCCAATCAAGTCAACCATCATCAACGACCAGGTTGTCTGGTTGCCTCATAAATTCCTAGGAGATTTTCTTTACAAAGAATGATAGTGATAAAAGAAAAAAAAAAGATGATCAAAAGATAACGATTAAGATTCTAACACGTCAGTTTTTAGAGTCAGGGTAACGTTGTTCTCTTAATTCTTTTCTCTGTCCTAGTATTTCATTTTAAAATTAACTAGATTTTATTTACTATACTAAACGAAGCTCTACTGCTATAACCGCTAAGCAGGAAGCCTGTCCAGTATCACACTTCCTACTAATGAGACAATCACCAAATGTTCATTCAGTTATCCGAACGGATTATTTCAAGTTTGGGAAATTGCCATATCCTGTTGAAACCATTGTTAGTCCCTTCCAACACCTCTTTATTTACTCGTCTGTCCACATCTTTTGAACAACTACATAGTAGTGATTGGTATTGATAATGACTGAAATTGTTTCTTCTTTCTACTCCTGTTTTCTTGCAAAAGAACCCCCGATTCTACCTCTGCTCTATCATTATTCTCATGACAGGTGCTCGAATAAGCTTCTATCTATGCTTCCTTCCCGTAAAACACTCGCAACAAACACTCGTCTATCTACAACAACCTTCAACAATAATCATTAATGCCTATCTGTGACTAAAATGAAACGAAAATTCCACAGGTTTAATTCTTAGAACTAACCGTTTGTGACACCCAATACCGCAGGGCTGCTTACCAACTGACTATAGCATGTTTGTTTTCAAGTCTAACGTAAACAAGTCCTTGGACAATCCTTTTAAATACTTAAACCTTACCAAAGTTCCACCATTATCGATCATCACGGTGTTATCTTAGCGGCCACCTGATATTCATTAACCTATATTCTCGAGTGGCGACTCCCCTAGTAAAATACATGAATGAAACTAGGTGTACCTTCTGACTTAGAGGAAAGCTTATTAATAAAACCAAGGTTGTATTGGAGAAGGCATTGAGAATTTTATTAGCGATTCAACTGCTAATATTTATTGCTTATCCTATGTATATGTGAGAATACGTTTTAATAGCGAGCCATTCTGTGGTATAAAACTATAATTTTGAACGTATTTGCGATTCGATTTGGACGTGACATTATGTTTATGATCGATTGAAATTTGAAGTTGACACTTTATTTAAAACTAAGAAAAGACGCAGACATTCAGCACATACAAAAACAATACGCAAAAACGAATCTTAATTTATCATACATCACATTTGTAGACGGAAAAAAACAGATTTTCTGAACGTCAATGTCTTTCCTTTTTAGATGCGTCAAAATATAAGATTTTTTTCCGTCTGTTCATTTCAAACGCTTTAGTTATAAATATTTCCATTGCTAAATTGGCAGATTGAATGGACGTATCTAGACTAGTGATGGGACGATTCCAATATTTTTCCCGATTTCAATACAATTACCGATTCCGTACTAAATCCCTGATTCTGATACAATTACCGATTCTTTATAAATCTCTAAACATTTTATTATAGATTTGTCATTTTTCCTGATTACCGTAAAAACACATGTTAAATATGCATATATTTTCGCAAACGTAAAAATATACTCGTGGAGGGGTGATCTATAAATTTTAGTTTTACTGGTAGTTTAAAATCAATAAATATTTATTATCAACAGTGGAAGATTTTGTTTTAAGCAAAATAATTAAAAAAAACAATTAAAAGAATCGTTTTTGGCATTGGAAAAAGGCACAAATTTTCTGATTCTAATACCGATCCCGATACCCTAAAAGTTCCGATTTTTCCGATTCCAATTATTCGTCTCAATACTAATTACGGCGCATCCAAAACTCTGTGTAAGCATCTGTATCCGTATTTCACTTAAGTTTGAAATAGCGTTTCCATAAATCTGCAATCTGAATTTCGATATAGTTTATCCATCTGTGAAGCTTAAAGACAAAATTGTTGGTTTGTCACACGTAAGTTTAAAATATATATTTGCAATATTTAACGCGCAGAATGAATGAGCGGATCCTGTTTTAGAGTTATTCAATCATTTTTATAAGATCCATTTTTACTAGGAGGTCACCTTTTATCCAGGCCTAATCACAAGTCGAGGATAAGGGTTAATGAGTTCAAATTGGTAGATCAAGCAAAACCATGATGATCAGTAGTGGTAGAAATTTGGTAAATTGGACTATTTAATAGGATGGCTCAACAAAAACTTGTTTACATTGGACTTGAAAATGATCACGATATAGTCAGCTGAGAAGCAGCCCTTAGTATTGTGTTCCACATTTGAACTTCTATAAAATTACTCTGCTCGTGAAATTTTCGTTTAGTTTTAGACATAGATGGAAGATAAAGGAAATTGTTGACATTGCTTGTAGCTAGACGAGTTTTTATTGTGTATGAGTGCAAGATAAATAAAGGGGGAGTGGAGAGAAACTACAGTAGAACCCCGGATTACGGTGGTCCTAGTCTACGTTTTTTCAGGTTACGATGTGGGACACGATGTTTTTCCGGCTTCTGGTTACGATATTTGCCCCGCCTTATGGTGTTATTTATAATGTTATTTGATTATATACATGTGTATTAAATACTGCACTGTATTTTGTTACTAATTTTTACTGTCGTATCCCGGGGGTCGACTGTATTGATAATCGCTATAGCTAGACCAGTTTTTGTGAATGTTTTACAGAACGGGGATAACTGAAGCTCAGTTAATCACTTGTCATGAAAATAACGATGGAGCACAGATATACTCATGACGTCACTTCTGTGGAAAAGAGGTAATAAGGAGGAAAAAGAACATAACCTACTAGATTTAGAAGCAAGAGTGAGATACTTTCTGGAGCGGTAGAATGAAAGTTACAAGTAGTATTTCGTTATTCTGTAAAACTTCAATTCCAAATTGGATTTTCCTTGATCCGGTATTCCGATAGGAGCCTTCTATCATGTCTGAAAGTGACACAATGTTTAACGAGCGAGATCAGAGATGCGCTGCTGTACAACTCATGCTCTCTACCGATCCAAGTTATGACCACAGGATCCTTGCCACCACCCTCAAAATGAAAATCCGTGAATTTCCACGAATAACAGGGACGTGTCCAGTGGGATAAAAGAAAGAAAAATAAAATTCCGGA
Organism: Euprymna scolopes; assembly: GCF_053919585.1. NCBI lineage: Eukaryota > Metazoa > Mollusca > Cephalopoda > Sepiida > Sepiolidae > Euprymna > Euprymna scolopes. The sequence continues at coordinate 80,420,990 of NC_136483.1, forward strand.
TCTCCTGGAAAAATATCAATAAAAGACTATAATCAATTCGTCAGCTTGTTATGTTTATATTCAAAATTGCATGTCCATTGGTTTATTTAAAAGCACATATTGAATCAACACATCTTAAGACTAACGGGTTTTATTTATTTCTTCTATATATAAAAAAGTTAGTCTGATATTCGAATATTTGTGATGAATAACTTTTTATTGCAAAATCAAAGTTTAATACTGGTTTTTCAGTTTTTGTTTAACATGATCTGCGTTTTTGATTTAATTTCTTTACATTATATATTTTATCTGCCTATGAATATTTTTGAAAAATTTCTATAATCATTTCACATAGCTGCGACAACTCTCTATCCTTTAACCAGTATAAATAACGTTGTTTTGATTTATGCTCTAAAGGCAGCTTAAAAACTTGGTTATGAGAGAGCCGGAGTGAAAATCCAAAGGGACAAATTTACTTTAAAATCTTCACAGCATTTTGTTCTGTTTTGAAAAGATTCAAACAATATTATCTAAACAAAATGTATTTTTTCTAAGAATTTGGTTCAATTAATAATGTTAATAATCAACCACTACTATGCTAATTTAATTTAACTGTGAAAATACATTTAAAAGCAAAAAAAAAAAAAAAAAATCAGGCTCCTTCAGTCTTTGACAAACTAAGGATACTCACGAAGGGTTACCTGTGCGTGAAAATTTTGTGGCAGGAGGTGCGCAATCTCCAACCACACCTCTCCTGATTCGACATTGTAAAATACCAGTGGCAAGTGAAGCGTGTGTACACATGCCGAGATAAGGGGAGAGCCCATACAGCGCCTAGAATTCCCAAATGGTCACCCATTTGGTACTAACCAGGCTCAACGTTGCTTTACTTCGGTGATCTGACGAGAACCGGTGTATCAACGCGATTATGCCACACAAAGCAAAGAAATAACACTTAAAAACTTATAAACGATACAGTGCACAAAAAGCGAATAAAATGTTTAGTAAAGTAAACTGTTTAGAGATTTATAAAGGATCGGTAATTGTATCAGAATCAGGGATTTAGTACGGAATCGGTAATTGTATTGGAATCGGGAAAAATATTGGAATCGTCCTATTCAATCTGTGAGTTTAGCAATGGAAATATACAATCTGTGAGTTAAGCAATGGAAATATTATTTATAATTAAAGCCTGTGAGATGAACTGATGAAAAAAAAACACTCCCTGACAACGTCGAGCAGGTACATCTAGCTCATAATGAATGTTGATATTTATCAGAATTAATCCAAAATATAAAATATAAAAATAAAATGTTGTGTAGTGATAAATAAGACATTTTCTAGGCTAAGGAAATGAATATCATGATACCGGTAGAATGATTCATTTGCTGCCATAGACGGAAATAAAATGAATGCAAAATAACAGATCATTTCGATCAACAGATGTGAAAAAAGATGTCTACGAAGACAAAGCAGTAAATGCGACTGGAGATGACCAACGGCAGAAAAAGAAAAGAAAAGACAAAAATGAAATAAATGTAACTATAATGGCGGACGGCTGAAAAGAGAAGTATTTTCTATATAAGTTTACATAAGTCTCAAAGCAAAATATATTAGTAAATAAATAAGAACAACGAATATTCTGAAGACGCTTTTATTTATTTCACGCGATTTGCAACAAAAATGCTATATAAAAATTTAGCGCGACAAACCAATAACTATTACATATTCGTAATATGATGGACCGACAAGAATTCTATATCATACATAAATTGCGACAGACAAATGAAAATGCTATATACAGGGTGAAACGATAAAATTGTCGCCATAGAAAAGACGGCACGATTCCATTTCCCTTTGATGAAAACCGTTTTTTTATTGCAAACTGTCTACTAGTTGGCAATTTGTGTACAAATCCCAAGAGCGATAGAAGCCTTCTATCATGTCTGAAAGTGACACAATGTTTAACGAGCGAGATCGAAGATGTGCCGCCGTACAACTCATGCTTTCTACCGATCAAAGGTATGACAACAGGACCATTGCCAGCATCCTCAAGATGCAAATTCGTGGATTACCACGAATAACAGGGACGTTCACAGTGGGATGAAAAAAAAATTCCGACCACGGTCATGGTCTTTGTTGTGGTTTCAAGTGAGGGCCACATCATACCACCTCACATGTTCGAAGTCGACTTAAAAGTCAACACCAAAACGTACCGGAATATGCTAAAGAGCATGATGACTCCCTGGTGCAATTAAGTGGCCGCTGGCAAACCTTGAGAGTGGCAGTAGGACTCGGCGCGGGTCCACCAGTCCAAAGAGACCCATACTTGCCTTCAGAAGGAGTCCTTCGACTTTGTACCTTCTCTCACTACCCCATCCTTCTCCGACCTGAACCCGCCGGACTACTTCGTTTATCTTACGTCGAGAACATCACCAACATGACTTCTCACAACACTAAAACCAGCCTGATCGCCGCCATTCGTCGAGTATTCGCCGAGCTCCCGCTGGCGTTTGTGGAAAAGACATGCTTCCAGTTCCAGACCCGTATCTAGGCGGTGATTGACATTGAAGGCGGCTACATTGATTAGATGTCAGCTCTACCACATAATCAAGTTACCTGAATTGAATCTTTCAATAAAAGTTTTAAAATAAAGCTGTAGTGTTATTTTTTATTTAAGACGGCACTTTTATCGTTCAGCTATGTAAAACTTAATTGCCAACAAATCAAGGAAAGAAAATATCATGTCAGATTTAAGCGCGATTTCTTAAAACAAGTTTTCTCAACCCTAATATTTTCTTAAACAACTTCTTAATTTTAATATACTCAAAAATGTAAACAAAAATCTTCATAACCCTAATGTTTCCTTCACAATATTCTTTATCGTAATATTTATTTCAAATACTTATAAACCTAATAGTTTTCTTTAAAATCTGATAAATCCTTATATTATAAAAAACTCTTTTACGTGATAAACATACGGAATATTCTTAAAACTAATATTTCATTTAAAAACTAAATTGTTAATCTAATATATCGTTAAAACCTGTTTATTCTAATATTTTCTGAAATTCTTATCAATTTTAATATTATTATACATCAATTTAACCTTATAATTTCTAAAAAAAAATCTTAAAAATAATATTTGCATGAATCTTATTAGACAATATATTGCCGTTATGTAACGTTACCCAACACGTTGTAGTCTCAGTCGTATAGTAGACAAAGAATAGAAAAGAACTTCAGCTCGTTTTTTACCGTTGCAACAACGGCATTTATTTCCTCATTCTCCCGCCAAGGGTGAGTTCTTGTTACGGCTGTGACGTCACACACGTCTCTAACATACTGTCGAACGTCATCTACGTTTCAATGTGATCGTCTTCTCTAAAGTGCTCATTCTCCTTTTTATACACTTTTTCCTTATTTGTGATGTCATTTCGCATGCACTTGCATATACGCGTCCGCGTTCTGTTACATTTATAAATTATGTAATTTAATATTTGTTTTAAAAATTCTTAAAACTAATATTCCTTTTAAAAACAAAACAATTAATCTAATGTATAATGAAGACTGACTTATCGTGGCATTTTCTTAAAAACATCTGAGAACTTACCACTTCTTTGAATAAAAACTATTTAACCACAATATCTTTTAAAAGCTATTTAATCCGGATATTGACACAAATTATCCCCCTGATGTACCGCGTTTTAGAATAAAACAGGCAGCATTTTACTTTTGCCAACGATGATAGATTCGTGTCTGTAAGTCGATGACTCATCAAAGTTGTATTATGTTTTTTATACACACAGTCAAACAAATATCTCCAATAGATGCACTCCCTTGCGTCTCTTAACTGACCTCTTTTTTATCCTTTACGCCTGGTGGTGTTAGTTCAGTTCACAGACGTCGATGCCCATCTATTGATTGTTTTTGTATGTTGTACACTCTCCCGAGCCACGATGATCAATTCTCAGACAAAAAACAACGCCATTCAATTCTCTTTTTATAGACTGTCTACGTGATTATATCACCGTTTAAACAATTTGCTAAAACTAAAACTGAGAAAATGCAATATTTAATGGTTTTCTTACTTTCATCAAATGCATCTGTTCCAGATGGAATGCGGGGACATTCGTAAGCAGCGGTCTTATTACCATACTAATGTAAATACTACATCGAACAATTGACATTTAAAAGGGCACATATATTCACGTTGCGTGGATATGTAAGAAAGAAAAAAGAATTTTATACGTTGGAGACATCGATGACAAAGTATCTAAGCTTTCGTCTTATCTTAAATAATAGAAGGCATTACGTTTGGAACAACCCATCGTACATTATTACCACTATTTACTCTTCACACCAATATTAAATATCAAGTTTAAACATCGTTACAGATTGAATGTTAATTTTAATATCGGGATAAATTACTATGATAACATTTAATTACAATTAATCTCACACACACCAAATAATTTAAGATAAATAAATATAACAAGAATAAATAAATTTAATGCATTTTATAATTTAAAACATTTACATCTACTTCTTGTAGAGTAGCTTGTTCTTATTTACAATGTCTTCCCACGGGACAGAGTTAGACACCAGTGTGTTTTTTTTTAATGTGGAGAAAGGAAACAAAAATAAAAATTGCCTCAGTCGTGAAGGATTTCTTTTCCACTGACAGAGAACAAGAAATTGAAGTGCAGCACCTGAAGAACAGATGGTATTTATTTGCTCCCCTACCGAGCAAATTAGGCACAAGGCCGATTTTTAATGTGAGGAGTGAAGGGGAAATGGGGACCAACTCCCCGGGGAGTAGGGGAGCTGGATAGTGACAATTGGTATGAAGGGTTGCCCCTACATCGACCAAGGTCTTATCTGTGAGGTCGTCCCCACATAGGGTCTTTGCTTGCAGTATCTGCCGGAACAGATACTGCACTTTGATCTTGACCAAAAGGCCAAAATGTGGATCAGCTTTGTTATTAACTGCACTAATTCATAGGAACACATCACCATCAACGGTTTGTAGCGCACACGTTTCAGGAAATTTGAAACACCTACATTTAATAAAGAGGTTATTATAAAACACGATTACAAATATTAGATCATTCCGTGAAAACTGAATCAATTCGAGTTTACAAAAAAATAAATTCAAAATCATTTGTTTTTTGTTTTTGTCAATACTTGAATAGTTCCACATTTTACATTGTGATAGACTTGTGACCCACCTTTTTATATCGGGTTTAACGTTATTTTTGTGACTAGTAAGTTATATTAAGTAAAACAAGACTGGCGAATAAATCATTTTTATATTTTAAAACACAATATCGTTTTCATGAATGAGTGCACTTTATTAATTCTTTATTTCTTACGTAGTTTAGGGATTTGAACTTTTTGATTTATGTATAGAAAATAATGTCACGCAAATGGATTCCATTTTTAAGTTCACAAACCCGATATCTTTATGAAACAAACTGACTTATGCACCACCCTGTATAAACAAATGAAAATTTGAAAAGGAATTGCTAGTTTAAGAAATGATACAAGCAAAGAAATATTATATATCTGATTAAAGATACTAATTATACATTTGCCTCTTAGTGGTGGTTAGTGTTTAAATGTGAACATTTTTGGTAACTAGAGATGAACAGAGTGATATTAATGTCCATACACCTTTTGGCTAGAAGCAAACTATAGAATACTACACTTCACACGCTACCTTTCATATTTCTGGTTCTCGGCCAATAACAACGAATTTTTCTAGATAGATGATTTTTATTTTGGTCTCAATTCACAATACTCTTTTTCGAGGAGCTAAATATTCTCCATATTAAAAACCGACCTTTGGTCGAACTTTGCCCCCCCGTGGAAATAAATAAAAACTGATATAAACACGTAGATGTGAACAGACTGATATAGATATATACGTATAAACATACTAATATGAATACACAACTGTGAAAATACAGATATACACAGCCAAATGAGAAATAGTTTTTATTTTCGACACTCCAAATATCTAACCACTGGATTATCGAAAGCAGATCATGAGAAGTGAATTCTTGATAGTTATATAATTACTGTTAATACATAAAAAGGTTCCATTCGTTTTATAAAGGGATAAAACAGAACAAAAACCGAGCATAGTGTAAAATCAGTTGATGAAGCTCCCAGTTGGCTTCAGAAGCTGGTGGCGAATGCTGTTACCCATATTGATGCCAGCATTTAAAAGGCAAAATCGACCACACTTCTGTCATATTGATTTCCTGCTAGGATACCACTTCTCGTACATGTAGCCATAATTTCTAGCTTGCCATCAAACAGAAAATTCAATTTACTTAGACTAACCGCAATGAGAATTTTCCGTTTTTAACTCTATTGTTATGCACACATCTAATCGTGCAGCATAAGGAAATAGTGGATTTATCTGTCTCCCGCGAGCTTCAAATAGTTCATTAAATATCTAGCTGTAGCGATGAAAATACTTATTTAATCTCTTATTTTATCGCTGAAATATGTTTCAGGAAATCATCAGTCAGTTTTATTGGATTTCAGAATGTCCTACATTAATTCCGATCCACATGACTCCCACAAAGCAATCATACTTAGAGAAAGTTGACGTAACTGTCACTCACACACAAAACTACTCTTTCATTCAATCTGTGAATGTAGTGATGAAAATACTATTTCATCCTTTTTTCTTATAAAGTTATCAATTATCAAAGCCAATAATCACTCGAGGATAATGTTTATAAGGATAGAATTATTGTCAGCTGAGAAATCAAGAAGATTATAGTAGTGCTAACTTTGTAGCAATGGAATAATTTAAGTTTGAGTACTTATGCAGGCATTTTATGCATTTGTGAACACTGGACTTGAATACGACTATGTTGTAAACCAGGGTAGCAACCATGCGGTAATGTGCACCATCGGCAGGGAGCTATCGCAAAGAAGCGTTGTCCATGGAATTTCTACATGACGCTAGCCAGATAAAGGATAGACAAAAAATACTTTTTCGTTGTGGTTGAGAGACGAGTCCTTGCTGTGAATATTTTACAAGTAGTAATCAAAGACTAGAGCTTAGTCGATCACCTTTCGTTGGAACAATGGTAGAGTAGCGACTTACTATTAATGGCTCTTCTCTGAGAAAGAAGCTGTAGAAAAGAGAAATGAACATCACCATTAGACTTCGAAATCGGGGTTGTACTCTGTCAAGGCAGGAAAAACTACTCTGAGTGACATCTTCCTAAACTATGACAGCAGTACTCCATCTTAGGACGTATATGACTGTTATATATGCAGAGGATTACATTTGGAGTCAGTTACTTTTAGGAGCAGTAGAATGATCTAACCATTTTCAAGCGAACTAGAGCTTAACCGTCACAAATAGCCTATCACAAGGAGAGTAGTTGCATTTAAAACTTCATATTTTAATACCTTTTCTGTGCCATCTTCAGAAACCCATACACGCAAATATACATTGATATCGTATAGGCTGTTCAAGCGTCGTGATTGCTATGAAAGAAGTCTTTTAATAAAAAAGACTGTCATTTCATTCCTTTTTATCCTAATTTGTAGGATGAATGCTTTTTTTACAGGTAAGAAAAAGATAGGTTTGTAAATTGGATATAATGCAGCCGAGTCGTTTAGGCATAACGAACAGACTGGCTTTCACACAATTGCCGATTCGTTTTACCAAAACTTTTTTATTCAGCGTCGTTTATTCAATCATTTAGAATCAGTATTATTGAAAAAAAAAGCGGAAGAGCTACATTTGTTGTCCATATATGGACACAGACGACAAAAGGAAACTGGAGGCAGTGAATCTGAAAGAATTAAAAGAAAATAAAAAATAGTGAAAATGAACATTGCTGATGTAAATAACCCTTTCACTACTGGAACTATGTTACGTAGTATACTTTTTTATTAACCTACTTAGATGAGTTCGGCGTAATGTAACTGACTATCCCCTATTAGGCCCGTCTTTTATGGATGACAAAGCATGTAGGTTACTCCTGGGCGATACTCATGAATAATCTCATTCCCGCTGGCACGTGTTCTTTCTCACAGTCAGGTTCTACACTACAAGCATAGACGAGGCCATTCATAGTGGCCTCGTCTATGCTTGTAGTGTAATTAGACTTTTTCTACCATTTAATTCAGGTTCTGCATAATCATGCCCACCGAAAAATAATATCTATCTATCTATCTATCTATCTATCTATCTATCTATCTATCTATCTATCTAACTAGCTAGCTAGCTAGATAGATAGATAGCTAGATAGCTAAATAGCTATTTCTGTTCGTACGCATCAATCTACCTCTTTGTATATATCAATGTATCAATCTACTCCGGTCCGTATCTATGTACTAGGACAGGCTACTATATTTCAACCATGTTATAATGTAGAATAATATTAATAGACAAATAAGTTCTTTTTGTTGTTACATTTCATGGGTGTTAAGATGAGTAGATGATTTTCTATGGAGCAGGAGACCTGAGTACAGATGAACCGACAATCAACAACTCATATTATTTAACATTAAAATAGCTACTTATAGTTTCTCTACCGTTCTCCCTTGACGAGCACTGTGCCCTAATAACAAAGTATCCGACAGCATAGATACAGCACTCTTCCTCAAGTACATGTATTTGGTGACTACAGTAATTGGCTTGGATTCTCTACTTACACAGACGCAGCTGGTAGTACAGAACATAGATTCTCTATATCTCATTCCCGATCACAGACAGAACGTTTTCCCAGACCAGCAAGATCAACATGCCTCACTTGTAGATCTGTTTCTGATCACAGTTCCCGATGATTGCGTAACGAATGCTCACAGCCCACTCAGGAATGCCGATCACGCTGTTATAATGGTAGAAATTACCTAAATTTTTGATCCAAGACTGACGAGCTATTGCTCAAAACAACGAGGTATTATAAAAAGGCTGACTGGGTTGCCATCAGGGATCTCATCAGAGATGCCACATAGGGAAATGTTTCTTCCCACTGAACAGTGCGCAAATGAGACCTCTGAACGGTTCAAAACGGCAATTAAAGCACATGTTCGCACGCAAAAATTATATAGCAAGCCCAACTCTCCTCAATGGTTTACTTCTACTTTTGCAGCTGCCATTGCTCCAAGGCAGCATGCGTACCGCAGTTTTAACCGACATAAGTCCAATTCAAACAGATAGAAGTTTATAGAAGCTAGAAGTAATTGTAAGAAGGAAATAGCGACAGCTAAGAGAGAATATATCGAAACCACCAGAAACTGCATCGATACACACATATTAGGAACCCGTGACTTTTGGAAAATCTACAGCAGTGTAGTAAATAATGGGCAATCAATAATTCCTCTACTATCAAACAATGATGAGGTTGTTTGCACAACAACAGAGAAGGCTAACATGCTTGCCAGTCAGTTTGCCTCAAACTCCACACTGGACCCAGCAAACCACTCCCTTATGACTTTCCTTTGTGGACAGACACCACACTAGATAATCTAAAAATCATCACTTTTCAGGTGCATGATATCATAACAATCCTAGACACTTACAAAAGCATGTGGATCCGTTCTCATTCCTGCTGTGCTATTAAGAAAATGATCCACCGAGGTTGCTCCAAATCTCCTCAAACTTTACAACAAATGCCTTAACGAATCTTGTTTTCCTGCCTACTGGAAAACTGCTTCTATGGTACCAGTTTTCAAGAATTCTGACGAAAGAACCGACCCATTAAATTATCGCCCCATTAGCCTCCTCCCGCTTTTCACCAAAATATTTGAGTCTATAATTAACCAAGCTCTAGTCTATCACTTTACAGCTGCTAAACTTCTGACCGACCAACAATATGGATTTAGGCAAGCCCGTTCCATAGCTGATATCCCAACTGTAATATCTGAATGTATATACCATTCATTTGACATAGCAGAGGAGGGTAGAGCGGTAGCCCTAAATATATCTAAGGATTTTGACAGGGTATGGCATGAAGATCTCAGGAAAATCAGATCATACGGTATCACTGGACGAATATTTAACATAATTAAATCCTTCTTAAGTAAGAGAAGAATCCAGGTTGTCCTCGACTGTTGTACATCTAAAAATATGATATAAATGCAGGATTACCCTTAGGGTCTATCCTTGAACCTTTATTATTGTTAATATTCATGAATGACCCCCCCCAATGAAATTCACGCTATATAACAGGCACGAGGCGAAAACAAATGGACACATATCTAAGGAAATGGCAGAAAAACTAGAGGAAGACCGCAAATCTGTAGTGGAATGTAGTCACATTCAATGCTGCAAAGATTAAGCTTATTTCTTTTAATAATTACAAGAAACCTTCTCTACCACGAATAGCAATGGTCAACACATTACCCGAAAGTACTTCTTTAAACATCTTGGCTTAACGTCCACAGAGAGCATGAGTCTGAACAGAATCATAAGGCCGCTGCGAAGAAGGTGGACTCTCTCTACCGTGCTAGAAAGCTACTTGCCTGAGAGCATCCTGTACCTCTATAAGGCTACCATTCGCCCATGTATGGAGTATTGTTGTCACATTTGGGCTGGTGCATCTGCTACTAGTCTCTCACTCCTGGAAAGGGTTCAAAAGAGAGTTGCCAACCTGATAGGTCGAGAACTGTCATCTAAGCTTCAACCTCTGTTCCATCGACGATATGATGCATCCCTCTGCCTGTTCTACAAGTATTTTAATGGTGAATGTTCCGACGAATTACAAGCACGTGTACCTCGACATAAATACCCACCGGCAAATCCGACAAGCAGCTAAATCCCACACCTACACGGTAGAGATCCCTAGATGTAAGAAAACTTTCTACTTCAATAGTTTCTTCTCAAGAACTGCTAGACTTTGGAACTCCCTTCCGGGATTCTGATTTCCCAACTGTACTGACATGCAGAAGTTCAAGTGTAATGTGAACAGACATATTGTTGCTTATCTCCCTAATAATATCCTTGCAACTTATGTCCCCGATATTATCCCTCTACTTCAAAGTTGCACTGTGCCTTGTATGTGCGAAAATGGAATAATAAAAAATTACAACTATTTTCCTTCTCATCAATATTTTTCTCAAGTATGTAGAACACATTCTCATTCCTTAAATTGATTTGTAGCTCACATTCATTTTATGACAGATATTAACATTAAATTATGAAATGACAATAATGTTGGTAAATCCCGGCTTTTTAGATTATCAATTTGATTTGCCTTTCTATACTCTATCGATATCTTCATCTGAAGTGCTTAATTGAGCTCAAATATTTGGTCCCTCCTTGGGATATTCGCAGCAAAAACTCGTCTTTTTATACCACAACGCACAAATCTTTTCCTTTCTCGCTTCATGTGCCTAGTGTCAGCTGAAATTTTTAATGGACCCAGCTTCTTTGCAAGAACTTCTCGCCTAAGGGAAAACATTACCACGGGACTGCCATCCTGCTGATTGCAACTTGGTCGTCTTCAAACCATAGGTCAAATTCCTATTACAGTCAGCTCAAATGTAATCAAACAATTCATACCATTGATCAATATTAGTACTTCCATAGTGGTCTTCATCTTTCGCCTGGTATTCATGCCGGTCTCATTAACCCTTACCCTCGAGTGATCCATTATCAAAATAAGTGGTGACCTCGATTGTAAAAAGAAATATTGGGAAGGGATTTTAAAGTAAAATGTTTACTTTCGATGGTTCTTTTTGGCGGTATATCAACCCTTTTTACAATTATTTAATGCCCAAACATAACATCTATTATGAACGATTCGCTGTATATAATTGCGACCTTTTCCTCGGCACATTTCAAACAAAACATAAATTTAATCAAAAGAATTTTATGAGTAAATGTCTTCTCGACAGCTATTTTTTAAACAGAGAGGTTGCTAGCCTCTCTCTTTCGACATTTCCATGGAACGGGCCCCACCTTCTAAGATTTCACAGCTTTTATCATCTTCTCACATGTGTCACAAGTGTGTCACAAGTACTTTTGAAATACCATTTCATCAACTTATCAAGATTATCACGCTTAAGTTTGAAATAGAATTTTGTGGATTTGTCAAATGTCTTACGCTAAATTTAAAAATAACGTTTTGCTGACTTGTAAAAGGTGTTATGCTAACGTTTGAAGTAGAATTTGTCGAGTTGTAAAATGTGTTACAAATAAGTTTGAAATAAAATTTTGTCGATTTTTCAATAGTGTCCTGCTGAAGTTTGAAATATAAATTTATCGACTTGTCAATTGTGTAACGCCGAAAGTTCAAAGTAGAAATCTTGTCAATTTGGCAAATGTCTTACGAGTAAGTTTGAAATAGCATTTTGTCGATTTGTCAGTACTGTTATGTTGAAGTTTGAAATATAAATTTGTCGATTTGATAAATGTTTTTGGCTTAAGTTCAAAATAGAATTTTATCCATTTGTCAAATGTTTCATGCTTAATTTTGAATAAAATTTGGAATTAAATTTTAATAGTATTTTGTTGTCTTATCAACAGTGTTACTATTAATTTTGAAATAACATTTTATTGGTTTTGAAAGTGTATCACCTGTAAGTTTTAAAGAACATTTTGCCGCTTTGTCAAGCGAGTCATGGTTTATTTTGAAACAGCATTCTATCAAGGTTAAGGGTGTTACCGTTAAGCTTGAAATAACATTTTTTGGTCTGTCACGCTTAAATTTAGAAAAGCATTTTCATCACTAAACGCGCTGATTGAATAGACGCATCTTACGAAAACCCGCCTTCGTTCTAAGTATGGGTTCTTTAAACTACTTCCAATTCGATTCGATCACATCGATTACCTCCCTTATATCTAATGGAAAATGCATAGAAATTCGATAGCGTTCAAGTTGACTAACTCCACTTTCTATTCATTTAATTTTAGGATATAACCGTGAATACATAAACACATCCAAATCAATTTATCCGTCGTTCGTGACTTTTTTTCCTTTCTTTTTGCACTGGTCAATATGAATGCAAATAAAAGAAATTAGAACAATCCAGCGGCAATTATTGCTTTTATTGCGAGAAATGCTTTTAAAACGCGGCGAAAACTTTTGTGAATGAATTAATGTCATTTTTCGGTGACAACTTTTTTTGTATATTTGTTTTTAATTCGATTTCATTTTATTTGTCGTTCCAAGTTCTCTCGTCTGTAAATTTTATCGTTTAATGCATTTTTTACTGCCTTGTGTTTTTATTAGTTCTTGCGTTCTTTTAGATGACGTGCTTTCAGCAAAGACGAAGAAGACCATTTTATGCTGTGAAATACGCTTTCACAGATGGCCACATCGTCAGTGATGTGAGACTGGTATCTTTAAAGGTTTAGGTTCCTGTAATATCGCAACGCTTCACACTGGCGTCCCAGATTTTACTAATATATGAGGCAGTTATGACGATATGGCTTGATGAAGAAGAGGAAACTAAATCAAATGTTAGGAAATTGTAAACAATTTTGTTAACAAGTTCCCCGACATTAATAAGGAGAGCGGTGACAAGAGATGACGGATTGAATAAATTATATATATATGTACATATATATATATATATATATATATATATATATATATATATATATATATATATATATATATATATATATATATATAAACTTTTCTCGAATTTTTTTTTAGATGTGGATTGCTAATTTGTTTCATTTTGAATTTTTCAAACAACTATTCTCATCTTGAATATTATTCTCATATGGACCCGTAGCACAACGGATGAAGTGATAAGTATAATCAGTTTTAATTGAGAGTCCTTGGAGGCTGAAGATTAAATAATTAGTGCAGTCAGTACATACTATGAATATAATAAAAACCACTAAAGACTTATGCTGACGGAGTGAGAACAATCTCACCTGGTGGATTAAATAAGAGCTTAGTTCAGAATTCGTTACAGATTCTGGAGTTCGACACAGCGATAACCAATTCAGACAAGTTCGAAAATCGAGTATACACTTGAAAAGCAATAGAATGTTAGAAATTATATTTTATAAGATTGTCTTAGCGTAGCACAGTACAATGCTAATGGAGCACTTGTTAAAATGCAAATTATTAAAAATTAATTAACTAATTCTTCGAAATGTGGTGAGTTATGCAGACGCATAAAGCAAGCGCATCCTAATTTGCGGAGGAAAGTCTGTAACTATCTCTATTGCTGTAAAGTTCGATATATATATATATATATATATATATATATATATATATAACTACTTCATTTATTCGCATAAATTTAATATACGAAAGTATAGATTTATGCGTAAACTTTAAGTATTTACTTCAAAAGTGCTCAATACGTAGGTAGAGCTAGTTCTACCTACGTATTGAGCACTTTTGAAGTCAATACTTAAAGTTTACGCATAAATCTATACTTTCGTATATTAAATTTATGCGAATAAATGAAGCAGTTATACTTAGCTCCTAAAACAGTCGAGCACTTTCAAAAGAATTTATTTCACCACATTAAAAATAGATATGGAAAGAGTTAATTTCGAAACATCGCTAAAAAACATCCCCACACCCAGCAAGCATAGCTATATTATTAAATTAATCCAAAAACAGATGAACTAATACGCCGAATGCGATGGCGAGCAAATTTCTTCCTCAAAAATGAAAACGTAAACAAAAAAGAATCCTATGGTTTTAAAACCCTTAAAAATGCGAAAACAGTAGACCTCTTGATAAACTTTGAAAATGACCTTTTAAACGTAATTAAAAACCTAGAATTCCACAATCAACCTAACAATTTCCAACGGAAACTACACAAAATCGTTAGAAACATAAACAACTCTAATAAAATTTTTGTAAAAGCAGATAAAACAAGAAACTTTTATAAAATAGATAAGCAAGAATATAACAAACTAATCACAGAAAACATTACAAAAAAACTACAAAAAACTAGACACAAACAAATGCGATTACATAGATATAATAAATACTGAAAGTAAACAAATTACCGATAAACTAAAAATTAGCGATAAAGTTGGCAAATTGAAGCCTAGAGAGTCATACATTCTGCTTAAATGGGACTTTAATAATAATCCCAGCACCCGCCTGATAAACCCAACTAAACCAGAAATAGGTAGAATTAGCAAAACTATACTTTCTAGAGTAAACAAACAAATCAAACAGGACCTAGAACTAAACCAGTGGGCAAATACTACCGAAGCAATCGACTGGTTTAAAAATATAGAAAACAAAGATAAATGTACGTTCATACAGTTTGACATCATAGACTTTTATCCCTCGATATCCGAAGAACTTTTTAACATTGCCCTATAATTTGCCGAGGTATACACTGATATATCCTCAGAAGAAATCAACATCATTAAAAAATGTAGAAAATCAGTTCTAATAAATAACAATAACTAATGGATAAAAAATAAAATGAAAAATTCATTCGATTTGGCGATGGGTGCCAGAGACTCTGCAGAGGCATCAGATCTTGTGGGATTATTCATTCTATATACCCTCACAAGCATATTCGATACTACGGATATCGGCCTATATAGAGATGACGGACTAGCTATAATAAAAAACTCCAACAAAGTCAAGGGAGAAAACTTTAAGAAAATCATACACAAAGAAATGAAAAAATTAGGCCTAAAAGCGGACATATCAGCTAACATAAAAATAACAAACTTCCTGGACGTCACGTTAAACTTAGATAAAAACACATATGAACCATACTTAAAAGATAACGCTACTCCAATTTACGTAAACCCTAAGTCCAACCACCCACCATCAATTATAAAACATATTCCTAACTCGATCGTAAGTAGACTCAGTAATAACTCAAGCGACGAAAATGCATTTAACAGGTCATCCAATATTTACGAAACAGCCCTAAAAAATAGTGGATACAAAAATATCGATATCAAATATAAGCAACAAAACACCAACAACTATAATAAAATTAAAAACAGAAGAAAAAGAACTATAATTTGGTATACGGCCCCATACAATCAAATGTTAAAAACAAAACTTGGCAAGAAATTTCTAGATCTTATTGAAAAACACTTTCCCGCAACCAACCCCTTACACAAAATCTTCAATAAAAATACCTTGAAGTTATCTTACAGCTGTTGCGAAAATTTAGAGATGATAATTAAGGCACATAATAACAAAATACTAAATGAAAACAATGTAAACAACAATAAAATAAACAATAAAAAAAGTAGACACCATGACAGAAATAAAACCAACACTAGCAGAAATAATAATAATAATAATAATAATAATAATAATAATAATAATAATAATAATAACAAACCAACCCCCGACAAGAACAACCATACCATAAATAAAAATACTAATAACGAACAAGATAAATGCAATTGTAGACACCGCACACTTTGCCCAGTCCAAAATAAATGTCTAACAAAAAGCGTAGTTTATCAAGCAACAATATTTGCGAAAGAAAACCCGAATAACAAGAAATATTACATAGGCATGACTTCCTTAGATTTCAAAACCCGATACTATGACCACAAAAGCACATTCAAAAATAAAAAACACCGTATAAAAACAACACTAGCGAATAAATACTGGGAACTCGAAGAAAGCGGACATTCGCCGGTAGTCGAATGGAAAATAATGAGACAAGCTACCACATGCAGACATTTAGACGACCCATGTAAATTATGCCTCCATGAAAAATTTGCTATCCTGTACTTTAAAGAACCTCAAAATCTATTAAACTGTAGGCGGGAAATAGCAAACAACTGTGTTCACAAAATAAAACTTACTCTAGGATAGCGATACAAAATAGCTTTAAAACTAACAATAACAATAGGAAAAAAAACAAATAAATAAATTAAATAACCATGAATATACATAAACGATCACATACGTATATATATATATATATATATATATATATATATATATATATATATATATATATATATATATATATATATATATATATATATACAGTGATGATCATATTTATTGGCACGGTAAAATAAAAGTTAAATTTTGTCTAATAAATTCTAAAAAAGGGATTAAATTAAAGAAAATAACAAAGTATATTATGTATTTTTAACTGGCCTTTCCGATGCAGCAATCGGATTTTAGAAAAAATAAATAACAAAGGAACAACAAACATAATTGCAAAAAACCCTTGTTCAAAATTATTGGAACGATTTATTTAATAATCAATTGTATAGCCTTTGGCCTTGATTACCTTCCTCAGTTGCTTTTCATAGTTTACAACCAAGTTGTTGCACTCTTCAGTAGTAATTTTAGCCCACTCTTCCTGACAATAATCCTCCAATTGAATAAGATTCTTAGGCTTCCTTTGCATTACCCTCAATTTTAATGTTCTCCATAAATTTTCAATTGGATTAAGGTCTGGGCTTTGTGATGGCCACTCCAAAACATTAATATGATTGTTCTCAAGCCATTTCTTAGTCAGTTTAGCCGAATGCTTTGGGTCATTTTCTTTCATGAACCACCAACGACGACCAAGTGAGAGCTCTTTAGCAGAGTCTTTCAGGTTTTCATCCAATATTTTAACATAATCTTCCTTTTTTATGTTACCTGTGACCTTAATAAGTCGCCCTGGTCCAGAGGCAGCAAAGGATCCCCAAAACATCAAACTGCCTCCACCGTGCTTCACTGTGGGTATGGTGTTCTTAGGCAGGAAAGCTTCGCCAGATTTTCTGTAAATATAAGACACTTTATTATGGCCAAATAACTCTATTTTCGTTTCGTCAGTCCATAGAACACGTTTCCAGAATGCAACATCTTTATCAATATGACGTTTTGCAAAGGCTAGCCTTGCTTTCAGGTGCATAGGCTTCAATAAGGGAGTCTTTCTCGGACGACATGCTTTTAAACCAGCTCTCTTCAAAACTCTACCAACTGTATGTCGAGATACATTCACTCCAGAGGTGCTCTGTTCATCAACAATCTCCCCAACAGAGATCCTTGGGTTTTGTTTTACTTGTCGAACAATTTTCCGTTCATCTCTTGGGGAAAGAATCCTTTTTCTCCCTCTACCCTCTAAACTCATAACGTGGCCTTGCGATTTGAACTTGTTTATTATGGCTCTAACAGTGGATTTGGGAAGGTTTAGCTTCTTTGAAATCTTATCATAGCCCTCCCCATTGGTATGGCATGCTACAACAAGCTTCCTGACGTCTTCGCTGTGTTCCTTAGTTTTAACCATGGCGTTTGAAAATTATAATTTAGTCACTTATAATAGTTTAAATAAATCGCTATCTAAAAATTATCTGAAAAAAATTATTCACTGAATTAGCGTTAAACAAGCATAATATGGCTATAAAAAAGTTCAGAAAGCACGTAAACCGGAAATTGATTGATATTATACTGATACTAAAAGAAAAACAAAGCCGTGCCAATAATTTTGAACAAGGGTTTTTTGCAATTATGTTTGTTGTTCCTTTGTTATTTATTTTTTCTAAAATCCGATTGCTGCATCGGAAAGGCCAGTTAAAAATACATAATATACTTTGTTATTTTCTTTAATTTAATCCCTTTTTTAGAATTTATTAGACAAAATTTAACTTTTATTTTACCGTGCCAATAAATATGATCATCACTGTATATATATATATATATATATATATATATATATATATATATATATATATATATATATATATATATATATATATGTGTATATATGTATATGTATGTGCATTGTTTGTGCACATAGGTATATTTATATGCATATAAAAAAAAGGAGAACGACTACCTAAAACCACTAACCTAGTTCTAAAACAGATCCTTTGTTTGATAAAATGCATGCCCATTGGCTGGTAGGAAGGGGCGCGGTGGATACTAGAAAGCTGATTGGCCAACTAGAAATCCTCAACATATATAAAAACAAGAAGCAACGACAGAATTCGCGCATAAGCCTGACGAATCCTATAGTTGGATGAAACGCAGAATATTCAGTGTAGCTTAATCGCCATATATATTTTATAAATGACTATATATATATATATGTGTGTGTGTGTGTGTGAGTGTGCATGTATGTGTCTGTGTATATGTGTGTATACATGATTTACACCGTATCTAATTGACCGATTATGATACTTTTTAAAATACATTTGCTAGGCGTAAGGGGAGTAATGTGGGGTTTGTTTTATTTAGTTTCATGCAAAAGAGGCAAACAGATGGAAACTCTACACGAAAATCCAGATGCCTCGAATTTTTAAAAATATTATCAATATGTACCAAAATCAATTAATATATTTTTCTCAAATTTTAATATATTTTTAGCGGTTTAAAGTGATTTTAGGAGGCATAACATAGGCACAACTTGCTATTTGAAAACAAACAAACAAACAAACAAACAAATGTTTCAGATTTGCATTAAATTTTATCCGTAGTCATTAGAAATCAATTAAACAAGATCCCCTGAATTTTAAGTTCCTTTAAACTCTCTTAAGTTCAACCTTAAAATTTTGATATCATAAGAATGAAAATCATCTAATTAATTTTGATTAAAACTGGACGAAAAGTTCTAGACATGATTTATGTTAATAGAATATACTAGTTTTAATCTTTACCAGGAGCTATAAAATTAGTGCATGGCTGTTCTGTTCGGGGAATTAGTTCTACCTCTGATAGGACGGACACTATTCTAGTTATCAATCATATAAAAGAAAATGAGATTGTTAACCTGGTCGCTTAAATGACAATCGTGGATAATACAGGTATACTATGAATTTCGCATAGCATTTTTATGACTATATTTATATAAATTGGTAGGTATATATATATTTGTACGTGCAAGAGTAATTCCATAACTAATTAATTGATCATAATGAAATCTGAAATACAGCTGCTAGGTGTAAAGAAGTCCAAATGTGAGCTATATTTAGTTTAATTTAGTTTTATGCAAAGGAAGTAAAACGGAATATCTCAAGTTTTTCAGAGATCGAAGGGTTTTATATAACACATTTGTATTGAATTTACCTAAATATAGTAAGCTTCATAACTTATAGACATCTTACAGAATCAAAATCATATAATGGATTTTTATAAAAATTAGAATAAGGGTTCTAGAGGTAACGTATAGTACTATTATACACGGAAAATATTTTACAGTATGACACTATAACATGCCATCCTGATTCGATACACTACATTAGTAAATAAATATATAATTGAAAATTATCGAATTCTTTAATATTGTAATTTAATCTATTTAATGTTGTCTTGTATCAGTGTTAGAAACCAACTTGCATTGGTAAGAGGACATGCATTTTGTGCCAAATAGTTCTATTCTGGGAATTAATTTTCCCTGGTCATGATAATTCTATGAAAAACATTACTAATTCACACGCGTTCCAAGCAATTCGAAACACCCATCATTTGATATGAAGGTTTTACCTCGAAATATATTATAGAACACGGTCACACACATTAGATCACTGTGGAGAAGTTGTAAGTAAAGAAGTCAGAGTTACTATGAAAAAATCACTTCGTTTATGCCTGCAATCAGTTTATCTTTGTCTATTCCATTAAAATATCAAACAGAAAATGACAAGATACTTTCATTTTTTTTTGCGATGACGACGCGTGTGACGTGCATACAAATGCTCGCTGCTCTTTACAACGTACTAACTACAATTCGAATAAAAACAAAGCGAGGCAGATATGCTTAAGCTTCATCTATTCACTCTTATAATTTAAATTTACGCGTGAAAGACAGACGAAAATGTTATTTCGAATAAGCCTGACAGATTGACGACAAACCGACATGCCTTCTTATTTTAACAGTTTGGATGCATTTAGAATAAGATACGTCAATTTATCTGCGTGTTTAGCGAGATGAAAAGCATATTTCTAACGTAAACCTGAGAGAGAGAGAGAGAGAGAGAGAGAGAGAGAGAGAGAGAGAGAGCAACAGACTGACCGACGGATAATATTTTTGAAATGAGTGGATGCATCTAGAAAGCAACATGGCGTCGATGTATTGATAAAACGTGGAAACTCCGGAATCCCGCCAACTTAGAATCCAATCCATCATATTAAGAAAGAGCGTTAATTCGTGGTGTAGCTTTGATCCTGTTGGCTTCTTTATCATTTTATCAGATTATTGAACTGAAAGTAAAGAAACACATTCTGTTGAAAATATGGGACCTCTAACTGTCATGATTGCATTTGAACGAGGAAGAAAGTACAATCTCACAAAAGGGATTTAAGGCAATGACACCAGACCGTCTGCACCGGCACAAGCAAGCGTCGCAAGAGGTAATTTAATGGACAACAGAGAGTGTGAAACCCATTCCGGTTCACACCTCCTACTGAAGAGTCGTTCACCAAAGTGGCCCTGCATATCATTAAATGGCGATAAAATAAAAATGCTTGTGTATTTATGACTGAAACTTGATACACTAGTGAAACATAGACTGATTAATGTATGTTATCAAACTTCAGTCTGAGATCAAACGTAGTATTTGTTCTCTCATTTAATCTTTACGCCTCACCGCAACTGAGCACCAAAAATTAACAGAGTCTACACTATTATTATAATGACCTATTTCCTGTTAATTGCGGTATTATGCAGGTCTTGTGCAGTTCTAGAAGGTTCAACCTCCTAGGCTTGCCTAGGTTTTGCATTCGATTATGTTATTGCTTATTGCTTGAGGCGGTCCTCCCGAGGAATCCGACAGGGCTGCCCACACGTCTTTGCTTCTCTTCGAGGGTGCTGACATTTATATCCTATTTTCTGACCCTTGTGTCACATTTCTTACTGTGAGAGAGAAATAAATACTATCTATTCTGCCCTCTGCCACTGAAGTAGAAATACCCCCAGACTGAGACAATTTTATTTTTTCTGTTTCTTTTTTAAACGCTAGATTTTTGTCACACTAAAAACGATTTTGTGTTTAACTATGCCCTCGTGTATAGGCAATAAGCAAGGATTGAAGTTTATTTATTTTGTGTTGAATTGCAGAAATGGTTGTGAAATTTATTAAAAATTCCATGGATGACGTTTTTATGTGTGTGGGAGTCATATCATAAAATGCCGTTGATAACACGTAAAAACTTTAAGAAATCAAATCTCAAACGACCACTTTGTGCTGGCTCATGACAAAATGGAAGCAGATATTTTCTTTGTGACACCATCACTAGAAGATTACTTCCCAGGCCTAAAGAACTTTTTCTATCCGGTTTGTTTTTTTATCAGAGTTTCTTTCTTATAGAAAAATTGCTTCCAATATGGCTGGAGATGGAAGGTAACAGGTGCTACATCTTTCACAAGTGTGATTTGCTACTGTGAAAAGCAGACACATTCAAGTCATACACCCACATACTTTATTTTATAATCAAGAAGAAAAACGCCCATTTTCCCTACGACAAAGACCTGAATCCTTACGTCTAAAATAATATTTAGAAAATATCGGCCATAGCAACGTTTTGGGTCAAGATCAAAGTATAGTATCTGTTCTTTAGATGCTACTCTTCAATTTCTTGTTCCCTGTTAGTGGAGGAGAAATCTTCACGACTGAGACAATTTTCTTTTTTGTTCCTTTTCTCCACATTAAAAAACGACCCTGGTTTCTAACTCTGTCCCGTGGGGAGGCATTGTAAATAGGAACATTGACTTTTGCCTCAATGAAAAAGTGAAGGGTAATTAATACGCACAATGAGCTAATCCCTTTAAAATAAACCATATCGCCTCTCTGTTGTCGCCTTTTAAACAACACCCCACGCTAAATCTTCGACAAGAATGGCTTGGTCAGGGGATCCAATGCCTCAAAAGTTTCCACAACCATTGGTTTAAATCTGTTGTACAATGATGAGTACTTTTGCATCCGGAATCTGCTAACAAAGAGATGAAATTGGAGTTCGCGATGGTATCAGTGCAAATTGGATCTTATTTTTAAAAATAGTGAATGTCACCTTGGTGCATTCAATCCATCCTATCGATCAAAACCGTCTGGTTCCAGCTTCTTAGAAAATCCGGTTTCAGAAAGCATACTGTGAACGGCGTCATTTACACCTTGATACGACATTATAATACCTTACGCAAAAGAGGATGGAGTCATAAAGAGGCAACCATTTTGCCGCATAGATGTCTAGGAGGTTTGCGAAGAACAACAGCTATTCGTACCCATACATTATCAAGAAAGTTACTAAATGGGTTACGCGTTTTGCAAAGCCCCATCCCCTGTTTGGTTAACACGCTGTTCCTATGCACGCAAGTCCGTGTAAGACGACATTACAAAAGCTACTACAAAGAAGGTTTATTCCATCTACCGTGCTAGAAAATTACTTGCACTTGAAAGTATCCTGTATCTCTACAAAGCAACCATTGGCTCATACATAGAATATTATTGCCACATATCGGCTGGTGCATCCACCACTAGTATCCTCCTCTTGAACTAATTCCAAAATCGAACCTCTAATATAATAGTTCTTGCACTGTCAACTAAGCTCCAAGCCCTGTCCCATTACTTTTCTGAATTTTGATATGAGAATTGGTTATTCGTATCATTTGGATTCATCGAACCACTGTTCTCATCTTGAGTGTCATTTTCACAACCTTTAGATCGATGTAATCTCCGAGCTTCTTCAGGCTTATCTTGTCGAACTCGGGATTCGTGTTGTTGAGGGGTTGTCAATCTCATCTTCTGTTTAACTGGACGAATAAAGGACTTCTGATTGAAAGGCGCAAGGATGATTTGCTGAGTTCTTTAAGGTTTTACTTGAGAGTTACTTGTGAATAGAGAGACTAATAAACAATAATTATTTTCGTCTTAACTTAGTTTTCTAACTTGAGAATTGAGAGACACAGACGGACAAAAATCGAAGTGACACTCACCTTAGATTATGCTACATTATTGAGCCATGTTCCATATACTCCAGAGCCTTTGTTTCTTTTGCACGAAAACATGATGCCATGTCATATTGTAATCGTAAACTTTTGTTTTGTCTATGGAGTTTGACCTTCTGTCCACTTCAACTTTGCTTGATTTTCCCTGAGTACAATTCTCTTTGGAGCTAGACTATCCTGACCCACGTCAAAATTTGCACTAGCTAACTTAATCGGTACTTACTGGCGTATGGTTCATATATAATAGTAGTCTGCGAAAAACAGTTCCGTTACACAGATGGAAAGCTATGGAAAGAAATTTTGTGTGATGTATAAATGGTAAAATATATGATATACATATATTGATATTTGAAATTCAGCGAATGCCAATTGGTATGAACAATCTATTTTCTAACCTTTTACTGCTGTTTTGTGCGCTTTTGACTATTGGCTGTCGACGAAAGAACAAAAAACAAAAAAACGAAAACAAAAAAAAACAAAAACATGGAAATAAAAACACATAAGTTTAAAAATGTATCGATTATTGTGGGGTGTTTATTTATTTATGTCATGTTTATGTATATAATGTCCGTACATCGATCAGACATTATCATTTATAAGAATAATTATCTCTTCATATGTCGTCTGATCAGTTTATTTGTCAGGGTTTATTTGAAATAGTTTTATATCGGTGTTGAAATAGTCTTTTAAATCCGCGCCAGGATCTTTATGTCTTTATCTGTACGCCGTTCAAATCATCAGGATAAAGTTTGGCCAACTCGTTAGGAATCACCGATTGACCAAAATTATAATGGTTCAATTCCAGCTCGAGACGATTTTTAAAAAAGAAATAAGATTAGAGGCCAGCAAATAAGTTTTTTTTTACGCAATGCTGCTTTTCGTAAAGTCAGTTCTCTCTTTGGCTGTAGACATTTTCTCACACCTGATGCTATTTTCTATCGCAACAAAACTACCACCAGATTATGTATTGAGTATTGCTGTCATATTTATTCTGGTGAATCATTGTCTCATTTGAGGGTTCTTGATGATGGTCCAGAAACGTATCTGTGATTTGAGTGGTTTCATCCTTTCCTCTCCGCAACCTCTCCTTCACAAACGTGATGTTTCTGGTCTCAGTATTTTCTATAAACACTATTATGACATGTATTCTTTAGGATTGTCTGATAATCTCTGCTTCCTTTGTTCTAACTCGTTTGAATTGGGTCTAATAGTCTTCGTCAATTCGCGGTTTTGATATCTCACTGTAATATAGCCTCTTATTAAAGAGCCGTAGACTCTCTTTCACCTATAGCCATAATCTTCCCTTGTATCTACGATAATCATTTTTCTTTGATGTTAACTTCTTACATGAAGTGGCTTTACGCCTTGTCTTGATTAATTTCCATAAAAAATATCCGCTTTTGTTCTGCTGTTTGGTATGGTTTAAATTTCATTATGTCTTATTATTTTTGATAATTAAAAAAATAACTTCCTATTATTAAGTGCTTGTAATTTATTAGTAAAATATAATTCTTACAAAAACATTTTGGCTGATTTAAGTCTGAAAGACACTCATGAATCTGTATAACATGTTAGTTATTCAATCGTAGGAGTGGTCGTGTGTTAGGCATAACTTAATTTCTATTTTTAATTGACTATATGCATGTATATAAGAGAATATGTCTGTACATCGATCGTAGCGTACGGCTTAAGGATTTTAATTCGCTGAACATGCAAATTGAAAACCTTTTCTTTTATCTTTTATTTGTTAAGAGAAGAGAGAGAGAGAGAGAGAGAGAGAGAGAGAGAGAGAGTAAACTTTACAAAAAAAAAAGAAAAAGAAAGCGAATCAGTACATATGTGGGTGAGTTAGGTAGATAAAGAAAGAACGAGAGAAAGAAAAATGAAGAGAGTGAGTGACAATGATATAGAAACATACACACACACAAAACACACACACACACACACACACACACACACACACACACACACACACACACACACACACACACATATATATATATAAATAAGAGAGAGAGAGACAGAGAAAGAGAGGGACAGAGCGACAGAGAAGCAGAGAAAGAGACAGAGAGAAACAGATAGATAGAAAGAGAAAGATAGAGCAAGAGATAAATGGAGAGATGGATAGATAACGCTGGATGGATAACTAGCTAGCTAGATAGATGGATAGATAGAAAGTAAGAGAGAGAGAGAGAGGAAAAAGAAAGGGGAAAAGATAAAAAGAGTAAAACAATGAAAATTTAAAAAAAT
Source organism: Euprymna scolopes (assembly GCF_053919585.1). Classification (NCBI taxonomy): domain Eukaryota; kingdom Metazoa; phylum Mollusca; class Cephalopoda; order Sepiida; family Sepiolidae; genus Euprymna; species Euprymna scolopes. The sequence continues at coordinate 80,447,057 of NC_136483.1, forward strand.
GACTGAAATTTAAACAGTTTTTTTGTTTGTTGTGCGTTGATAAAGACGTTGCACTTCAAAACTTCCTTTTTGAGTGAAGAGCCCAACAACAGCAAAATGGAGTTTTCTTTTTCATTGTCATAAGATATCGAGATTTTTCCTTTTAAAGAAAGAGCCATTCAGTTGAGGTTCAAGCGAATCAAAACCAGAGGTGATTTTCATGAGTGATCGATTTTGTTCTTCATTGTTTCCCACGTTTCAAAAAATAAAATGGCACGTTAGGAAACACATCAATGCAAACATCGATCATTTAAGGAAAAACAAAAACTAAAAAAAAATCGACTTTCATTAAAAGACTAGTTGAAATCTTAGGTGTTTTCCGGGATCCTGAAAATGAAAATATAATGATAAAAACGTATGAGAAGCATCTGTCTTATAAAAATTATTCCTTTGACTCAGGATACTTTCTAAAGTTCATCTCACATTAAGACTACGTTAATCTTGACAAAACTTGCTATATTCTTATATCAAAATCGCTCCAGACAAGCTAGTTGATGTAAAGAGCTTACAAGAACTCGCTTTAATACATTTAGATTGGTGGACTATGGGGAAATATTATGGGAAGTAAAATACAATCAGTTATAATAGTAAATAAGATTGATAGAATTTCATAAATAAAGATATATCAGACGCTAACTCAAAAGATACTCGTGAGTTGAACAAATAAATAATTGCTTTCCTGCGCTGCTACTATTTATATATTTTTTTGAATAGAAATTGCTTCAGGTATAAAGCCACTTGACATAAATAGCTAACAGAGAATAAAAGATAACTATGGCAAAGACTCAATATAACTATTGGCTTTAGCCTTGAAAAGATCAAGGTTACACTTAGAAGGAAAATAACCAGCAGAAAAAGCTCCTGAATCCTGCAGTTCTTGGAACAAAAACTACTGGAATGGGAAGCTGTATTACAATGAGATATCACAATAATTACTTGATGAAGACTACTACAAGTTAAACGAGCTGGAGGAACGGAAGCAGAGAATAGATCAGACAATTCTGAGGAACATACGGTATAATAGTATTTGTAAAACCCTGGGGCAAGCAACATTACGACTGTGAGAGAAAAGTTGCAGAGATAAGGAAAGGATGGGATCATTGGAATTACTGATACGTTTTTACAACTTATCAAGAATAACAATACTTCATACATGATTTGATAGTAGACTTATAGAGATAGAGAATAGATTCAGATTTAGGAAAGTGATAGAACGATGGAAAAAATCAACATGACGAGAAACAGAACGAATAGAGGATCTAATATATGAACTCCAAGAAAGCTTTGACGATAAAGACCAAGAAGATTCAGAGTCGATTTTACCTCAAGAGCAGAACCATCCGTTAGAAGCTCAGGAAGGAAAGAGGCACACATACGATTGAAATACCCAAGATTAATCTTAGTAGGATTGTTTAATATTATTAGAAACCTAGGAATAGAATGCTTTTTTCGGCTGTTTTCAAATGTAGACTCGGCCAGTGGTTGGAAATAATGGAACACAATGATTTGTAAGAGAAAATCACAATTTTCTAATGCTCAAGAAACCAGTGTTAAAGGTTTTTAGACCACTCTAATGGCTTTGAAATATTTTTCTTTGGGAGCAAAGGTTTTCTAATTGCAGCTCTTCCGTAAAAATCCAGATTTGTGCAGCTCTCGACGAACAGTTTTTGTGGAAACTAGGTCCTGTAAATGTTTTTGAGCTCTGCAGTGATTTTAGAAGCCATGGTCTTGAGATCTTTTCTAACAATCCGCTTAAAAGTTCGACATCTTTATCTTTCGATCGGACTTGTGCTTTTCTGACGACGTTTTTCCTACTCTTTTAAAAGCAGTCATTACTTTTGAGACAGTTCTTTTTAAACGCTAAGCATTCGCGCAGTTTCTGTTACACTAGCTCCAACAATTTAGCCTCTTTGGAAGCCCGCAAGGTTTCACATTTTTATCGGAAAAGCTTTTGATATTTTTAAATATCCGTGGAAGAAATTTATTTTAATCAAGCATATTATATGACATAAATAATAAACAAAAAGCATTAAAATATGTCAAGATTTGATTGCTTAAAACACGTTCAAAAATTGATGCCAAAAATGTTAGGCGTTTCTCTTATTTTGTCCAACTCCTGCATATATATATATATATATATATATATATATATATATATATATATATATATATATATATATATGCCTTTGATACCATCAGTTAGAATCAAAACTAAAACATACACCTATCCACCCTCATTCCTTAGTCTCTGAGTCATGCCTATATATATATATATATATATATATATATATATATATATATATATATATATATATATATATATATATATATGTATATATATATATATATATACTAGCAAAAGTATCCGTCCTTGACTGGGTTTAAAAACAGCCTACAGAAAATCGACTCTTGTTTATTAAAGTATGATAGGTTAAGAAAAGGAAGGGTTGAAAAGAGATAGCTTCGAATTCAGGGGTATCAAAACCAAAGCAAAATATGATAAAAGTAAAAATAAAATAGATAAGTCCCATAATTTATTATACCATACCGGTTTACACTGAAACACTTATCACAATATTCTGTGGATCTATATTTAAAAACCTTGTAAAACTTTGTGACATATTTCCATTCTATGGAGGTCAGGCGCGAACGAACACCCCATAATTTTATTATGCCATATTTCTTCAAACTGAAACATAATTATCAAAGTATACGTATGCAGATAGATATGAAAAATCTTTATTAAAGTTTGTGCCTATTTCCATTATATGGAGGCCAGGCGCGAACGCAGACCCCACAATTTTATTATACCATCCCTATTTAAGTTAAAACATACTTATCAAAATATTATTATGTACATCTATATCAAAAACACTTGTAAACGTTTTTTTTTTAATTTTTAAATTTTTTTTATTTCCATACTTTGTGGACCAGGCGCGAACGCCGACCACACAATTTTAATGAACTACCGTTCTGCAGGATCAAACATACCCATTCCTGTGTCTCGATACATCTTCTATCATTATATGTAATCATTTTTTTAAAAATAGTCAACGATATAGGAGCCTATTCGTGACCAGACACACACACATTCAGCTTTATATGATATATATATATATATATATATATATATATATATATATATATATATATATATATATATATATATATATAAATTTATCTGTCATCCCTGTTTTTAAATGTGAAATCGCCCAATCGTCGAAGGCAGGATGAAAGGAAGCAAAGTCCATGAGATATAATAATTGTATAGATGAGACGAATTTTTTGAATGATTTTTAAATTATTCTAAAAAAACCCTTCATCGATGATTTGGCAACCTATTAAATTTCAGTAGTTTTTTTAAAATGAGTAACGTTTATTTATTATTTTTACACACACACATACAAACAAACACATCTATATACAGCAAAATCCTACTGATACACGGGTTCTCGTTAAGTCACCAAAGTTAAGCAATAATGGGCACTGTGTATGTATTGGGCCGTGATGTTGAACTTTCCAGGTCAGTACCTGGTGGCGCGTTTAATTCTCTAGTAGGCACCCTCAGTTTTTTATAAGACACACATCTAGGAGAAGGAAGACACTGTTGTAAAAAAAGACTGCGATCTACTGTCTGCTCTGTCTTGTGGCAGTCAGCTGCAGCGACTGATTTTGTCAATGCTTTCGTAAAATGTGGGTGGTTCTACGTAAAGACTTCATCACTATAAAAAAATATTTGTATGAATCTCGGATAACTTAATTGTCTGAACCCCATGCGATTATATAATTACATGTGTGTCTGTCTGTGTGTGTAGATTTCCCTACGCAATAACTCTGTCAATTTTCAGTCTACAGACTCGAAATTTGATATACAGGGTACTGAAATTTGGGAAAATCTATGTGATTTGCTGTTAAGGGGTCAAAGTTCAACGATTTGACCTTTGAGAACTCTACCCAACTCCTTCGCTAATTTTGGGTCTAAACACTTGAATTTTTAGGTATAGGTTTCTTGGACATGGATCTAACTTAATAACTTGATTTGAGCACAAAACAATAAATGTTAAGGGGTCATAACAGGGGTCAAAGTAAAAAAAAATTGACCTCTGCGCTCTCTACTAAATTACTCAACAATTTCTGGTCTAAACATTTGAAATTTTACATAAAGGGTATTCAGAGATAGGACAAGCTTTTTAATCGGTTTAGGTCGAAAATTTGAGTTATCAATATATAAATGTATGTAGGCATGTTTGCATGTCTGCCTTAAATTTTCGACAGAGGCGACGAATTTTCACAAGATCAGTATTGTTTTGAAGTTCGACCCTTCAGACGACAAATACCGAAAAATCGGCTAAAAACATTAATTTCTTCATCCTTAGAGAACAGACACGTTAGTCAGTTCGTGAGTTGGAGTCAACAGCCATGGAAGCGTTTGAATGGGAAAACAATCTAATCACCACTCGAGAACAAAATAAATCGCAACCATGAATAAATTCTATGTGTGTGAAATTTAATTCGGTTTTCAGAATTTTCAGAGGGGAAAATTGTTTGCATTTTCTAGAGCACGTCCATTTTCCAGCAATGGTTTCAATGGTTTCGACTGCAAAAAGTATGTTTATTCGTCTCGTAAGGAACTGTTTAAAACTGTTATATGTCTCGTTGGAACTGTATCTATGTGTGTAATATATGTGTAAACACTGCACGCAAACACGAATATTATATACACTAGACGATCACACGTCTTCACACGTACATACACTCAACACACTAGAGACGATCACAGGCGAAGATAAATATTTGCATATACACATGTTATATACAACTAGTATATAACATATACGTTTTGGATCACAAACACTCATTATAAAAACTGGCTATATATAACAGTATGTATAAAGGCTTTATTTCATTGTTGAAAATGCAACACAAAGAGCCTGACGGCGATAGCGACTTTTGGTGAAGAAGAGGATGTCAGTTTGCCACAACTGCCTTGATCTGAGACTAGTTTGTCAATTTGTGAATGAACTTAACTAAGAAATAAAACTATAATTAGGAAGCCATATGAGAAAAACCGTCTCGCTTTATACCAATGGGAGAATGTCTGCATCTGTGAGAAACAATAAAGCGAATTTAATTATTTCCCTTATATCTGACATTTATTGTTATCTAGACAAAAGGTAAAACCTGTTCCCATCGTATTACAAAAGCGAATGAAAGGAAAACTTTGCAAATCGCCAAGGTCGTAATATCCCTAAAGATCTCTATTGGCTATGGCCACCTATTTATCTTGAATAAGATAATTAATTTGTTAAAGAATATTAGTTTTTTCTTACGTGTGAGCTATTTCTCTCTACATATATACATATCTCAACCGTCTCTTTACCTTTTCTTCGTACACGAATCAAAAATATCTACGCAAAAAATATTAAAAACGAATACAGTATATTTACCAGTAAACGTCTAATCGAATAATCAATAAAAATCAACACAGAAATATGCTCAGTGTGAATGGCGCATGACTAGCACCAACAGCAGTCTTTCTATAGTTTATAAAGCGACCTAAAATGTTGGTCTTAGCAATAATTATTAAGAAAAGAAAGCGAGGAGGGGGTGACATTGGTAATATACATGGTGACCCAACAAAAAAACAAAAGCTAAATGGAGGCCATCGAGAACATATGCGGGAAAAAGGCCAAAGACCCAAGTGTCTTGATGTGATGTTTTGAATATAATAAGCTAGTTATGACCAAAGTTTAATTTCATTCGGACAAAACACTAAGGCCTAATTAGAGTTGGGCCCGTTTGTTTTGATCACCCTGTATCAGCGGATCTTAATCCTTTTAAGCAATTGTAACGACAGCGGAGCTTTGGTAAGGACTTGTCGAGGTTAGGACTTATGAGATTCCATTCTATATGCACTGGAGTATAAAGTTGGTCAGAAAAAAGAGGAATACGAAACGTTCTTCCTGTGCTTCCATATGGGGATGATAGTTCGGCAACGGTATCCATGGAGAATAAAATGGCGTCGATTTAGATGATGGTGGAAAACAATCTATATGTAAAATTTTAACGAAGTTACACATAAGTAATGTATATGAAAAAGAAAAAATGGTTGCAAACGAATCTCTACTTATATATAAAAGATTCTTTATGTGTGTGTCCCTGTGTGCGTTTGTGTGTGCGTTCGTGTGTGTGTTTGTCTGTAAGTATAGGTCCGTTCCCTATGCATTCACAAACGACTGGGCCGATTTTTTTTCTAAAATTTCACACAAATGTAAATCATGTATCTAGGAGTATTCTTACATTGGTTTTGTATCAAACTGCGTCTAATATATATAATATATGCGTCTAATATATACATACATATATATATATATATATAATATATGCGTCTAATATAAATATATAATAGATATATATATATTTGTATCAAAATGCGTTTAATATATATATATATATATATATATATGAACAAATGGTTAATAAAACATGTTAAAACATCTTGAAAAAGAGTTAAAAACATATTTAATTTTAAAGACTATCCACTTATATTGTGCTTCCTTTTTAAAATTAAATATGTTTTTAACTCTTTTTCAATATGTTTTTTAACATGTTTTATTAATCATTTGTTCATATTATAAGCTCTATTTCCTTTTCGGTTTTATTGAGCTTTTACATCTGGTTGAGATTACTTTACTTGTAAATATTAACTCTTTAATATTTATAATATATTTTAAGTTTACCATTTTGATTACCTTGGTAAACTTATTGTAATTTATATATATATATATATATATATATATATATATATATATATATATATATATATATATAAAATACCTAATACAAAAATACGAATAAAAAAACAACGGTACAATTTGGAACCAAGTTAACATCGCAAGTGCCTTTCAGAAGTTTTATCACCGCACAAGAAGAAGGACCGGTGTATAAAATCCACAGTAGCTTCTTTAAGACCACAAGCGCTTTCAAAATGGATGTTTCTGTTTAGAGTACAAATGAACTATGAAACTTAACTTTTGCATTTTAAACTTTAATTCAGTCATTAGTGAAAAATAAGATTATACAATTAACCGTAGGTTCTCTGCAGTGCAATGAAGACTACAATAAATAAAGTCAATGTGGGAAGGCATGTGAAGCTCCCTACCGGTGCACAGACAATCAATTGATTTGATTGAAAAATGGTCGATTTCACCCATTACGATGACAATAAAAGTATTGGAAGTATGAAACATTCGTTGATCCTCATTCAATACCGGGCAACGTCGAGTATCCTTGCTTGTATATGTATGTATATTAATTATATTTGACAGTTATCGAGTCATGTTTATTAAAACATGTAAAGGGCGAAGTAAAGGGTCATCATCCACCAGTTTATAAATTATTATCTGTTGCCATTCAACTAGGATTTAAAATCAATGTGAATAAGAAATCACATCACATTCATAAGTTTTAGTTTCGGTTTCGATTATAATCGAAGGAACTGACCATATATATATATATATATATATATATATATATATATATATATATATATATATATATATATATATTCATAAGTTTTAGTTTCGGTTTCGATATAAGCTGATACACCCAAGTCATATGGATATATATTTTTTTTTGAAATCGCAACTTCATAATATATAAAAATCGATAGAGTATTAACTCTATAATAATATATACGAAATCTGCAAGAATTAAAATATACTAGTTAAGCGTACTTTGTGACCGGCCTACTACGGGCGTCCCTGCTAGCTTAAATACTTTTTCAGTTTAAACAAAAGAGCTACAATAATACCAGAGCGTTTCCATTTACGCTGAACATCTACAGAATACCAGCATCAATATATTACATATGAAAGAGTCTGCTGTGGAATTTCCACAGGTCCTGCTAGTTATTATTATTATTATTATTTACAACAGCAGCAGCAGCAGCAGCAACAACAACAACAACAACAACAACAACAGCAACAGTAACAGCAGCAGTGTCAGAAATAATCCATATTTTCACGCAATAGGGAAGGTTACCACAAAAACTATGCCAACGTTTTAGGAGCAGGATATGAAACTGGATGTAGAATTTATAATAAAAAATGATTTCATATAATTGACAAAAATCCGTTCTGAATCAGAAAATTAACCGGTCTTAATGAAATTTTTAATATGTTATTATTTATAAATGAATGTAAATTGTATTGATTAAAATTGAGTTTCCCGCTGCGTCTGCGTTTTGTTTTGTTTTTGCAAATAATAACTTTAAGATGGATAAAAATCAGAAGTTGGTCAGATTTGGATGATGGCATTTTAAGATTTACGTCAAAATAAGTTGCTTCTTTCTTATTAAGTTTACCGGAAGTCGAAATAAAACACAAGATTCTCCATACGGTGCCCGCCTCATATTAAATTGGATTATTTCGATGAGAATTAAGAGTAAAAATCACAACTTTACTATTTGCTTTCTAGTGCTTTTTAATTATCCCCCCACGAGGGCTTAAAGGAGATACACGGGTTTAATATAGGAAATATTCAACTCATCAGAAAAATTAAAATGAATGTCGACCCAATCTAGAAAAACCCTTATTCCACTTGTCTAGACTAGATTTAGTGTCATATCATACGTAGAAAAATCTGACTATAACAGGAATGGAAACAAACGAGACATTATGGAATTCAGCAGCTCGTCCTGTTACTCATTTACTATATTATAAGCTTGGTTGAGTCTAGCTATTGTCTGCTCGGTCTTAGGAGGAAAAGCTTCTTCACAGTACCTCATCATGCTAAGGGATTATTGCCTATCGTCTAATCCATAAAGAAAAAAAAAAGATAAAAACCACTTGAATTTTTTTTTAACAAATCCTAACATTATTATTCGGTTTATAAAAGCCAAAACGGGAATTTGTGCTAATTGATGTCGAATAAAACCCTTCCAAATAGGTAAAACAACCTGAAATTTCGGGAAGATTTAATTATTCATATTTAATACGTATTGTTCAAATTAGACAAAAATCAGAGGTATCTGAATTTACACAGAGGATTACTCACATTTTTTTTGCTATATTTGTATGGATTAAAATTAAACTAGATATATTCCACATTACTCACCAGAATATTTAGTTGCTGAATTAAAAAAAATGTTATGATCGGTTCATATGTGAATCCTGTCCATATAAATATTTCATAGAAAAATGCGAGCATGAAAAGTAATATAGTTAAGATTCAACTTAGAAAAGTAAAAGAACTAATTGTTAAAACTTGAAAAGAAAAAAGAGAAACTATTCTAGTAAAAAATATAATAAACTGATAACTTAAAATATTGCAGCATTAAGAATTGATTATATAATGTTAAACTGAATTTTGTAAAAAATCTTAATGCTGCAATATTTTAAGTTATAAATTTATTATAATTTTTACTAGAATATCTTATCTTTGTTTCCCAAATTTTTAACAACTAGTCCTTTTACTTTTCTAAGTTTAATCTAAACCATATTACTTTTCATGCTCGCATTTTTCTATGTAATCCATGGTTTTTCTAAACTTTGCTTTGTAATAATATTTTCTTTTTTTTGCATCCAAAATCATCTTATATTTTATAGTGATATTACCGGCAGGAATTGTTACCATACATTGATGATCACGTAATCATAAAATACTAATGTATATAGATCTAAATTAATAATTATTATAACAATATATATGTACATATAAGTAAATAAATACCGTATACATAATAATAATTATAATATATATAATTAAATATGCATGCATATATTTATTACTGGCAGGAAGTGTTACCCTAAGCAGATGATTTTGTAAGCATGAATACTAGTCTGAATTAATAATTATTATATATATATAGGTCAGTAAAAAACGTATACATTATTTATTACTGGAAGGAATTGTTACACTACACTGATAATTGCGTAAGTATGAAGAACACAAGTGTGTTTACTTCTAAATCAATAATTATTTTATAAATATTAGAATAACCTTCATCAGCTTAAAATTTTAATTCAGAAATAAACAGTAAGTAGAAAGTAATTTATATTTAAACAAATCTAAAGAAACAGTTACAAATTCAAATTAATAATAAATTCATGGAATTTATTTTAGTGAAACGTCTTTCTGTGACGTAACCGTCTTGAAGAGCGATACTGCTCGCCATTGGGGAGATTTAAACCCCCTAAAACCCTGAGTAAGGCCGGGTAAATATGTTGAGATTGTTCGTTAAACGTTGATTGAATCCCGGACAGCGGCAGGTGACCTACAAAAAGGGAAGAATTGTGCTTTATAAAAACAGACAGATATTTTTATTGTTTAAAATAATGACAGGAAATGTCAGATTAATCTTGAATGAAATCGGGCATTTGTCTGGCTTAAGGAAACACCTGCTCAGATGTCCGGGCTTCCCTGAGTGACAGGGTTGACCTTTTAGGGCGTGTGAGAGAGATTTAATTTTGGTCCCAGATTCACAAACTACGGACGATCTATTGAAATGCACACACGCAAAGGAGTCGGGTATTTCCCGTTTGACGTTTTGGGTTCTGGTTGGCTGGGCGGATCGTCCGACCAACCCCGTTACCTTAGTATAAAAACGAATATCCGGGCCGAAATAGAAAGATTCAAGCCAAATCTCGAGAAAAACACACGCTCCAAGAACGCCACAGACCCTCTCCATCCATCCTGACTGCCATCGTAAAGAACGAAGAATAAGATTTTAGGGAGAATCTTGATGTTTTTGGTATAACCAAACTGTACGATGTATATATGTAAAAACTTGTAACTTTCGTGAAATTAACTTTTTCGTAGTTAGAACCTCGGAGTCTGTTTTTTTCTTTCCTGGTGTGCATGAAAGCTAATTGATTTTCAGCAGAATCGACACGAAACCTGAGACGCTGAGAATTTATGTGAAGATCTCCCGGAAAAAGACGATCACGACCATTTTATTTTCGATGAGGTCAGAGGCCATCTGCTGACCTGTACGGGAGAGGCTTACATTTCTAATTATGTAGGCCACGCTCCACTAGGTTATTATTCTCAATTAACAACGTTCACATTAAAACGTGACATGAGTGTAACGGTCTTCTACTTATGTAAGCCACGACAGACTAGATAAAAACGCTTGATTAACAACGTTAACATTACAGCGTGACAATAGTGGAACGGCCTTCTAATTATGTAGGCCATGTTTTAGTAAGTTTATATTCTTGATCAACAACGTTAAGATTACAACGTAACATTAGTGGGACGGCCTTCTACTCATATAGGCAACGCTCGACTAAGTTAATATGGTTGATCGACAACGTTAACATTATAACGTGGTATTAGTGGAATGACCTTCTTATGTAGGCTGGACTCGCCTATGTTATCATGCTTGATGACCAACGTTAATATTACAACGTGAAATAAGTGGATTTGCCTACTACTTATGTAGGTCACACTCGAGTAAGTAATTACGCTTGATCAACAGCATAAACATTTCAAGAGACATTAGTGGGGCTGCCTTCTGCTTATGTAAGTCACACTAAACTAGTTTATTATGTTTGATCAACAACGTATAAATTACAATGTCACATTAGTGGAATGGCCTTCTACTTATGTAACCCACACACGACTGGGTTATTATGCTTAAGCAACGCCGTTAACATTAAAATGTAACATTAGTGGAACGGCCTTCTACCGTTGTAGGTCACGCTCGATCAGGTTATTATGCCTGATAAACAACGTTAACATTACAACGTGGCATTAATAGAAAGGCCTTCTTTTATGTAGTCCACGCTCGACTAGGTTATTATGCTTGATCAACAACGTTTACATTACAACGTTACATTAGTAAAACGGCCTTCCACTTCTGTAGGCCATGCTCGACTAGGTTTATATGCTTGATCAACACCGTTAACATAACAACGTTACTATTAGGGAACGGTATTCGTCTTATGTAGGCCACGATGGATTAAGTTAATTTGCAACGTTAGCATAAACGCGGGTAAACTTTCTTGTCACGTCCTAATCTCCGCCGTTCTCAGCCGATTTTGGTAGCGTAACAGATTTGGTTGCTGTGGCAACGAACAGCCAATCAGAAAAAAAGAATCTCCGTTTCTTACAGATTCTAAGAACATATGAACACCAGTAATTTTACCATAACTTTTGTTTTACTGAACGAGAATTAAAGGTCACCTCGGGACTGTATAAATTGTTTGAAATTGGATCACAAAATGAGTGAGTGGTGAAACTTTAAAGCAGTTCTAAATGAATAAAACTAACACTTAACCATATATTCAAACACGTTAGTGTTTGAATGATATACACATGCTTCAGTTTATATGAATAGAGATAATCAGCGGGTCATTTTTACAGCGGTGTAATTGTAAAGAATCACACAATTTCATTTCCTATTTTCGTAGCTATCCCCCTTTCTCTTTGTTCGACCGATTTCTCCCGCTCACGGCGACAGATGAAGATGAAAAGTATTCTATTTATTTCTACTCCAAGCATCAATAAAAAAAGAACATTCGTTTTGAAGATTCACCATTCCTCTCACCCCCACCCAACAAATCTTTAGAGAGACGAAAGTATTTTAACGTTTTCCTTCTGTTGGAAGTTCGCAAATTATACTTAATGTTTGCAATTATATTCTTGAAGTTCAAACGAGAACGAAAGGAAAATAATGAAGCACGAACAATTATTTTTAAGATGCGTCCGTTAATTTTATTTCAAACTTGGACATGACTGACCAACGGACGGACAGAACAGCTTACAAAGATATATAGATGAATTTAAATTGTTAACTTTGACTAAAACCGGACAGACCGACGGAGGGATAAAATCATATTTTATGCACGGACGGATCTAAACATTATATTCCAAACTTAAACTTAACAGAGCAATGAAGATGTTACTTAAAACTAAAACGTGACAGATCAACAAACGGATAAAACAGCTTACAGTCATACATTGACTTATCTAATGTAACAAGATTATCCAGGATGATGCGGGATGATCAGAGAAGCATCATAGTGAATAAGAATTATTATATAGATGGTAACGAGACGTAGATCGACGGTGTGTGCAGAGGTTGCACATGGACTGCGACTGTGACTATTTTGATAATTTCCAGTTTAAGATGAAAAATAAAAATATAAATATTCATTGTTTGTTTGTTTCAGTTATTTTGGAATGAGAAATGTGAGAGGAAAAGGACACAGATCAAGAGAGGATTTGAAAACAACGGAGACAGACTTGAGCTCTAGACGAGCAGATAACCCGACTTTTGCTTTGCCCGGTGAGGTTTAAGAGCTTACTTTATATTTAAAGCTGAGCGTGTTAAGAAGATGCTGGCATGGCAGCACAATATAATTTAAAATATGCAAGCCCTTTCTTATTTCGCTTCTTCGTTTTTTGTCGAAGATAAAAAAACGACTAGAAACAGCATTCGTGTTTTTGGCATCAGTAAAAGAACTAGGCAACATGCAACACTAAAAATTCTATTTAAAACTTGACGAATCAACAGAGAGATATAATCCATTCTAAGACGAACGATCTATAAAAATTGTATTTTAAACTTAATTGTGGCAGACCAACAAAATGCTTAATCCTCTTAACACACAGACGTACATAAAAATAATATTTCAACCTTAAGCTTAGTAGACAAACAACCATGCTATTTCAAGTATCTAAGTAAAATCAAGCGACAAAGTTAATGTAGTATTTTGGTAAGAGCGTCTAAAGCAAAGGATGATCTTGATGCTTAATTATTTTATTGTAAAATATTTTGTTGTGAATGTATAAGTTTTGCTTGAATAAAATAACAAACAGACTGACTAATTAAAGACTAAACGCGCTAACGCATGTAAGAAAATAAACCATATTAGACAATTTGTTTTGAAATAAAAGCAAATGATAAAAATACCGTAGAAATATAAAGAAAACGAAAAGTGAACGTCTACAGAAAACATAATTTAATTTCTGTATTAGAATTACGATTGCTTATTCAAATAAAAATATTTTGATATTGCACTTTATTGGATTTTTTTCATCGCCTCCTGACACACACACACACACACACACACACACACACACACACACACACACACACACACACACACACACACACACACACACACACATATATATATATATATATATATATATATATATATATATATATATATATATATATACCCATTTCCCGTTCTGGTTTTGCAATATTTTCCACTTATTTTTAACGACGTTTCTTTTGGCTCATTCTTTCTGGAAAAAGAGTTTATATTCTCGAAATATCAAAGACTTCTACCATCTCAGTTATCTCAAACAGTAAGACTATTTTACTGGGTTGTATTTGTGATTGATCTGGAAAATAAATGGATATATAAAGAATAAACCTTAAAATACCCTCTTTAGTTTGTCCATTTTTGTCCATAAGTCACGTCATTTTTATAACTGGTCTCTTCATTGCTATAATCTTCTTATAGGTTTCCACATTAAATATATTTTGTAAACATTATCAATTATTTTTATGCATATTTGTGTTTCATACTTCTGTAATCATCACTGTAGAAAGTGATTATTATTAGTCGGGAGATTCGAACCTAGTCACAACGTGACTGTTGACTTTGTAGTCTAGTATTCTACCTCAACGTCAGCGGCATGAGATTAGACATGATAATAAATTCAAAATCCGCGGGCATACACATATCAGAGAGTATTCAACGACAGGTAATCGGATTACTACATTGACGCAAAAGTCTCCCGCCTTTTCTTATTTCACTCTGCTTAATTTTTTAAATTCCCTCCGCTTTATTTTCTTAAAGCGGCTTTATAACTATGATAACTTTTAAATATATATATATATATATATATATATATATATATATATATATATATATATATATATATATATATATGAATACATATATGAAAGATGTTACGTTAAATGGAACAACTACCCCTGTAGTTACTCATTTTCAAAATGTTAGTCCTTTATTGGTAACACCCTGCTTACAATTGTTTCAGCCTGATTTTGACATATAGGTATAGAAAGTTCATCAGTTATAATGTTGCAAAACTGAGCTTCATCAGCGAATAGAAAATCCAATTTGTGGCGAGTTTTACATGCAACAGAACAATACTTTTCTTATTAACACAGCAGGTGTTTATCTTTTTCAACAACATATATATATATATAACGCGATAAACAGACTTTATCCGCATTTTAAATTAAAACATACTTGGCTTATAATATTTCTATGACCTCAGTACATGTAGGTAGCCGGGTTTTCTTTTCATGTGTCTTCCTATTTATAGCTCCAGTATTGCACTATTGAGAAATATGGAAGAGAACTTTATGTGATTTTTTTTATATGCCATTACTGTCACAAGTTTTTAAATTGCACATAAAAATACGTGTTTAACATATATATATATATATATATATATATATATATATATATATATATATATATATATACTAGCATTTCAGCCCAGCGTTGCCCGGGTGTTTGGAGGTGTATGTTGAGTAAAATAAACAAAAAACAGCGGTCAATTTTTTAAACTTTGGCCCCTATTATGACCCTTTAACATTTATTGTTTTGGACTCACATAAAGTTATTAAGTTAGATCCATGTCCAAGGAACCTATATCTAAAATTTCTAGTGTTTAGACCCAAAATTGTCGGAGGAGTTTGGTAGAGTTCTCAAAGGTCAAATCGTTGAACTTTTACCCCTTAACAGCCAAATTTCTAGCCGAAAACTGATTGCAAAGATATTCCCAAATCTCAATACCCTGTATATCAAATTTCTAGTCTGTAGACTGAAAATTGACATGAGTTATTGCGTAGGGAAAATGTATACAGACAGAAAGACAGACACACACAGGCACTTTCACTTATATATATATATATATATATATATATATATATATATATATATATATATATATATGAAGGCTAAATTGACCGACTTAATTCAACTGAAAGTGTTCAACGATAAGAAACGAGTTTCTTATCGTTGAACAAGATGGCTTGTGTTTTGCCGAGTTCGAATCTATCGATTGGTGTTAATCGTGACACACGGCACTGAAGATTCCCGAAAGTATCTGTAGGTATTTAATTATTATAGTAAATACTTATATATATATATATATATATATATATATATAGTGTGTGTGTGTGTGTGTGTGTAAAAGTATACGAGTAAATGTTCTTAACTCTTTTTTACCATTTAAAACTTTCTTCCATTTTAAAATTTAGGGAAAATTTATAATTACAACAAATTATATATTTTTAAACGGGTCTGAAATTACTTTCTTTTCGATATTTAAGCGAGCAAGAATTAAACGATACGATATTACCGAGAGAAATATGCTGGATGGATTTAGTATTTAAGGTAGTGTTGGAACTTCTAATCAGGGACCTATCAAGATGTACCGGAAGGAAGCTTCACATGCCTCCCTGCACTGACTTAATCCATAATACATTGTAGTGTGCATTGCACTGTAGAGAACCTACCGTTGATTTTATAAATTATTTTATATAAGGCTTGAATTACATTTAAGAATACAAAAAAAGTATCATTGTTCAATTGTAAACATTTATTTCGAACCTGCCCCTGTCCTATCAAATAAGCTGTTGTTGATTTTATACGTCAACCCCTTTCGCTTCTGCGGCAGTCAAACATCTCGAAAACACTTGTGATGTTAATCTGTAAAAGAGTGTTAACTTTAGTCAAAATCGGACTGTTCTTTTCCTAATCATTTTTTTGATTATCAATTTTCGAAATATGTATATATATATATATATATATATATATATATATATATATATATAGGCTTTTTATTTTTTGACATAAGCAGCAATACGTCGCTACACATTCGGTCAGCCAGTTACTAGTAACTAGAGACCTCTTCAGGCGATATTGCATATACAAAAAAAATTATGGACTAAGCTTTTGTATAAGCAATATCGCCTGAAGAGGTCTCTAGTAGCAAGTAACTTGCTGATCGAAACATACTCATAAATGTGTAGCGACATATAATGCTAATGTAAAGTAAATAAAAAGTACATCTTGCCTTACTTCGGTATTGAGCACTCTTGTATTAAACACTTTAATACTTTATTGGTTATTCTACCTCTGGAAAGTATTAACCTGTAATCATATATATATATATATATATATATATATATATATATATATATATACTAGCTGGCAGTCGGGCGTTGCCCAGTCGTACAATACGCTTAAACATAATTATTAATTATTAATCATTAATATATGCAGCTTGCGTTTGTGTTATTATAGAATCAATCCTCTATTGATTATTTTATATTACGAGGAATAATTTGTCCAGTGGACTTAGTCACAAAAACAAAATTAAAAAAAATTATAATGATAATGTAGTTCGTCAAATTTCGTTTGTGTTTGTTTACAATATCACGTCAGCTGATATTTTGGTTTGACGATGAATAACCTGGAAACTCACTTCTGATTAATGTTTAGTTTTAAAATATGGTTACAAAGAAATTATTTGCAGCGATTTTAAATAGTATTCCTTTCTTTTATCGTAAATTGAATTCATTAATTCATTAATAAGAAAAAAATTAAATAAAATGGTTAGGTACACCCGCTCTATCGGAAGTCGAATGCTCTACCACTGCAATGTTTGCGGGTATCAACAAATCTGTGTTTTTTTTTCTAAAAAGAAATTATTTGTTGAGATTTTATTATCTCCCTTGCCGTTTCAACCTAAATTTTCCCTTGTAAAATTCTTTTTTATCTATAAGACAGAAATACTATTTTTAGGTTCGTATTTTTTCGATTTTCGGTACTTATCGTACGAGTTTCTGTATAAAACGTGTCTAATAACATAGCATCACATATAAATTCACTTTATGTGAAATTTGCAAAAGATAGGTTCAGCCGTTTAGGAACCTGTAAGGAAAGAACACACACACAAAGTGACTTTTATATGATAATACACACACGCACACACACACACACATATATATAAGTTAAAGAAATAAAGAGTAAAGTTATATAGGAACTTTATTATATTATCAAGTCATTAAGTGTTACAGAAATGGAAATAAGAGGGAACCTTTTTAGGCCATGGCATTTCGAAGTTAAATGCATCTCATCAGAAGAGGAGAAAAAGCTACCATTATACTAATATAAAAGTCAAAGAAAGCCGGCATTATACATACATATTATTCTCTTGCTTGCTCCTCTTAATCGGGTAGAGCTTTTTGTTTAGAAAGGTTTCCCTTACCATTGAAAATGTATTTTTCAGCTTAATTTTATTAATAATAATTTATTATTATTTTTTTCAGCTGAACTTTATTAATAATAATTTATTAATATATATAAATAATATATACATACATGTAACGGTGTATGCGACCCTAAAATTGTACGAAAATAAACGTGAACGGAACTCTCAATGTAAAATGGGCTCCTGAGGGCCACCGATAACAAACAACCTTCCCCCATCTTAAAGTATAAGATAATGCCTAAAAAATTAATTCCGCATAGGATCGAACCAAACAATAATTCAAACAAACGGTCGGGCACCAGGCACAATTCTCGTAGATAATATCGCTCTTTTTTCCAACAATGTGGCAGTACTCTAATGTGCAACAATCTTCGATCATTTAATGGCAACAACTACTTATGCTAAATTAACAATCAAAATGGCATACTTGTAACAATGAGGCACACCAAATTATTTTGGTCCCCCGTACAAGTAGCTATATCTGCACTCTACTAGCAAACTCTCCAAAACGCAATACGGCATAATAATAAAATCAAACAAAATAAAGCAATAATGAAATCAAAATCAAATCAAATAAAGCAATGAGGAAATCAGATCAATAATAAGTGAAGATGACATAATCTGTACTTATATATAAAAAGCACATTGCGTGTATCTGAAACGGCTGGGCAGATTTGTTTAAATTTCACAATAATGCACTTTATGTGTCTGGGAGTGTACTTTGATAGGTGTTGTATCGGAATATATATAGGTTTCTTTCTCCTTCTTCCCCCTCTCTCTTTCTCTCTCTATTTCCCCCCCTCTCTCTCTCTCTCTCTCTCTCTATATATATATATATATATATATATATACTATCTGTCATGGCTCTTGTGAGCTACGACGTTGCTTGGCTGTGGAAATAATTATATACTTTCTCATATTCTGAATATATATATATATATATATATGTATATATATATATATATATATATATATATATATATTTATAGTCATCCACACACAGTACTGTTTCGCTGTTTCAGAGCTCATCAGTGCGGCTAGACAGGCAAATACTTTCAGCCAGGATTGAAACCCGACTGCCTGTACGATAGTCAAGGCTCCTAACCATTACGCTAATCGGCTGTGCGAGACGTTAATTAACGATGTTTTGACATCGTCCGAAATACGTAAGCTCGATTTGTTTACACAAAGAGCATCGCTTTATACGCTAATGGTAATTCGTGTATAACTTCTCAATATGCTCAACTCAAGATGAGGAGCATTATAGGCATCCACATACAGTACTGTTTCGCTTTTTCATATATACACACACACACACACACACACACACACATATATATATATATATATATATATATATATATATATATATATATATATATAATAGCTGTACCCTGCCATGCGTTGCAGTGGCTCAATTTGGTGTAATGGAAAAATTTAATAAAAAGAGAACATGCATGTTTCTTATATTAGTACAGCAATCCACTGCAAAAAGTGAAAAAGAAGGCGAAAATGAAAAAAAATGGTACTCTTGCAGAATTTGATCTGGATCCTCGGGAGTTTCTGTCAATCATTCATGGTTTGGACTTGACCAACAATCAGTGGATGAAGCCGAACGTAGCAAAAATGTTGAAACGCTAAATGTTTTTTTTTTGCTGTTGTTTTACAAAAATGTGAGTTAGTAATTAATATTTGGTTGATGGTGGGGGAGAGGGGTTACTATACACAGATTCGAAAAAGTTGTCCAAAAACAAATAAATGAAAGCAAAGGTAAGGTAAGTTACGTTTCTACCTAATTGGATAATTGTTTAGTGTTTTTATGTAATGTAAAATGTTTAATCGGCCCAAAAAACAGAAATGGTCGCGGACTCTGTTGAATACGTTAAGTTTGGGAAAGTAAGTTGAAAACTAAAAACTATACAAAACAGTGTCTGAAACTCACGGAATATATGTTACCATGAAATAGGCTGGCATAATCGGTGGGTTTCTGACAGTATTTTGTATAGTTTTTTTTAGTTTTAACTCACTTTCTCTAACTTAAAGTAATCAACAATGTCCACCACCATTTGTAGCTTTCAAATATTCCGATAAACACTGTTTTTCGAGCCGACTAAACGTTACATTAAATGAAAAGGGTTTGTTTTACTAAACACAGATACAAAGAAGTTGTCAAAAATAAATATGTAACAAATAAATGTTATCAAAGGCAAGAAAAGTAAATGTTCTACCCAACTGGATAAGATTTTAGTGTTTTTATGTAATGTATAATCGGTTCAAAAACATTCAATGTTTATCGAGATATCTGAAAAATACAAACGGCGGCAGACTGTATCGAACACGTTAAGTTTGGGGAAATTTTGGGAAAATGAGTTTAAACTAAAAAACTATACAAAATACTGTTAGGAACTCACTCAATATATGTTAACATGACGTAGGCTGGCATATAATCGGTGGTTTTAAACTTTTGCTCGATACAGGTGACGACTTTTAAAAGTCCCTTTTAGTGATTACCTGGTTTGAGGATATTTGTACAACTAAACGGCAAATCTGCTCCAAAAAATCCGGTATTATTTTACTTTAAGGCCCGTTTCACGTTCATATATAACGAAATATTTTATTGTAGATTTTGGTGTGCTAAAAAGGAATCTGCAAACCGTTTCCGTAGCAAAAAAGTTTTCATTATATTCATGAAATTACTTTTCCTAAAAGTGGGTGATCACTTTTTAATGTAAATTTAACTTAGAATGAGCACCCACTTTCTGGCCACCTGAGAGAGGGGCATTTTTCTGTGTTTCTTGGCTAAAAAGTGTTTTGTTTGATTTCTTTTGCATGGTAATAACCCCTGAACTCTGGGACTATTTTCCATTTCACAGCCGTAGCCTTCGTTTACGCTATGCGTGAGCATAAACGAAAGCTGTTTAGACAATAAACATGGGAAAAAATCCCCCCTCTCTCAGGTGGCTAGAAAGTGGGTGCTCATTTTAAGTTAAATTTACATGGAAAAGTGATCGCCGCTTTTTCGAAAAAGTAATTTCTTCATATCATAAAAACTATTTTTTTGCGACGGAAAGGTTTGCAGATTCGTTTTTAGCACACCAAAATCTACAATTTTTTTTTGTTATTTACGAACGTGAGACGCACGGCCCTTAATGGAAAATTACATAAAAAATCCAGGGGAAAATAGTTTCCAATAAAAACAGCAAATGAATTCGATAGAAAAAAAAATGGATGCTATTTTCATTTCTTTTTTCTGTGTGTTTCTTGACTAAAAGTTTTTTGTTTGATTTCTTTTGCATGGTATTAACCCCTGAACTCTGGGACTATTTTCCATTTCACAGACGTAGCCTTTGTTTATGCTATGCGTGAGCATAAACGAAAACTGTTAAATATGCATTCGCGTACCAAACTGCCTTGTCAAAAAACCTTTAAGCCAATAAACACGAAAATAAATGCCCCTTCCTCAGGTGGCCAGAAAGTGGGTGCTCGTTTTAAGTTAAATTTAGATGGAAAAGTGATCACCCACTTTTCGAAAAAAAATTTCTTCGGATCATGAAAACTATTTTGGTACTCCTTGGGCGTTGAGTTCCATGGCGACCAGCAGAATTATTTAATGGTCGTTCCCTTAGTACCCCCCTAGTCAAGGCTAACGCATGCGCAAGTAACATTTTTTATTTATTTACTTATGTGGTGGAGTTTCTATACTGATAGGTTTTTTAAAATGTTTTCACTGGATTATTATTGATTGAACACTAACCAGATTATGAAAAAAAATTGAAAAAAAAAAAAATCATTTCAACATTTGAAAGGGGTACTCACTTTTTAGTTACCACGTTCTGGTAAATCGGTCACTCATTTTTTTTTTTCTAAATACGGAAGTGTCTTCAGGAGATATAAAATGGTCGCATGTTGACGAAGGAGGCGTACGGGATGAAAAATTATTGGTAAATTTTTAGATTAGGTTCACCTCCTCAATTTTCTTTTAAATGACGACTTAAAATGGTTTTCGACTATGCTGAATACGAAAAGCGCATTGAAAATTTGCAGAAATAAGTAGTTATCAAGATATAAAAAGTTGTATTATGCATTGTAATCTTTGGCGGCCATCTTTTTTACGTGCGTGTATTTGTTTATGGCGCGTGTGCACGTAAAAAGATGGCCGCCGAAGAATACAATGCATAATACAACTATTTATTTCCGCAAAATTTCAATGCGATTTGCGTGTTCAGCATACTCGGAAACCTATAAATGTCGTCATTGAAAGGAAAATTGTGGAGGTGGACCTAATCTAAAAAAATACCAAATTATTAAACATTTCTCCAGCATGTTAGTGAAATTTATAATACTTTAAAAAAAGCAAAACAAAAAAACAAACTCACCTTTCATAATTCATAAAAACAATTAAAAAAAGAAACACCCACAAACTGACTTTTAGCTGAATAAGTAAAAAAAAAAAAAAATTAAAAAGACTCGAAACTTTATTTTCATAAAAACAATAAAAAAAATCATGTTCAATCTATTTTTTTTCTTTGAGAAACAAATATAGTTCTAACTTACAAATGCGGTAGAGGCTCATATTACTTTCTATGGTTTTGATATATCGCGTTTTTATTGGTTACAAAATGGGTGACTGATTTATCAGAACGTTGTAACTAAAAAGTGAGCACCACTTTCAAATGTTGAAATAATGATTTCGTTTTAATTTTTTTTAATAATCTGTTTAATTAGTGTCCAATCAATAATAATCCAGTGAAAAAAGATTCCAAAAACCTATAAGTATAGAAATTAAGCATGGGAGTGATGGTTGTACAACGTCGCCTTTCGCACTTTTACAAACATTATTTACGTTAACTCTTTTCATAAATAATTAAAGAAAAAGTAACTAAACCATTTATTGATAATTTGTCACGTGTACAAACATTTATTTATTTACGTAGGCTTAACTCTTTTCATGAATAAGAAGTTTTACTCTTTAAGAATAATAAAAGGAAAAAGTTACTGAACATTTATAAAAGGACTTACTTCTTTTCATGAAGGCCAGAGGAATAGTTGGCTGAAAAGTCGTGAAACAACAACTAATAAAGATGAGAACAATAGTCCGCAATAAATAAAAAATGATGCTAATGCAGAGAGCGATCCGCGCTATTTTTTAAATCATATTTCCACGTTTAATTAAAGTTTTACGATATGCTTTTTTTATTCAATTGTAATTGACAGAATAGGTAGAAAACATACTCCCCTCCCCATGTGAAGAATGACTTTTAAATAATAACATTATTTCAGCACGGATCACTCTCTGCATGAGTATCATAAAAATTAATACAAATAATACTTATCTCAACAAGTGAAAGGCTAATTTCTACCGGAAATAAAATGGCGATGTAACACTGAAAATATTGTCATGTCAAATCGTAATGAAATCATTCCCACGTGCATTTTACCGGAAATAAAATTTGACCACAGGTTCGCATTTAAGAAAAATATTTTTATTTTATTTTATATATTTTTATAATTTGGGATGTTAATTTATAGACTGTCTGAAGCTTTCAAATAAATTGGTAATGTACAAATATGGTTTTATTGATAACGAACGAACCCAGAATTACATTTCTAATTCGAAATTCGAAATCGTCAAATCGTCGTGAATTGCCTGCAAACCAGAAATAAAATGGAACATAGTTCTGCATTTACGAAAAATATTTTTATTTTATTTTATATATTTTTATAATTCGCGAGGTAAATTTATTTTAATAACATAAAAACATCCCTCGACTCTAAAATGGGTTGTCTGAAAATTTCAAATAAATTGGTAACGTAGAAATATGGTTTTATTCACTTTTAACGAACCAAATTTACATTTATATATATATATATATATATATATATATATATATATATATATATATATATATATATATATATATATATATATAAAGAAATAACTACGGTTGACTGTTTTTCCTGGTTGGACGTTTCCTTGTGTTCGACGTTCGACTGTTAATATCTATTTTAAATCTCAAATCGTTCATGTGTCATTTTTTTTTCGAGCCTCACAATAAAAGTGCTTAAAATCCTTCTTGCTCAATCGATTTCGCGCATATATTCGCTGAAATTAATAAAAACATTTTGAGCCAGTCAGATGCATTTCTGTGGCTTAATCAAATTGAAGATTTTGACCCACTTCAAGGCCAAATCCTTTTCTTTCAATAATCAAGTTGAGCCCAAATCGACGACATAGCTAATATCCAGTCTACGCTTACTCCACTTGTCCCTTTGTCGGTTTGGGGAAGACTATTTGTCAACACCCACACTTACGCCAATTTTTACACTAACGCCACACAAACACACAATACATTATTTCACACTGTCGTCTGTTAATTAAAAACCACTGTATAAACTTATTCATTTTAATACATCTAACATTTCTCACTAAAGTTTCGACAATGAAAACAGATGAATATTGATTTTTATTACTAAATTTGAACGAAATTTAATTTGTGTAATTGAGTAGAGGAGTTTAAATTACGAATTTAAGATCTCGGGATAAGTTACAGCCCTAAAATGTTTTGACACACGCTCCCTTAATATATCATCTAATAAACCCTTCTTGTTCTGAAATGGCTCCCAAGTTATGAAAAGACGTTCTGTTTTCCTATATACACTTTTAGTTTTAAAATATAAAAATATTTTTATAATAATTATGCTTATATACTCACTAGCAAGGAAATCGGACTTTGCCCAAGATTGAATGATGATCAAGACTTTTTCTAACTCCCATATTTTTCTTGTCATCGAAAACTGTAAAATCGCCCATTTTTCAATTAAATCGATGGATTGACTGCTCTAGTTGGGGACCTATTATTGTACACTGGAAGGAAGCTTCAATACCTCCTCGCAATGACATAGTCCACAATACATTGTAGTTTTCATTGCACTAGAAAGAACCTACTATTGATTTATAAAATTATTTTTTTTATATATAATCGTTTGAATTAAAGTTTAAAATGAAAAGTCAAGTATCATGTTTCAATTGTGCATTAAACAGAAACATTCATTTTGAACGTGCCTACTTATAGCAAATAATTTATTGTTGATTTTATATACCTGGCATTACTGCTTGTGCAGTGATAATAGCTTGAATTTAAGTGTAAAATGAAAAGTCAAGTATCATGGTGAAATTGTGATTTAAACAGAAACATACATTTCAAACGCGCTCTGTCATATCGAAGAACCTGTTGTTGATTTTATATGTTGGGTCCTTCGGCTTGTGTGATGATAAAACTTCTCAAATAAACTTGTGATGTTAGGCTGTATAAGACGTTAACTTTGGGCAAAAACGCCTGTTCCTTTTTTCATCGAATTATTCCAATTATCGATTATCGATACTTATCGAAGACATTCCGGTACAAAACCTATTTAAGAACACTGCCAGGCACATAAATTACAATTGTGTTAAACTTCATAAAAATCGACCCAGCCATTTTCGAATCGATAGGGAACGAACTCACACATACACAGACAACGTCCCCTTTTACATAATAATAGAGATGGAGATAATTTTGTTTGTATTTACCATGTAAAATTTCTCTCATCCTACCACATTTGTACGTTACCTAAAACTGTTTTCTAACAATGTTTCCCTATAACCGGCTCTCTCACACCACCAAAATGTTCAATCCGAAAAGTGTCTTCTAAATTTCTTGTCCGGATTGACTTTAGATGTGTTTTCAAAAAAAAAAAAAAATTTTTTTTAAACTATCTAAGTAAGGAAATGTTGGAATAAGCAACCTGCATTACTTGTGTTTATTCTCGACTCCTCTAGAAAAACATGTCAAAGTTATTTCGTTACGGTATTGTGACTAAATTACAGAGTGACACCAGCTTCTATTTTTATACTTTATTTAGTATAAGCTTTACCGGATTTTTGAATATTAAATATTTAGCTTAATTTTTGATTTTAGAAATTGATCCCTATTCGGATCTATCTGAACTATATAAATCTATCATTATTTTCATGACAAATGCTCGACTGAGCTCCAATCTATAATCACTTCCTTGCTAAACTTTCACAAACAACACTCGACTAGCAACAACTACAATCAACAATTTCCTCCACTCTCTAACTGTGCCTAAATCTAGACGCAGATTCCATGACAGCAGCTTCTTTCCTAGAGCTGTCCTCCTGTGGAACTCTGCTCCGCTAACCTGCTTTCCAGTTGACTACACCATGGTCGCCTTCAAGTTTAATGCAAACAAGTTCTTGTTGAGCAGTCCTCTTAAATAATCAAATTATATCAATTTTTCACCACTAACGGCTATTACGCTATTGTCTCGGTGACCACCGTACACTCTTTAACCCTTATCCTCGAGTAGCCCCATGCCTTAATAAAAGGTGATTCCCAAGTAAAAACTACTTTTTATTAACGGTTATATGTGCGTATGTGAATTTTCGTGGGTGCATCCTAATACAAATCTATGGAATAAAGCAAATGGTAGCTGTGCATGGTCAGTCAATTAGGTATTCTCCTCTGAGGCACTCTCTGATTTAAATGTATACAATTTTACTACAGGTCATTCATCAGACTTAATTAACTGTCATGCTTGTCGTTAATATTCATATACTAGTGAGGTTAGCCTACAATGCTTGGGGATCAAATATGTTTCACATGAATTTAGTTTTATATTATGCATCATCTTTAAATGGATGAAGAATAGTAAAATTGGCTTTAAACTATCATCAAAATCTGTATATTGCACTAGTATACCGCCGCTTACTTAAAAACTGAAAGTACTAACTCGTAGCACTTGTGACTCCCGCCACCCGACGTAAATACTCCCGACTAATCAGACACGCAGCAGAATCCCACACCTTCACTGTAGAGGTCCCTAGGTCTCGAAAAGTTTTCTACTTTAATAGTTTCTTCCTTCAAAATGTTAGATTTTGGGATTCCTTCCCCAACGTTCTCCCGCTTCCCGTGCTATACTGTCAGGTAGAAATTGAAATGTAATGTGAACAAACATCTCGCTGCTCAACTCTTTACGTAGTGGCAATGTAGATATAGCCCAAATAGTGGCCCCTTACATCCAGGTAGCAATGCGCCTTGTTTGGAATCGAATAAAAGTAAAAAGAATTACAAAAAGAAAAGGACTTTTTTCCCGACTCCCCTAGAAACACGTGTAAAAGTTATTTTGCAGATTGTTTTAAAATATTTCCTTACTGCATGAAATACATTTCATTAAATTATAGCTACAACAATCCATATATAGATCTTAATTGTTCAAATGATTTACTAGGTCAGTGTTAATGGTATTTTTTTTACAAGGAGAGTCACTGTTTATCAAGGCCTAAATGACATTCGAGAATAAAACATGAGTGTCAGATTGACGGTGAGGGAACGCCATGATGATCGATAATGGTGTAGCTTGGGTAAGGTGCTATTATTTAATAGGAAGCATGAAAAAACTTGTTTTCATAAAACTTGAAAACGACTGTTATAGTTATCTGGGAAGCAGCCTCGAGGTATTGTGTTCTACAACTGATAGTTCTAGAAAAAAAACTTTTCCCAAGGAATTTTCGTTTAGTTTAGACATAGACAGAGATAAACGGACACTGTTGACAGTGGTTGTAGCCAGACGAGTGTTTATTGCGAGTGTTTTGCAGTGGATCATCTGCCATGAAAATAATTATAGAGCAGAGGAAGACTTGGAATGTCTCTTGTGTAGGAAAGAGACAAATTAACTTGGGAAAATCCATCTCCTGTTAAGTTTTGTTTACTCAACTTGCGTGGCAAGCGCTAATAAGACACTTTTAAACATAGGCACAGACAAGAGAATGAAAATTCTATTTAAAATTTAAAACATAAAAGATGGGCGAAAATATTATTTTGAACTTAAGCGTAAAAACTAACTGAGATCAAATTTTCTTAAAATAATTTCGAACTCTTGAGTTAATCAAGCCCAACATTTAGACACACCGATGTTCATAAGACTTTACCATATAAATACAATGCAAGTGCAACCATACTACTCGAGTTGTTAGTATACTGATTTGGTAGCAAATAATGTATATTAAATCGACGACGACGACGATGATGATGATGATGATGCAAATGGTTTATAAAAATATAGCTTAGCGAATGTGTCACTAAACGAGTAGTAATGTAGGGGCCAGGAAGTGACTTTCAGGAAATATCGGAGAATAGGAGCCGTGGTAAAAATGAAAGACTAGATGTACTATCTGTTGGGTTTTATCTCACAGACATAACCAACGTTTTACTAATTACTTCTTCCTCTCTTCAACGAGAAGGATAAATTGGTGCCATGTTCATCGTATGTAATGCTCTAAGAGGAATATATATATATATATATATATATATATATATATATATATATATATATATATATATATATATAAGTGAAATTGTCCTTGCGTGTGTGTGTCTGTGTGTGCAGATTTCCCTACCAAAGTACTGTCAATTTTCAGTCTACAGACTCGAGATTTGACATAAGGAGTATCGGAATTTGGGAAAGTCTTTTTAATCGGGTTTCGGCCAGAAATTTGGTTATCAAGGGGTCAAAGTTCAACGATTTGACCTTTCAAAACTCTACCAAACACTTGAAATTTTAGATGTAGGTTACTTGAATATCGATCAAACTTTTTAATTTAGTTTGAGCCCAAAGCAAAAAATGTTAATAGGTCAAAGTTGAGGTCAAAGTTAAAAAAAATGCGGTCTCTACCAAATTACTCAGCCAATTTTTGGTTTAAACATTTAAAATTTTACATAAAGTGTATTCAGACATAGGGCAAGCTTTTAAATCTATTTATGACCAAAGATTTGGCTGCCAAGGAGTCAAAGTTCAATAGATTTGACCTTTGCAATCTCTAGCAAACTATTATGCCAATTTTGGGTCTAAACATTTGAAACTTTACATAAAGGGTATTCAAACATGCAGTAAGCTTTTTAATCAGTTTTGAGGCGAAAATTTGGCTGCCAAAAGGGTAAAGTGAACAGAGCTGACATTTCAGACTCTACCAAAATCCTCCACCAATTTGGGGTCTAAACGCTTGAAATTTTAGATGTAGGTTACCTATAACGTAATTAAACCCTTCTTAAGTAAGAGAAGAATTCAGGTTTTCCTCGACGGTCGTACATCTAAACAATATGATATAAATGCGGGTGTACTTTAAGGGTCTATCCTTGGACCTTTATTAAATGACCTCCCTGATAGAATTGTCTCTGAGATGGGTATATTTGCTGATGACACTACGCTCTATAATAGACAGGAGGAGAAAACAAATGAACACATATGTAAGGAAACAGTAGTGGAATGGGGAAAAAATGGATGATCTCATTCAATACTGCCAAGACCAAGCTTGTTTCCTTCAATAATTACAAGGAACCTTCTCTACCACCAATAGCAATGGCCCAAAACACTCTACCTGAAAGTACTTCTTTTAAACTCCTCATTCTGAAAAGATACATTGAGAGCATTACCAAGGCTGTATGAGGAAGGTGGGCTCTCTCTATCGCCCTAGAAAGCTACTGAAAGTATCCTGTATCTATAAAGCCACCATTCGCCCATGTATGGAGTATTATTGTCACATTTGGGCTGGTGTATTTGCTACTAGTCTTTCATTACTGGACAGGGTTTAAAAAAGAGTCGCCAACCTGATAGATCATGAACTATCATCTAAGCTTCAGCCTCTCTCCCATCGACGAAATGTTGCATCCCTCTGCCTGTTTTACAAGTATTTTACTGTTAAATGCTCTGACGAACTACAAACACTCGTGCCTCCTCGACGTGAATACCCCTGGCAAGCTCAAAAAGCAGCTAAATCCCACCCCTACACAGTAGAGACCCCTAGGTGTAAGAAAGCCTTCTACTCCAATTGTTTCTTCCCCAGAACTGCTAGACTTTGGAACTCCCTTCCGGGATTCTGCTTTCCCAACTGTACTGATATGCAGAAGTTCAAATATAATGTGAACAGACATCTTGCTGCTCGTCTCCTTTCATAATATCACTGCAACTTATGTTCCCGATAGTAGTCCCTTACTTCAAAGTAGCACTGTGCCTTGTTTGGGGTAAAAATTGAATAAAAACCCCACAAAAAACTTTTAATATATATAAATAAGTTCAGTATATATATATATATATATATATATATATATATATATATATATATATATATATATATATATTGAACTTATTATATTACTCGTTGTAAACATGCACGCAGAGAGACGCCGCTGTATTATCTAGACTGTTACACATTGCCGACCACTGTAAATAGATTAACCTCTTACTACTAAAAAGAACAGAAATTATGCGCTGGCCATATTTGTTTGTGATAAAAATTTATCCGATATATTTTAGACGACTTTTTGGAGCTTGGCTCCTCTTTAAAAGTGTTAAGGACTATGTTATAAAGCATACACATAATACACGCACATACTCCACGTACAACACATCTAACAAAGTAAACAATGCATGCATATTTGTAACACATACATCCTACTACAAGCTCATAGAAAATACCACATCAAACCACTCTCCTTACATACAACGCTCAATATGCATATACACTAAACTTCACATTATGAGATACCATACACCATACTCAAAAACACATGCAAACCACATCACAAATATATAACATACTGTAGAGTTTAATAATAATAATCAAAGAGGAAAGCCCCCCCCCCGTGTGTGTGTGTGTCGTGCGGTCATACAACTTACCTTCGGATGCGATCTGAGAGGAAGAGAAATTAAAGATGGCAGCCATGGGTTTATAAGGTGTAGTTTCGTGGAATCTAACAAAATTTATCTTTCACTGCACATGTATGCAAATGGAATGGGGTCAGTTTTCTGATAAAATGTCTGTTGGCAGATGCAGTGGGGAGAGACGTGCTGGAAGTTGAGAGAGAAAGTTGTCAGTGACAAATTCTATCTGGACTTTTGCGTATTGTATTTGGTTTATTTTGCTTTGTTGTTTACCAGCCCATTTAACGTCAAGCTATTTTGGCATAATGGAGGACAAATTCGACCTTAAATTAATACCGGAATTTGACGGATCAACCCCGGTAGATTGCCTGTTGTCCAGTGTGAAGAACATTGAACATGTGGTTCCTCTACGTCTGTCCGGCGGTGCTTTCGCAGTATATCAACAGCTTAGTCCTGAGGAAAAACAGGATTATGAAAGGATCAAGGCGGCATTATACAAGGCGTTCGCTATCGACCCCGCCGCTGCTTGGGAGCAATTTGAGGCAAGAACCTTACATCCCGGTGAAACTGTCGACGTTTACTTGGCCGAGCTGACGAAATTGACGGTGTTGTTTGGTGGGCTGCCTGAGCCAGCCTTGGCATGCAAACTTTTGGCAGGGCTCCCAACCGGAGCAAAGCAACTCCTGCGGGCTAGCTTAAGCATAGCTTCATTGCCCCTTAACGACCTGGTAGACTGAGCCAGGACTGTGATGAAGAATACTTATGAGATAGGAGAACCGTTAGTTGCTGCTGCACAGCGCGCATTAAATGAGGATAGACCGTCCCAGGGGCCCGTTCTGCGCGGTGAAGTCATGTGTTATAGGTGCAATGACCAGGGCCACATTGCGAGGAACTGCTGGCGGCGACTGACAGCTAATCGCTGCTACCGATGTAATAAGACTGGTCCGGTATTGTTCGGGAAACGGGGTCGGGGACAAGGTGCCAGCGTCAACCTCTTCCCCAAACAGAAATTAGACGAGGCGCTTCCGACCATTCAGGTCTATGCCAATGAGACATTGTGCTCAGCACTCTTCGACTCTGGGTGCTCTTGCACCGTAGTGATTGCGGGCCTCTGCCGCACTTGGAAGAAGAGTACTAGATTAACCACCCTCAGTGGACCGACGCGGACATGTTGCAGGGTGGGCACTGAACATTCGCACTAAAACTGGAAATTCAGCTAACATCAAAGCGCTGGTAGTAATCGAGAAACCGCTCAGCTTTGACCTGCTCCTAGGCTATGATGCCATCACAGCCCTAGGTGGTTCTCACATAACGCAGACGGATGCGATACAGTTTCAGGAGAAGGTTCCAGTGTGTGCTGCTTTGAAGATTGATCAGCCAGACTTTATTGTCGAGTTTGACCAGCAGCAGAAGGCTTGGACAGCCGCGTGGAAGTGGTTGAAAAACCAGGAACCAGCCAAACTGCGAAATGAGGTAACAGTACCATGTGCCCGACCAAATGAGGCCTGCATATGAAGAGGAACTTCGTAATTGGATCAAGGGTGGCTGGTTGATTACCTACGCCTATGAGAAGCTTGGACCTCCCAAAGGCCTGATTCCGCTGGTGGTGGTCACCCAGCACAACAAAGCAAAGATGAGGCCAGTGATGGACTATCGCGAACTGAACGCGCGTGTTGATTCGTTCACAGCAGATGCTGACGTTTGTGCTAGCAAGTTACGAGGGTGGCGCCTGCAGGGTTCCAATGTGTCCCTGCTGGATCTAAGAAAAGCATACCTGCAGGTCCAAATCAGCGAAACAATTTGGTCATTTCAGACGGTGGTGTTTGCTGGCAGGAGGTACTGCCTTACCAGACTAGGCTTTGGGCTGAACGTGGCACCCCAAATAATGAAGACCATTATTAACATTGTGTTGTCACAGGAAGAGACAATAAAAGATGGGACATCGGCGTACCTTGATGACATATATGTGAACGAAGACATTGTGTCATCGTCACATCTGAGGGCCAAACTGGCTGAGTTTGGTTTGACGTGCAAGGATCCAGAACGTTTGGTGAATGGCGTTCGTGTCTTGGGCCTGAACGTTCGACAGGAGCGAGGAACTTTGAAATGGAGGCGCGGAACTGCAGTTCCTGAAGTGCCCGATATCTTCACGAGGCGAGCAGTATTCTCCTTGTGTGGAAAACTTGTGGGGCACCTACCAGTGTGTGGATGGACTCGCGTGACAATAAGCATCATAAAAAGGAGGGCAAGCGACAATCTGTTGGTTTGCATGGTGAAGGAGACCATCGCAAGGGTAAAGCAGGATTACCCCGCCAAAGGAGACTGGTGCATGCAGGGAGACAAACTGAATGTGTAGGTGGATGCGAGCTCTCTGGCAATTGGTGTGCTGTTGGAGAAGAATGGTGCTGCGATTGAGGACGCTTGCTGTTTGCGACCGGCGAGTGACGCTGCTCATATCAACCTGGCAGAGATCGATGCGGAGATAAAAAGGTATCAACCTGGCACTCCAGTGGAAAGTCAGGAAATTACGCATACACACAGATTCACTATGCGTGTACCACTGAATATCAGACACACTGACAGGCAAAACTAGGGTGCGCACTAAGGCGGCCAGTGAGATGCTGATCAGACGGAAGTTGGAGACTGTAAAAAAGCTTGTAACAAAGTACAACCTGTCTGTGGATGCGATATTGGTCACTTCAAATTGCAACTTGGCTGATAGGATCACTTGGGTGCCACAGAGATGGTATGGCACCATGAAGAAGAAAGCCGAGCCAGTACCATTATATGCCGCCTCTATTGAGGTGGCGGATGAAATCAGGAGGATACACCACCTCAGTGGACACCCCGGAGTGAGACGGACATGCTATTTTATGCAGTTGTCCAATCCGTCTGTGTCCAAAAGTAAAGTGAAAGCGGTAGTCAGGGAATGCTAAACATGCCAGTCAATCGACCCCGCTTCGGCCAAATGGCGGAAAGGTCAGCTGGGAGTAAGCGCGACTTGGAGCCGACTGGGTATGAACACAACCCACTACGGCAGCCAGCACTTCCTTTGCAATCTGGCACCCGTCAATAAGACAAGATTCCTCCAATGTAATCCGTGAATTGGAGTCCATATTTTATGAAATAGGGACGCCTGAAGAGATCCTCACAGACAATGACACGGCCTTCTGCAGTGGTGAGTTCAGACGTTTTGTAGACGAGTGGAGGATCCAGCTCAGACACAGATGTGCATATGTACTAAGATAATAGCAGAGCGGTGCCATCGAAGCGTGAAGAGGAAAACAATGCACGATAAGAGAGGCGGTCTATAGATATAATGCAACTCACAAGAATGGCATGACTGCTACAAGCGCACTCACCAATGCGATCCATTGCTATCGAGTGCGCATCAAGGACATTGACGCCCGTCTGCCTAATCGGCAGGAAACCCGATGGCCGTATGAGTTAGGGGACACTGTTTGGGTGAAGCCTCCCAATAATCGATGTACCAGCAGCTTTCAAAGAGGGCGAACAACTGGCATCATCAGTGAGCAAGCCGTGCTAGTCAATGGTACTCCACGCCATGTGAAGGATATCTGGCCTACCCTGAATACGAACCAATTGGCGAGTAGCAGTGATGGTGAACCGTCCAGCGATAACCTGTGGATCCGTCCTATTCCCCGCGATGGTAAGACTGTGGACCCCAACGCTGACGCCGATAATTCCAGCACCCCTTCTGAGAGCTCCGACGAAGATGAAGAAGTCCAGCCTGATGGTATGACTGTACGTCCTAACGCTGATGCTAATAGTTCCGACACATCTTCTGAGAGCTTCAATGAAGATGAAGTAGTCCAGATAATACCCCTTCGTAGGAATGCCCGCAACAAACGACCGCGTCCACCATGCCAAATGTGTGGTCTGGAGACCAGGTGTGAGTGTAGAGTTGAATGTAATAATCAAAGAGGAAAGCGCCCCCGTGTGTGTGCATCGTGCGGTCATACAACTTACCTTCGGATGGGATCCGAGAGGAAGAGAAATTAAAGATGGCAGCCATGGATTTATAAGGTGTAGTCTCGTGGAATCTCACGAGATCTCATCTTCCACTGCACATGTATGCAAATGGAATGGGGTCAGTTTTCTGATAAAATGTCTGTTGGCAGAGGCAGTAGGGAGAGACGTGCTGGAAGTTGAGAGAGAAAGTTATCAGTGACGAATTCTAGCTGGACTTTTGCGTATTGTATTTGGTTTATTTTGTTTTGCTGTTTACCAGCCCATTTAACGTCACATACACTTAGTCAAAGGCACGTATACGTATAATTATTAATTTTATTTTATGCTTTATTCACTACTGTAAAGTGTCTGTTTTGTTTTCTGTCATATCAACTCTATTTCGAATTATTTTGGCAAAAGCTTTCATGCTTTTACGTTTTTATATATTCAACTAATTATTCTTACAGTTTAACCTGATTCAGTTATCCATGATGTTTATGCTATCGATTTAAGTTTCATGTCATTCCAAAAACAGGTACTACTACTCTTGATCAGAATATCCATGGAGATAATGATGACCGAATGGTAGCTTAACTCCTATAAATGATTTTTTGTTGCTTTTCATATAACAGAGAGGCTGATAGGAGTGGTAGGTCCCCGGTACTATCACAACCCGTATTTTTAAAGTTTTATTTTTTTTTGAGTAGTCAGTCAACCAAGGTATAGGCGTCTAGTCTACTCTAATGCATCATCAATAACAGGAGATCTGAAAGATGGTGAATGTGATGCAATGACATACAAAAAAAAAAAACTTGCACACTGCATGCCGAGTTCGCAGTCTGCATCCGTAACCATTGCGCCACAGCCACTTTCACGCTCCACTATCTCAACCATTTATGGGATATTGTTAACACAAGATTAATCGTCATAATTTATCGACAAGAAAGGCTTGCCAAGGACAGAAATTCTTAATGAAATTTACTTCCCGAAATTAAGAACAATTGGAGATAGTAAATCTTCCGAAAGTGCAACACTTACGTCTCTAAAGGGAGATAAATCAAAATCACTTCAGACAAAAATTAATTACCTTTGAAAATAGAGCCAATTTGATTATAACGTTTGATTCTTCTGCGCAATATAAATTAAATACATAAATTCTAGAGAGAAATACGCAGCCAAAATGTGTGTTAATTCCGTGTCTGCTTTGTTTGGCGACCGACAATAATCAGACTTTAGATGAACAAGGTCTGAACGGATAGTCATTTACCGATTGTCAGAAGTGAAAGATTAGTCATCTTGAGTTAACACTTGCCCGCATTTTCGGTCTTTGTTTCGAAGTAATGCTGACATTCTAAACGATTGCTTTGTGCAGGTATGCACTACTGCATTAAATAGTAGCCGTAATATGAATCAACATTCTTGTTGATCTAATCATGTATGCATTTGGAGGACACTGTGTATCACATATAAGAATATATAACATTATAGTAAAAAGCATAAGGTCAGAGTAGTGAAAATTTTCTTGAAAATAAACAGACTAGAATTATGATTACACTACAGGATATTAAGTCACAAAAAGTAGTAAATGACAGAGAAGCGAGATAAATTCTTTCTTTTGGGTTTACAACGTAAAAATAAGCAAACCTCTTTTTGAAATCTACCATCCCTATGATAGTGGAGCATGGAAGTACAACCTGTCTTGTACAAACTATGCACATAAGTATAAATTACTGAGAAAAATTAACTAAACGTCAGAAACAAATAATGACGTATTTGGGCGATTTAAAAAATTCTTATTATTACAGCTACCAGCAGTAAAGATGAAAGAGAAGCTGAGAGACATAATATCCACAAAGCAATTTGTGACAAGAATAAGATTAAGGACATAACGTGGACCAAAGATGTTTCTTGCAGTCTGAGATGAAAAAAAAAACTCCATCATACAGACACCTCGATAATGGAGCCAGCCTATTTTAGACGCGAAGGACAACAAAGAAAACAACCATGTTTTTAGTTGTCAGGATGAATGAGTATACATGCATTTATACATGCATTTATACATGCATTTATACATGCATTTATATATGCTTTTATACAAGTATTTATACATGAATTTACACATGTATTTATACATGCATTTATATATGCATTTATACATGAATTTATACATGAATTTATATATGCATTTATACATGCATTTATATATGCATTTATACATGAATTTATATATGAATTTATACATGCACTTATACATGCATTTATATATGCATTTACACATGCATTTATACATGCATTTATACATGCATTTATATAAGCATTTATACATGCATGTATACATGCATTAATATATGCATTTATACATGCATTTACACATGCATTTATACATGCATTTATATATGCATTTATACATGCATTTATACATGCATTTACACATGCATTAATACATGCATTTATATATATGCATTTATACATGCATTAATACATGCATTTATATATATGCATTTATACATGCATTTATATATGCATTTATATATGCATTTATACATGCATTTATACATGCATTTATACATGCATTTTCACATGCATTTATACATGCATTTATATATGCATTTATACATGCATTTATACATGCATTTACACATGCATTTATATATGCATTTATACATGAATTTATACATGAATTTATATACGCATTTATACATGCATTTATATATGCATTTATACATGCATTTACACATGCATTTATATATGCATTTACACATGCATTTATACATGCATTTATATATGCATTTATACATGTATTTATATATGCAATTATACATGCATTATACATGCATTTATATATGCATTTACACATGCATTTATACATGCATTTATATATGCATTTACACATGCATTTTTACATGCATTTATATATTCATTTATACATGTATTTATATATGCATTTATACATGCATTTATATATGCATTTGTACATGCATTTATACATGCATTTATATATGCATTTATACATGCATTTATATATGTATGCATTTATACATGCATTTATACATGCATTTATCTATGCACTTATACATGCATTTATACATACATTTATACATGCATTTATACATGCATTTTTATATGCATTTATGTAAGCATTTATACATGCATTTATATATATATGCATTTATACATGCATTTATACATGCATTTATCTATGCATTTATACATGCATTTATACATACATTTATACATACATTTATACATGCATTTTTATATGCATTTATGTATGCATTTATACATGCATTTATATATGCATTTATACATGCATTTAGATATGCATTTATACATGCATTTATACATGCGCGTTTTTTTTCAAATGTTGTTGCTGTTGAACTTCATTCATTGATTTCCTATGAATCAGATAATTATTGTTGGCATTCATTTCCCCTTTATCTTTCTAGTTAGAATTCTGTATAGACTAATATCGGGTACTTACGGAAGGTACCACGTAAAGTTTGCCAACATGCCTAAGTGAAAGTGTTTCTATGGAACGAACTGGATCCGAATTTAGAAAACCCAGGTTGCCATTCCGTGTTGTTAACCACTTAGCCACCGCCACCTCCTTGTTTTCATATGTGTGCACGTTTGTACAGCGGGTCTGTGCATGGTTGTGTTTATACGCGCTTTCTTCGATCGATCACAAATGATCTTGTGTTAAAGAGAACCTAATTTACTAGAGTATCAATACAATAACACGCAAGATGTCCTTCCTATCGCCTTACGCACTAAAGTGTGCTAATTAGACTATAAAACTATGTCCAAAAGTTGAAACTTTCTAAAGTCAAATCATGTGGTTTATTACTGATCACATCAATATCGCAGAGTTGTGAAAACTCACCGGAATCCATCAACATTCTCTGACATCAACCGTAAAGTTTTGAGATTGTTTGGTCATGTTAAGCTTTTCAGTGTAGAACTATGCAAACATGTTGAAAGTATACTAAAAGAGAGCCAGTCAAAAGCAAAACAAAAGATGGAGAGACAAGATAATATTTGTGAATGGACAAACATGGGTGGCTAACAACTTCGCTGAAAATCGAAAGGCTTGGAGGGCACTCTCTCATGTTAGCGCATATTCTGTGGATAGCGAAGAAAACATTTAATACACGTGCCTCTCAGGTAGTCACCGTAAACTGATCAGAAGAAAAGTTTACATCACGTCTTGTTCAACTCTTTTCCTTCAACAATTATAAGAAATCTTTTCAACCACAGATGGCGATGGCTGATCATACCCTTCCTGAGATCCCAAACTTTCAAACTCATCAGCTATACATTCACAAGCAACATTAATTAGAATAAATATATAGAAGACACGTCAAGTCTGCTGCAAAATAGATGGGCTTCCGTTACCAGGCTAGAAAACTTCTCAAACTTATCAGTATCCTATATATTTATAAAGCTCCCATTCACCCGTTCATAGAGTATTGTTGCTACATCTACCAACTACTAGTCTCTCCTTCTTGGACAATGTAAAAAAGTGCTTTTTAAACTAATAAGTTCTGCACTGTCTGTCAAGATATAGCCCCTGTCCCATCGCCATAATATCGCATATATGTTTTTGATCTACAAGTATTTCAACGGAATGCGTTACAATGAAATTACTATATGCATCAACATCCCAAAATCCTCAAATCTTCTTCATTAAGAATTTAGAATTGTACTTTTGTAATAATCCTTTAAACAAAAAACTTATAATAATGTCTTAACAAAAATAAATAATGAAATATTCGTTCGTTGTTTAATGAAAATTTAATATAGCATGTTTGTTTTATAATGAAAACAATTTAACAAACACATAGTTTATATTGTTTTTATAGAAAAATCAATATTCGAACAATTTTTTTGTTTTAAAATATAATAAAATGTGTTTCTTTTATAAAAAACATATGTTAACAAATATTTTTTTAATATTGTTTCTGCAAAAAATAGTTAAAAATATGTTTTTGTGCATTATTATTATGATAGCGTTTCCATCCAACTCGAGATCCATCATCGTTCAGTGGACAATCAGTGATGATGCGTGCGATGATCGACACGTCGGCCCTGCAGAAACACCAAGAATCCTGTACATAGCCTCACTTATGCAAGTTGTCGCGTATTTTGGTCACTTTCGCTCGCGCACCGGTTGAGTATTACTGTCTGAGGGAGTTCAAAGTTTACTGGTAGATCTTATTTAAATGCCAGAAAAGTCTCATTGTTGTCGTTTAACATATATTCATTCTATCGACACAGGTAGAAAGATGCTGGTGCTGTTCGCCAGAAGCCATTATACACACGTAATTGTGAAAATGCTATAGTATAAAAAGTTTAATGTGATTAAAATCATTTGAAAACCATAATAATGACATATACAATAAAGAATATTCCCGAATAAATTGTATTTTACTTTTCAACCACCAGAGAACTGCGAAACTAAAATAATGGATACAAATTTTAATAAATAACCGTTTTCCACTTAACTATTTTTAAAACAGGAAGTCAGAATGATCGAGTAAGATTCAATTTTGCCGGATGATTATTATTTGATAATTTATTATTTATTGAAAAAGTAACTATTTAACGATTAAGATAATATATTTTTTATTTATAGTTTTATTTCTTCATTCCAATATATATCAATAAATTTTATTATCAAAGCATATTTTCTCAGTCTAGAAGGATTACTACTTCATTGACCTATGATAGAAAAGATAAAGTATATTTTCTGTTTATGTTCTCTTTTAAACATGGCTTTAAAACTAAAACTGTTGTATGTGTTCTGATACTAGCGACACTCTTTTGTCTCTGATGCATATTAGCACTCCCAGGTTATCGCCGAATTATATGAGCAAGAAGATTATATTGTAGTTGAATTATATTTGTTTTAAATAGAATAATACAATTAAAAGACAAATATAGTTAAATGATGTTTTAGAAATTTAACTTAACTAGATTCTATAAACAATAATAAGAAATAATTTTAGATAAATAAAAACAAATATATTTTCAGAAAAAAGAAATATTAGTTTTTATAACTAGCACAAACAATAATTTAAATTAGGTCTGACCTTTAGAGTCTGACGTAGAGATCACTAAAGATGCATTGGGTCTTAGGAGAGAGCTTGAAAGACAAGAGTTGGGAGAGAGAGAGCGAGAGAGAGAGAGAGAGAGCGAGAGAGAGAGAGAGAGCTTATAAATTCGAGAAGACACAGTCGAAGCCGGTGAAGTGAAGATCAAAATGTGAACTCAAAACGTTGTAACCTCCGAAGCACTGACACGGTGTGTGAATGAATGCTATCTCCATATATAATAATTTGATTGCAGTTGTTTCCCTCTGGACCAAAGAACAATAGGTTTTCTCCAACAGATGCCACATATAAATTTATTGTCTAGACTATTAGTCACTATATTATGTAACTTTTGAACGCCATCTTACACACATTTATTCGTTGTATCAAAATCCTACATTACATCCTAGGACCAACATGATCACAGTCGCCAACATCTATAGTTGAAGTAGTTGCTATTTTCCCCTCTAAAAAGTACTCCTACCGCTTCCAGTCAACACCGGGAGATATTCTGCATTTTGGTCAAATATGAGGGTGCATCTTTATTATCTGACTTATATACTTTTATACAATAACATAATCTTTACTTTTGCCGATTCCAAAAATAATGATTTCTCCCTTCTAACATTCTATCAAATCTCATTGGCTGAGAACTGACTATTCGTCTATACCAGCATGTAAATTCTCTTACAAAAACGAACGCCCCAGAGATTTACCAACATGGCTCCTCTCTATACAAGTGGCAATCGTTTTAAACAAAATACCCGAATTACAAACATATTAACACATCGAAATATGTTCATAAGTCAAGACTGCTTACATTTTTACATTAAATATATCGTACATGTTAACTTTCTTATACAACTACGCTAGCGTGCTACATACACCATACATACCGGGTCCTGGATATGACCTTAAACTATATCCGATGGTGAGGTCTCAGCTTGCGGACTTTGGGGTGTGTGGAGCACCCTTTAATTGCCATTGCTCCCAGGTCCACTCTGACCCTGAGTGGTAGTACCTGTTAGGGTCCCAACTATGGGATAAATAGAAACCGACTTGAAAAATATATTCTATTAAAAATTTTTCATCAAAATCACTGGATTCGGCATTAAATAACCTGAAAAGGGTTGATATGCCGTAAAACAAAAACAACCAACCAACAACCATACATACTGTTTTCATATACTGATAGTCATTATTTCTTCTCGTTTTCTAAAAGCTAGATAAACATTTCTTTTTTTTGTTTTAAATTACGATTGACTAACATTCTTTCTTTATACACTGATTAAAAATTTTTAAACAACCGATTAGGCGATTATTAAAGTCGATACCAGGCTTTCGTGTGACTTGGAAGCCTTAAACTGTCTTGAACGTTTGATTGCTTCTTCCTTTTCACACATCTAGATAAATCTTTCTTTTTTATTAAAGAACAACTGACTAAAATTCTTTCTTTATAGGCTAAATAAAATAATTAAAAAAAAAAAAAACGATTACGCAATTACTACGGTCAAAACCCGGATTTTTTTTTGTGATTTGGAAGCGTTTAAACTGTCTATGTGTTTTATTTTATAATTTAAAATTAAACACATTGATTAATAAAAATAAAATGTTGGTTTACTTTTACAGTAGATATTGTTCTCGAAAAGAAATAATACAGGGTGAAGTTTTACAATGATTAAAGGTGTTTTGTTTTATAATTTAAATTAAAAAAACAAACATTGAACAATAAAAATAAAATGTTGGTTTAATTTTAGATGAACTTCTGTTTACATTAAGCGATGTCAACCGAACGAGTCCCTTCTAGTGATTACATGGTTCGAGGATATTTACAACTAAACAGCAAATCCTTAAAGCCGTTATTTCGAGGGTCATAACGTCATTTCATCGTAGGCCAATTGACTAAAGCGTTTCCGTTTTTTGCACGTCCTTTTCTTCTTAGCGTTATACATTCGAGCCTGCATACTCGCTGCTATTTACACTTTTTTTAGGCAGTTACTTAATTAAAAAAATTTTTTCTTATGCCTCGCACGGGTAATAACTATTATTACATGTTTTGTTTTTATTTTTAAACGCAAATAGGTTACAAACCAAAATAAACTGTTTTCGCAAAATTGTATTTTCCTTTGTATATACGTATTGAAACATGTTTGAGCGTACTTTAAACACTTATAACTAATATTAAATGTTTTGTTTTTAGTTTTACACGAAAAGAGGCCAGAAAAAAAAAATTGTTTTTGCCTAATTTCCCGAATTTTATTTTCGTTTAGGTATATATATTGAAAAATGTCTGCGAACAATATTTCTTTCAAAATTATAAAATAATGAATATTAAATTCATAAACGCTCGTTTTTCAAAGGAATATGCACATGATGGAATACTGTTGCCATATATGGGCAGGAGCTTCTAAAAATAGCCTACCCTGCCTTGACAGAGTACAAAATAGACTTCGTGGCTTAGTGGGGGATGCCCTTTTCTCTACCCTGCAACCTCTCTCCCACAGAAGAGACGTTGCGAGCCTATCCTGATTTTATCGTTATTTCCATGGCAGGTACTCGTCTGAACTCCAATCTCTGGTCCCCCCTCGCCAATCTTTCACGAAAAACACCCGTCTAGCTGAATCCACTGTCAAAAGTTTCCCCCACTCTTTATCTGTGCCTAAATCAAAACGCGGATTCCATGAACAAAGCTTCTTTCTTAGAACTACACGCCTGTGGAACTCTGTTCCGTCTGCCTGCTTCCCACCGGACTACAACTTAGATGTGTTCAAGTCCAACGTTAACAAATTCCTAATGAACCGCCCCCTTAAGTAAACACTTCATCAAATCTCCACACTAACGTAATGTACTTGCAATAACCCTTATCCCTGAGTGGCTTCCGGGCCTTGATAAGTGGTGATCACTGTGTAATAAAAAAATAAAAAATAACATTAGTTAACCTTTCTTAAGTCGCTTGCATATTCATGAATGAATATATTAATGATTTCGTTTTAATAATTTTATAATAAAAAATAGACTTTTAATATCAATGTCAGAGAGAAAAACATTATATATATATATATATATATATATATATATATATATATATATATATATATATATATATATATATATATATATAAGAAATCTTTACATAACCGTAATCTACTTCTATCTGTACGCAATAATTACCAGTGGATTAAGTTTATCTCTCAACAATTTGCTCAGAGTTTATCTTGAAACGTGTAGAACCCATTAAAGTTAAGAAGGCAATGATATTTCTCGGCGCTTTACTCAATAATGTAATTTCTATAATTACGCTGACAATACGAAAGTAATTAGGGATAAAAGTAATTGTGTCTTAAAATTAAAAACGAAGCAAGACATACCCCCCTTCCTCTGTTTACCAGCCCCATCCTTTCGCTTTCTCCCAGTCTTTCCTTGCTTGAGATTCTGCTGGAATCGCTCTCCTTTATT
Organism: Euprymna scolopes; assembly: GCF_053919585.1. NCBI lineage: Eukaryota > Metazoa > Mollusca > Cephalopoda > Sepiida > Sepiolidae > Euprymna > Euprymna scolopes. The sequence continues at coordinate 80,491,612 of NC_136483.1, forward strand.
TGGGTATTTGCATTAAATTAAGATTTTCTGTTTTAAATTGTTTCAAAGCTTTTGTTATATTTATTCTGTCAGTCTGTCAGGTTTAAGTACTTTTTATGAAGACGTTTGCCTGGTATTTACTCAAAAGTTTTGAAGTTATTTATTAAAAAAAAATCTGCTGGCACGCTTATGCTTGAGACGTCTGTTATTTGTTACGTTTCAATTTGAAAATAGCAGTTTTAGACATGTGCAGTATATCTAGTATAGTGTCTATTTATACGTCACTTACACCTGCTTAAGTATGTTTGTCATCTATCCGTCTGTCTCTATCTATATTTATTAGTTCTAGTTTATTCGTACTCATATATGTATCTCTCTTTCTCTGTGTCTGTTTGTCTGTCTCTCTGTCTCTGTCTCCCTCCTATGTATTACAAAAGAAAAATGCAAGCGTGAAAAGTAATATGGTTAAACTTAAACATGGAAAAGTAAAGGACTAGTTGTTAAAACCGGAAAAGAAAAGGACAAGATATTCTAGTAAAAATATAATAAATTTATGATTTAAAATATTGCAGCATTAAAACTTAAAAAAAAAAAAAATCAATTTGACATTATATAATAAATTCTTTATGATGCAATATTTTGAGTTATAAATTTATTATATCTTTTACAATAATATATTGTACTTTTCTTTTCCAGTTTTAACAACCAGTCTTTTAGTTGTCCATGTTTAAATCTTAACCATATTACTTTTCATGCTCTCATTTTTCTATTGTAATCCATGATTTTTGTAGGCTTCCAGTAAATTCGCTTGTCCTTTGTTTAAATTCGGTCTTATTTTTGCCCCATAAACATAACATACACATATGTAAAGCAATGTAAGACACTCGTCTGCTTTCATTCTCTCTGTTTCACTTGTTACTTCTCTTTTCGCGACTGTAGTGAAGTAGTTGCAACACTAGTCACTGAAACGACGTGGTTGCTATGGAAACCAATAATAAAAACCGTTGCTCACCTCCTTACTAACTTTTACGATTTTGGACACCACTAAATTCATCACAACTTTTGTTTTACTTAACGAAAATTGAATTTTTTTTTCACAATGTAGCTGAGAAGATGATATATAAACTGTTATAATTGTTTGAAATTTGGTCGAAAAATGAGTGAGCGGTGAAGCTTTAAAGCAGTTCTAAATGACTAACACTGCCACTTAACCATATATTCAAACATTACCGTTTTTTGAATGATGTATGCTCCTCTTTTCTTTGTGATAGTTAATGATCTATTCATAATCTGCTTGTTTTCGCTTACAATTTTGTTTTATACTAGTAAATTTGGTTGTTCATTAATTAATTATGATTATCATTGTAATTAATATTCTTATTATTCTTATTATTTTTTCATGTACTTATTTAATATTTTTAATGTGTTTTTATCCTAAGATAAAATGTATTTTGTGTGTGCATATGTTGGCTATTTCACGCCTGCATTTTACTTCATTTAGGGGTTCTTTAAAATGTAGGATAACAAATTTCTCATTCAAACACAGTCTACACAAGTCGTCTAAATTCCTACATATACTGGCTCTTAAGCATTCTTTGTCTTGCTTAGAATAATAAAAAATTCTTTGATATGAAACTCAACCACTTCATTTCATTTCAATGAGAGTTTTTTAAATTCATTGAATTACAATTTAATATATATATATATATATATATATATATATATATATATATATATATATTAGTTCAAACCCTGGAAATATCAACAATTAAGTTAAATAAATAAATAAAATTAATAAATAAAAATAAAAATAGTTACTATTAAATATGGGGAGAACATAAATTAGATGTGATACCATTCTTAAAAAATAAAAAATAGAATAACATAAAATAATTTCTGATAAGAACATATGACCCTTGAAAAAAATGAATAACTTTAAATCAACAATTAACTTCCTCTGAACTGATTTTACACAATTTAAGGCCCCATAGATAAACAATTGAAAATGATAGATACACTATAACATTACTAATTCATAATGTAACTAATATAAGACTTCACCCATCATAATCAAAATAACCCATTCGACATAATTTTTGAGTAATAATCAAATACCAAGAAATTAGAATTATTAGTTAAATACTAACGTACCACCGTAAGGTAATGTAATTAAATAATAATTATATATGAGTATGTAGACACCGCCGAATTATTCAAAATCAATCAATCGAAATATAAAAACATTTGAGCTAATTAATTAAAAAGGGACTATTTTTATACATTTAAGTGTAATCCTATACGTGTAAAATAGTTAATACGATGACTTATATTTGAATAAATTAAGTTAGTAATTCAGAGTTATCCTCTTGCCCAGAAATGTTTTTGATTTATTATTTCATCGAAGGGAAATATTATTTAAAAAAAAAGAAACATTATTCGTTACCATCCTATTGGGATTATATAGGTGTTTTATTTTATTTTATATTATATTGTATTGTCGTATTTTATTTATTTTAATGTTCAGAAAACAAAATAGTCAACATTTAACAATTCTCGCCGTAATTTAGAACAGATATACGAAAACATGACCCATATAAATTTTCCAACACTGATGGTGGACTTATTACAAGTATGAGGGGGCGGTACTCACTGCCTGATATGGTCATAACAGAATGAAAATGTGTCAAGATACGTACAAACTTTGTATTTTTTAAAAACATATCTGATAAGATGTTAACTACGAAAATTTTTAAATAACATAAAATTTTAAATTGTCTGGTTTATGTCGAAATAATTGTAATATCCGAAAATATACAAATATGAAGTTATTCCTTCTTCTTGTTTTAAGTTTTGCCAGTATATAAAAAGTGATCGTTTTAACCATTATATAAAAAGTGATCGTTTTAACCATTATATAAAAAGTGATCGTTTTAATCATTGTATAAAATGTAACCATTCTGACCATTATATAAAATGTGATCATTTTGACCATTATATAAAATGTGATAATTCTGACTATTACATAAAATGTGATCATTCTAACCATTATATGAAATGTGATGGTTGTGACCATTGCATAAAATGTGATCGTTCTAACCATTATATAAAATGTGATGGTTCTGACCATTATATAAAATGTGATGGTTCTGACCATTATATAAAATGTTATTGTTCTGACCATTATATGAAATGTGATGGTTGTGACCATTATATGAAATGTGATGGTTGTGACCATTATATAAAATGTGATCGCACTGACCATTATATAAAAGTTGATCGTTCTGACTATTATATATAATGTGACCATACTGACCATTATATGAAATGTAATCATTCTGACCATTATATAAAAATTGATCAAGATAAAATAGGACCTCAATCGGTAAATAAATATCATCGTTACAACTTATTTTTCAGTAAATTACAAAACTAGGAAAATGTGTCGCCTTGCTACTTAGCATCGTGTTTTTTTATTCATCAATATTCAAGAATCTTTACAATATAAAGTACAAAGTTGAATGAATACTCTGCACTTATTGTTTCTATAGATAGGTGGCAGTCCTTATCGATTAAATTCTTTATTTGGCCAATCAGCTCTGGTGTTTTGACTTTCTTACTCCTTCCACACCTCTCATCATCTCTCACAGACTCCTTTAATTTCTTATGGTATTCAAAATCTCATGCTCAATTCATGCAAGATGGTCCAAAACTAGTTCGAAGCATTCCATACGTTTCTGTGACATTTTTTCAAGTTTAAAAAAGAATTGTAGTGCATATCGTTCTTCACGCCCAGATTACATTTTGAATTTCACTAGCTGTGACAATCAGACTTTAGTAGGGTGTATTCCAATTCCTGTCGTAGCGGTTCATTTAAACCTGAAATCATAAAAGTTGGTTAGTCATCACATAAGATGTATAGCAAAAAATATCCCGAATCTGCAAGTGTCTACGATAATTTTGAATGTCTCTACAAAAAACTCTGAAAACTTGTTGAAGGCGCCTCGTTGGTCGCATAAGTTATTAATTTTTTCTTCTTTTCATTATTCACTGAGATCTTTATTAGTGTAGACCTTCGTTATGAATACATACTTGGAAAATCAAAGCAAAGACTTGTGCCAATTTATTTTCTTGTTCATAATTTCTTTTTCTGTTTGAAACTTTCTCTTTCGTTCGCTACCGTCTGGAAGCGCGCGTCGACAATTCTGTTTTTCACTTGACAGCGGATGAAAAATCAACCTGTTGAATGAATATTTCTTTTTGTTAATAGTAAGGTCACCCGAGCACGAAAGCAGATCACCCGGAGTTATCCAGGTGTGTACAACGGGACTATTGAATTTTATGTGGAATTGCAAGAACTTTTGTAACCGAGCGAGATTGAGTTTTATTTTTTGCACAGTCACTTGTTTGATGGTTATAATTAGTCTCGTGACCTAGGATTTCGTATCCTTAGCAGAGACCACGACTTTTCATATTCATTTAGGGTTATAAAATCTTTAGATAACAAACTTACTAGATGCGATTGAACACTTTAGCTAACAAACCGACATTCCAGCCCATCTAAATAATTTTGTATAATAGATATAACCAAAAATATGTGCATGTAATGTCTGAGAAAATGCTGCCATTTATATAGTAGATGATTTTTTAATTCTATAATAAACGCGTTTATCATGAACATGTTACTTTAAAATTAGATTAGTTTTATATACACCATATTAACATTGAAATGCGGACCTACTGTAAAAATTATATATATTGTTTTGCAGCCATTTGCAAATTACAAGCGAACAATTACAGTGAATATTCCGAATCGGAAACGAAACCAACCTTCAAAACATAGTGACAGACCGAAATACGGTCAGAACCATCCCATAGAAATATAAAGACGCATCTGATACTTCCAGAGAATCACGAAGATATTATATCATAACAGCATTTCGTTTCACATGTACTGGCTGCAGGCCAGAAAGTTTTGACAACTTCACACACTGACGTTTGGTTTCCGGGTGCTTCTTCGAAAATACCAAGTGTTTTCCATTTTCCAGTGGTGCCAGTTGTGGTAAAAGCATGGTATGGCCACGGGCCAGACTCATTATTCTCTTTCACATCGGCGAATCAATCTTTTCACTGTTACATCATACTTAACATTTTCGATCGGAAAGAAATGGAGAGAAAACAAAATGGTTCGTGGCTTAGATTTGATAAAAACTTATTCGACCGAGAAATTCAACGCAGGGCGGCATTTTGGCTTGAGACAACGGAAGTAAATGAACTCGTCTTTGATGAAAAACTTTCTACAATATTCAACTGAAAATGTGGCGCTTGATAATATCTGAATAAATGAATAAATTCTGCCTACATAGTAAAAAAATAATTATATATATATATATATATATATGTGTATATATATATATATATATATATAATGTAATTAATATTTATTTTAGAAATCTTGTTAATTTCGATGTATACTGTTTTCGTTTAATGGGTTGAAACTGTTGCGAACCCCCCCCCCCAGAATATCCGTTAAATACAAATAAAGCTGAATAGATCTATTTTATAGTAGCAAAGAACATATAGTACAAAATTTTGTTGAAATTCAAAGACTCACACTTTTTTAATAACTTTCGTTTATTACACCGTGGATTTCTTTATTACAGCCGTTTCGTTAACGGGTGGACAATTCCATGTTTTATGTTTCCATAGAAAATTTCCAACCAATCAATTCGTCAGATGCGATTTCCTTCCGATGTCATTTAACAAATAGTTGTTTTGTACATCATAAACCTGGTGCTTTTTTTGGGGGGGAAAAATCCATGACCACGTTGTTACAGGTCGGCAATATTTGATATCATGCAAACAAAAGTTCATGCTTGAAACTTTATTTTCGTATTTTTAAATTTTCGTTTTTAACCTTGTTTCCAATTTTTTCCGTTATTATTTATTCTTTACTACGTTTTATTATTTTCTTATATTTTTCTCTTAGTAATTGTAACTCTTATATTTATGCGTACTTATTCTAATATTCTTTTTGTTTTGTTTTGAACTACTACTCATCAGTTAAGCTCCATAGTTTCAAATGGAGATCACTCTGATGGAAGATAACTTTATTTCCAAAGTTGCTTCATTTACTTCTCTCCCTTTTACTGGATTTTACTGCTAATTTTTTGCCAATAGGTTCCTTGTTTAATTGTGTTTTTTCCTTTTTTTTCATTTTATTCATTTATTTTTAAGAATATTTATCTTTAATTTTACAAGCATTTATCCTTTTTATAAAGTTATTTTTCATTCGCAAGATGTGAATATATTCATTAATTTTAACATAAAAATTTAAATTACAACAAACTGATTTATTGCGTTATAACTAAACTATATATATATATATATATATATATATATATATATATATATATATATATATATATATATATATATATATATATATATATATATACAGGGTGTCCCAGAAGTCGCGCACCATATATTTATATTTATATTTTTTTTGTTTCAGATTTTATTCGGTCCAGAAGTCGCGCACCATATATTTATATTTATATTTTTTTTGTTTCAGATTTTATTCGATATGGGCGAGAAATTAACAATGTAAGAAAGAGTTAAATTGATTTTTATGTTTGGAAGAGATGGGGCTACATACCGCTCGGTAGCTAAAGAATTCAACCGCACTCATCCCGAGCGAGAAAAACCATTGAGCCATACCACTGTCTGCCGTTTGATCAAACGTTTCCAAGAAACAGGTTCAGTTGCTGACCGCAAGAGATGTGGTCGATGAAAGAGTGTAACTGATGAGGAAACATCAACTATGGTTTTGGCGAATGTTGCTAGAAGCCCCGTGAAATCAGTAAGGAGAATAAGCCAGGAGCTTACGATTAGCAAATCATCAGTACATCGTATTCTTAAAACACAGAAATAAAGAAATAAAGAGAATCGATGCATGTATTCAGGCTGAAGGTGAACAATTTGAGCATCTATTGTGATTTTGATTAATAAAATTGATATTCATTGATATTCATATTTGTTTTTATATAAATCTACATGGTGCGCGACTTCTGGGACACCCTATATATATATATATATATATATATATATATATATATATATATATATATATATATATATGTGTATGTGTGTGTGTGTGTATGCGTGTGTGTATGTAAATACTGTGATTCTTGTCGATATAGCATTCAGCTTCTCCCTCAAAAGCGTTAGATACGTAACTTCGGAACGTTTTCTGGAATTAATTTCATTAATTTCATTTGATCGGATTTAAGGTTGCTTTGTCAAAATGAATTCAATGCTTCAAATAAGAAAAGTAAATTATTTAAATGAAAGCGTATTCAATTTACTGTTTTAATTCGGTAAAAAAATGGTCCGCTTCAATCGAAGATTGACCACGATTGGAGTAAAATCGGTTGTACGCAAATATAATTCAGTTTTTGGAAGTCATTCTAGTTACACAATTGATTTGCGGTTGAAGTCTTTTGTAATGTGTCTTTCTGTTGGAACGTTGGTGTGATTTGAACAGAATATGAATTGCATTTACCAAAGATTCGCATTGCTTTTAGAAGCATATTAATTAGATGTCTTGCAACAGACAGATTATAAGTTTGTCACACTTTGGTTGAAATAATATTTTTATCGGTTGATGGAATACTGCTTGTTTATCTCATGAGATGCTGCCAAAGTACAAAACTGTCTTCGTATTATAGTGTGTGTGGGATTATATCTTATCCTCTTTATATCCACTTTCGCACAGCAGAGATGTTGCTTGTAGTTGCTCTACGTTATCGGTATTTCCATTATTATGGTGTTCGATTGAGCTTCAATCTCTGGTTCTATATTCGCAACAAGAACTCACTATTTACCATCACTAAAAACAACTTTCCTTTCCTCTTCAGAAACGGTTACATAGCAATTGTACTGTTGTTAGTATCTATCTAATAAATAGAAAATTAGAAACCGAATGTTAACTTATGCATTCAGCTGTCATATTGAGCTGTTGTACGGGCGTGATGTTATATGACTCAAGAAAAGGGTGAGCAAGGGAAGTAGCGAGTTCGTTGAGATTTGAAGTGGATCTTCCATATTAAAACTACTTAAGAACACATAATAAACGACCTCAAGAGTAAATAAATTACTATAAACTGAAAAACTAGAAGGCCAAGACCCCAGATGTCCCTCGCTCCGCAACTTCACACTCTCTGCCGCTAGCAGAAGAAGGTGACATAGACGGCTGGTCCTTCTCGAAATTTGATATATTCTTTTTTTCTCTGTGAAGATGTGGTACTTCAACTTCAGGTTCCCCAGCCGCATGAAGAGTGGTTGTCACGTGGTGTATGATTTGATTGTCCTGTTATGATTTGTTGAGTTGTAATCGATAACAAACACTGATATATTAGAATTCTCTTGGAGGAAATGTATGCGCAACAAAACTAAATGTAACAAAGTTTCCAAGAATTTCTCATCTGTGGAACACATCGCCACGGGATTTACAGCAGATTACAATATGGTCGCCTTTAAGTCCAATGTCAACAAGTGATTCTCTTAAGCAATCAAACGTCGTTTATTTTATTTATCATATCATCCAACTTACAATTTCATCAAACCTTATCTACAATTGAGTGGTAAGCCACAAATATAAATATTATATTATGGCTGGGCAACATCAGATGTCCCAATTAGAGAGGTGAGTGACCAATATTTGAACTGGTTATGGAAATAACAAAGTTCTTTAATAACGGAAGAATGTTTTGTAAATAGAATGTTTTGAAATAGAATGTTTTGGAATTTTATGTAGAAATAACTAAGCCAGAAATATGTAAAACAATAAAATGTTTAGAAGGATGTTTAATAAATAAGACTGGAATATTTGGTTTTAATAAACAAAGATCCGTGACAAAACATCAGTCAATGAATTTTAGTTGCGTAGATACATGACGTAATGAGTTTAGAAACGCCTTGGAAAGTTAGATAGAGTCTGAAATGAGCGACAACTGGGGGCTTGTGAAACTAACTTACCGCTGTTTGTATTGTACGCATATTCTTGGTCTTTACAAATCTAAAGCCAATACGCATCTTCTGTGTTTGCAATAATCACCTTACCTGTTAGCTCCTTACATCAAGTGAATCTATAATTTATGTGGAGCAATTTCTATAAAACGTTTGAAATAGCATTTTCGTCGATCTGTCAAGCTTGATACCACATTTTCGTTACAAAACGCTAAGATTGTATAGATGTATTATACAAATAGTTATTGTCGTTTTACGGTAAAGGTTCGACTCAGTGTGGCAGAAATAACTTTTTACGATAGGAAAGATAACCTGAACATAAATTCGCAACGGCACCAGCAATAAAGATATTTGTACGGTTTCAAAATCTATGAACGCAACTTGTTTCATTCCTTAGAAAAATAGAACAACAAACAAAAACATGTACTGACTCCCCATTGTCCGTTTCTAAAATGACGCATCTCCTTTTTCAAATGAGATGTTTTAAAGCACATCGCACCCAAAAGAAAAATGTCGAAGTGAATTAAACTATGATTTCAAGCGTTGAAACCGAACGAAGAAGAAAAAGGACAACAAAAAGCGCGAAGGGCGGCTTGAAATAGAATATTTACAAAGGGAAAGGTTACTGAGAACAAGTTCAATTGAATAGTTTGCATGAGAAATATTACATCTCGATTTATCTATTTATAAATACACACAGATACCCAAAACAAAATATTGCTCATCTGTACTATACGCACATACGTACGTACAAATATATAATTTCATGTATATACATATCGTATTATAAGTTTATATAATTCATTATTTCATATATATACGTATATAATTTTATAAGATGATATAATGTATTGTGTATTTACGAGTATTGTACCAAGAATTGATTCTCCATACTTTTTGTTGCATTTGTAAACAGTTGCCATCTGCTTCGCTTTCCGGAAGTTAACTTTAAAGATTTCACTAAAACTTGTATGGATATATTTTTTATTTTTATTTTTATTTATATTTTAACCTTTTATTTGAACACTTGGAAGTTTTTTTTAATAAGGATTTTAAATTTTTTAGATCCTATTTTTTTCACATTCAGATTTTTAAAAATTTATATATGTATTTTCTTATCTCTTCCTTCCCCACTTTCTTATCTATCTTTCCCATCTTTTCCTTTCGTCTCTTAATCTTTGCTCTTCTTTAATGATCCGATTATTTCATAGTGATCCACTTTTCTCTTTTTTTCATTTTACTATTACCTACATATATATTACCTTTCCGATTTACTCTTAGATATTTTTTCTTGGCCTTCGGGCCAAGATCAAAGTGTAGTATTTGTTCCGGCAGATGCTGCAAGCTCTGACTAGCTATGACTAGCTATGACTAGCAAAGACCAGATGTGAGGGCAACCCCACATGCCTGACCTTTAACCAGCTCCCATTTCCCACCTCTCGGGAGCTGGTCCCCTTTTTCCCTTCACCCTCCCTTCACTCCTCACATTAAAAATCGGCCTTGTGCCTAATTTGCTCGGTGGGGGAGCAAATAAATACCATCTGTTCCGGCAGATACTGCAAGCAAAGACCATATGTGGGGGCGACCCCACATATAAGACCTTGGTCAATGTAGGGGCAACCCTTCATACCAATTGTCACTATCCAGCTCCCTTACTCCCCGGGGAGTTGGTCCCCATTTCCCCTTAACTCCTCACATTAAAAATCGGCCTTGTGCCTAATTTGCTCGGTGGGGGAGCAAATAAATACCATCTGTTCTTCAGATGCTGCACTTCTATTTCTTGTTCTCTTTCGGTGGAGGAGAAATCCTTCACGACTGAGGCAATTTTTATTTTTGTACCTTTTCTCCACGTTAAAAAAAACGACGCTGGTGTCCAACTCTGTCCCGTGGGGAGGCATAGTAAATAGGCACTCTTAGATATTATACCTACTTTCAATATTTTCTAATTATTTTTTTTACCATATTATTCTATTCCTTCATTCCTATTTCATATCTAAATGCTTTTAAGCTAGTTTTTATCTATATTTGCATTTTGTATAATTCTGTCCCGTATCCTTTTCTGATGAGAAACATTTAGCTTCTTTTTTCTTTATTCTTTATTTCCCCCTTTTTACGTTTCCTTATTGTTCTGATGATATAATGAAGTTATATCTAACCTTTATTATTCAATACACATTTTAGTATAACCTGCTAATCCATCCTTGAATTAACACAACTGAACAATCGTCTCTGGGTGGACGTTTTGTTCTAAATCAAGCAGACAGAGATACAAAACAAAACACCACTATTATAAACTCGTATCACACACACACACACACACACACACACACACACACACACACACACACGCGCGCACACACACACACACACACACACACAATTGTTTATATACATATATTATTTTATGTGTATATGCACATATGATTTTACAAGTTGATATAATATATTGTGTAATAGTTTTCAGTATTTACTTCCAGAGTGCTCAACACAAATATAGAGCTTAATAGTCGTAATATAAACATATATGTACCTATTTACAATGCCTCCCCACGGGACAGAGTTAGACACCATGGTCGGTTTTTAACGTGGAGAAAAGGTACAAAAATAAAAATTGTCTCAGCCGTGAAGGATTTTTCCTCCACTGAAAGAGAACGGGAAATGGAAGTGCCGCATCTGAAGAACAGATGGTATTTATTTGCTCCCCCACCGAGCAAATTAGGCACAAGGCCGATTTTTAATGTGAGGAGTGAAGGGAGGGGGAAGGGAAAAAGGGGACCAGCTCCCGAGAGGTGGGAAATGGGAGCTGGTTAAAGGTCAGGCATGTGGGGTTGACCCCACATCTGGTCTTTGCTAGTCATAGCTAGTCCTAGCTTGCAGTATCTGCCGGAACAGATACTACACTTTGATCTTGTCCCGAAGGCCAAGGCTAAGAGCCATTGATCTTGCATCTGAAGAACAGATGGTATTTATTTGCTCCCCCACTGAGCAAATTAGGCACAAGGCCGTTTTTAATGTGAGGCAAAAACCTAGCTCCCCTAAAAGCAGGCAAAAAGGGGGCACTCTGGTTACCAAAAATAATAATTGTCCCAGTATAGAGGGTTTCCCCTCCATTGACTGGTACAAATTATCTTAAGTGCAGCATCTGTCGGAACAGATGGTATTTATTTGCTCCCCCACTGAGCAAATTAGGCACAAGGCCGTTTTTAATGTGAGGCAAAAACCTAGCTCCCCTAAAAGCAGGCAAAAAGGGGGCACTCTGGTTACCAAAAATAATAATTGTCCCAGTATAGAGGGTTTCCCCTCCATTGACTGGTACAAATTATCTTAAGTGCAGCATCTGTCGGAACAGATACTACACTTTGATCTTGGTCCGAAGGCTAAGTAGCTAAATAAAGACGTCCGTTTTATTTCCTCTAGTGAAACCTCACTGCAAAAATACAGTTCTAAAGAGGTCATTCGCGAGCATTTTAGTATAACCTGCAATCCACGCTTGAGTTAACACAACGGAACAAGTATCCACCGAATTGAAGCTTTGTTCTAAATCAAATGTAACAGATCACGGACGCGCGTATGGCGCAAATGTCGAGCCGTGTGCAATGTGACGTAACGGTAAGGAAAAAGAAAAATACTATAAAAAACGTGTGCACAGACCGACGAACACGTTAGAAATACAAGAGACGTGGGTGATGTCACAACCGGAATGAGAAGTCACGCGTGTTGGGAGAATGAGGAATAAGTCTTTTCTTAAAACTTGGAATAGCCAGTTGAAGTTCTTTTCTATTCTTTGTCTTCTTTGCGGTTGAGTCTACAATGTGTCGGGTCTACGTGCGTGTAAACGTGTACGTTACACAAATGGCGAAGCTCTCCGGAGAGAGCGTGTATCTTTGTTTTTGTCGTTCATTAAACAATATTAGTTTGTACCATATTGCTACCCAGTTTTTTTTTCTGGTATTACATTAACGTGAATCAAGTGAAGGGCCAGAAATCAAGAATGTTATTACACCTTGCACAGTTATTATTATGCGAAGGTTTACTCTGATTCGAAGTGGTCGTACCTATGATTGTCCGATCTATGGGTTGAATATAATCTATCATCTACAAGTAATTTGTTTATAAAATATGTACTGGAAGCAAATTTATCTTTAAAAAAAATTATTTTTTACATGGGCATCCCCACTTATCAAGGCCAAAAGGCCACTCGAGGATAAGGGTTAAAGAGTGTACAGTAGAAATTGGACAATATAGTAATTGTTAGTAATGGAAATTCGGTAAATTTGTTTACTTATATGGAACGGCTCATCAAAAACTTGTTTATGTTAGACTTGAAGACAGCCATATTGTAGTCAGCTGGAAAGCAGGAAAACGGAAGGCAATTTCATAGGCGTGCAGTTCTAAGAAAGAAGCTTTGTTTATGGAATCTATTTAGGTTTAGGCACAGATAAAGAGTGGGGGAAATTGTTGACAGTGTTTTCTGCTAGACGGGTGTTTCTTGTGAAAGTTTGGCGAGGAGGGACCATAGATTGGAGCTCAGCCGAGCACCTGCCATGAAAATAACGATAAAGCAGAGACAAACTTGCAACATCTCTTCTGTGAGAAAGAGGTTGCAGGGAAGAGAAAAGGCCATCCCCCACGAGGATACGAAGTCTATTTTTGTTAAGTGTTGTGACATTATTTTGAACAAAGATGGCGGCGTAGTTCAGATCAGATCTTTACTGTAATTGGCAGTAAGCATGATGGCAGCCAAGAATCAAATGCGGTCTGTGACGTATTTAGCATTGAACTGAGCACAGCCGGTAGTTATAAATATGATTGGCGAATTCATTGGTCTCATACCCCCAAATAGTAGTTTTACTATATTAGGGATGTGTCTCCTGGCGGCTTCGGCTGCAGGGAGACAGGGTAGAAGTACTCGTCAAGGATTCGTTACTTTACACTCAGCCCGACAGGTGAGGGGCCGGGACTGGCCCAGCACCTGTCGGCTGAGGTACGCCGCCTGGTCAAAAAGAAATTGTTAATATATTGGTATAATGTGTGCAAAAAGAAGCCGTTTTTTAAAAAAAAATCACATTGAGTTTCTTTTTGATACATATAAAAATAAACACTTTTAAAATATATATAAACATACAAATAGAATACTTTTCAAATACATATAAACATATGCACAAAAATTCCCAAATATGCATTTTGTTTTTAACAAATGTTTGGCAAAAAAAAAAAAAAAGATTAAAAAAAAAATATTTGACAAAAAGGAAATTTGCAACAAGTTTTTAACAAGTTACTTTTTCTTTTTTTTAACAAAAACTGGAAAAATTATGTTAGGTATTAGTTGGTTAATTTGGTTAGTAAGGTAGAAATGGTCGCGGTTTAACGTCGTTCTCGGGACAATTTTCTTTTCTTTTTTTTTGTGTGATTCTGACTGTTCATGCTTATCTTTTTGGGTTTCTGAAAAGAGATTTATTCATAATTAGATTCCAAAAAGTTCGATTATAAAATGTATTAATTTTATTCTTTTTATAGGTTTAGTGAAAATGTTGGCTACATTATTTTCAGACGTCACATAAGTAAGATTTTTTACTTATTTTATCACTTATAAAATGCTATCTGATATCAATATGCTTCGACTTTTGATGAATCATAGAATTATTTGCTAATAAGATACTGCTTTGATTGTCAAAATAAATTACTATAGCTTTTTTTTACTTAGATCTGGTTTTAAAATAGATATTAAAGGATGTTCAGAAAAATTGCCTCCTACACGAAATGGGTAAGAGCCACACATTCTGCTTCACAAGTAGAAAGGGCAACAATTTGTTGTTTTTTAGTTTTCCAAGATATAATAGGGCTAGTCTTTGTCAGTCTAAAAGAATATACCTTTATACTTTTTCTATCACCAGAGTTACCCCAATCTGAATCTGAAAATCCTTCTAAATTTAGAGGATATGTAAACTTTTTTTTAAATATTAAAGATTGTTCCTTGGTCCCCTTTAGGTAACGAAGGATTTATTTTGCACGATTAAGGTCTTTAATTGTCGGTTTCGATAAGTTTTGAGATAGCTTTGTTACAGTGTAACATATGTCAGGCCTAGCTGCGGTCATGAAGTAGATGAGGTTCCCTACCATTTCCTTGTATATTCGATTATCTATGGATTTTGTTTCGGTCCCTATATTTTTATTTATGTCCATTTCGACGGGAGTTAAACGCAGTTTGCAATCTTGTATTCGAACTTGAGCAGAATTTTTTCAATATATCGTGATTGGTTCATAGTTATAGTTTAATTTTCACAGGTAATTTTTATACCGAGGAACCATGACAGTCGTCCAAGATCGGCCATTTTAAATATTTTATTTAATTTATTCTTAACATCTTTTAAAGTGTTGTCGCAGTTTGAGGCGAGTAATATATCGTCAACCCAAAAAACCAAAATCAGCAATTTATTACCTATATTTTTGGTATACATGCATGCGTCTACGGGACATTGCTTGAATTCCTGTTCTATTAAATAATTATGGAGTGTTAAATTCCAATTGTGTGCACTTTGTCCATATAACGATTTATGCAATTTCCATACGAAATTTTTATTTTTCATTTTAAATCCCTCTGGAGGGTAAATATAGATTTCCCAGTCAATCGGAGCATTTAAATAAGCATTTTTTTACATCCAGTTGATGCATTTTTAAATTGCATTGAGCGGCAAGTTGTAATACAATTCTAATTGTCGTTAAATTTGTTGTTGGTGAAAATGTTGCAAAATATTCCACTCGAGAAATTTGTGAAAACCCCTTTGCAACAAATCTTGCTTTAAAAAGTTCACTGCCAGAAGCTGTGATTTTTTTTGGAAAACCCCAGCGTGAAGAAATTATATTTTTATCTGTTGGTTTTGCCGCTATTTCGTATGTGTTATTCAGATAAAGCTTTTAATTCGGATATCATAGCTTGTTCCCATTCTTGGTGATTTTCTGAATTAATCGCCTCATTATAACTTTCCGGTGCGCTGTTAAACGAGTAACAGTAATCCACTGTGTAATCTATTATCTTTTTAATTTGTAAGAAGTCTGGCCCCTTTCGCTCCCTTATTGGGTATCGACGTGTCTTGTTAATATTTTTGTCAGAAGTTCTACTGTAGTTGTCGTCGTTATTAATATTTTCATTGTGATCGATTAAGATACTAGGTAATATTAATAACGACGACAATTACTCTATCAAGGTAGCACAAGTTCTTTCTAGCAGCTACTGCCCAGATGTGGCAACAATACTCCATTCTTGGACGTATCTGGCTCTCATATAGATAGAGAATAGCATCAGCAGTGAGATATCTACTGAATCAATAGAAGGATCCCACCATTTTTCCAGCAGCCTTGGCAACGGATTTAATGTATGCGCTCCATTTAAGATCAGAAGTAAAGGTCAAACCCAGAAGCTTGTCAAAACATGAGGCTTTCTCAAGACGAAAGCCATTCACTTCAATTAATGTCAGATGAGGATCAGAGCATTGATGGTGTAAAGATAAAAGCTTGGTTTTAGATGCATTAAAAGTAACATTTCCCCATTGTACCACTTGCTAAAGACCAGAAGAGAGAGAATCGGAAAGAACTTGGTCGTTTACAGTCTTAAATGTGCTACCATAGATAGTAGTGTCATCAGCATAAATGTCTACGAATGATGTAAGGATGTGATTTGGAAGATCGTTAATGTAGATCAGGAAGAGAGTTATGCCCAGGATGGACCGCTGAGGGACTCCAGCATTAATACTGTGAGCTTCTGATTTCTGACCATCAACAACTACTCTTATGAACCTATCAGAGAGAAATGATTTAATAATTGAGAAGACATTTCAAGCTATACCATAGTTGGAGATCTTGTGAAGTAAACCTTTATGCCATACTCTATCAAAGGCCTTTGATATATCAAGAGCAATTACCCTAGAAATGTAGCCCCCGTCGAGAAATTCGCTAATCCTATGAGATATACCTATA
The DNA here is from genome assembly GCF_053919585.1 of Euprymna scolopes. Lineage (NCBI taxonomy): Eukaryota > Metazoa > Mollusca > Cephalopoda > Sepiida > Sepiolidae > Euprymna > Euprymna scolopes. Next base: position 80,508,592 of record NC_136483.1, read on the forward strand.
AGCACATCTGCTGTAGATTTAGCAGAACGGAAACCATATTGCGTGTCACCCAGAAGGTTATTTTTGCTGAGATGGTTGATTACTTCTGTATTTAACACAGATTTCAGTAACAGGAGACTTATTGACTTGTACTGAGAGGGATATAAATGCTGGGCATATTGATGAGATTTTCCAGGGTGATGGGAAACAATTCTCCTTAAGACAACGTTTAAACAGCTAGTTCTGTAGCATTTGTTCTGTAGCATTTGTTGTTGCAAACCTAGGGTACTTTGGTCCCGAAGGGAATTTCTGCAATCAAAATATTATATATGGGGGTAATATGCTGATCGAGTGATTCAAACCCAGTCACAAAGTCACCCTTGTATTCGTAGGCTAGCGTCTTTCCTCCACGCCACGAGGAACTAACACATTAATAAAAGGAAATTAAATGCCGATGAATACCATTGCAGCGAGCGTTCATAGTAGACAGTCTAACAAAGTAATCAACGAGAAGGAGTTGTAATAATGAGTTTTGACCGCTATTTTTTTATTCTCTAAATAGGACACACTTTTCATTTCTTGAAGGGGTTTTATAACTACAATACTTAAAAATAAACATTAATAATGTTTATCCTTACAAACACTAGCGTTTAATGTGTATGCAATCATCAGTGTATGTATTTATGCATATATATATGTGTGTGTGTGTGTGTGTGTATTTATGCATGTATGTATGTATGCAAGTAAGTAAGTATGTGTGTGGGTGTGTGTGTGTGTGTTCACGAAAATGTTGCTATCATCGCCTACACAGGCCAAGCACATTGCCAGGCAGATTAGGTTATGTCATAGTTCTAAATTAAAGTTGTTTTGTTTTTAGGGATTGACCTGCCAGAAATAGTAACTCATTTCATGAATCCTGAAACACCTGTTGTTGTACCGGCGTGATCCCCATAGTGAATACTAGTCGGCTGTCGGAATGGGGCGTCGGCTTTTCCCGCAGGAAAATACACTTAAATATGTTATCTTAATTTGTCTAGATTTCGTAGAGACGTGATTTCAAAACTAAAAAAAAAGAAGTATTTGGGTGCCATCAGCTAGAATTGAAACCGTAACAAATCTGTAGCATTCAAAGCTGGTGACGCTACCGCTGTACCAACATGACACGTGTATGAACTGAGTAAAGATAAACTAAGATAAATATACAAAAGGTATAACGATTTTTTTTTCAATTTTGACCCCTTTTTGACTCCTTAGCATCTATTTTAACCAGCTAACGACCAATAAAAAACGGTCCATAAAAATCCAATCATTTAGGGCCCCTAAGGCCAGTCTGCGACTTTTAGTTTCGGAGAAGATAGAGTTTGAAAATATGGAGACAGACAGGCATATAGCCTTTTAAATATTAGATTTTGTAAAAAGTTCGTTTGATACTAAAATGTTTTCTATTATAATAGATTTAGTAATTATTACTACACTATTGTTGCGTGGGCTATCTGTTGGGCTAGTTTAGAATACTTGTGGACCAGGACGTAAGTCGGGACTAACACAAAGAATCAGAAGAGAAGATAATATTAACTATTCATAAATTTTATAGTATTATAACAAGCAACTAATTACTTATCGACTTCTTGACACGGAAGAAAAGTCAGCTGGTGAAAAATGGGTGCAGTAATGTTTTGTTTCACTTCGTCGACGTTCGAGGCACGGCTCATTAAATATAATTGTAATAAAAATGTTTTTAACCACGTAATACTAGTATATCTCGTGTCACTTTACCCACACCTTACTCATTGAGAGGCATTTGATATTTTGTGACCAACCAAGAATCTTCCATTATGTTTCTTACTACCCTCGTCTTCTTTCCTGTCAACACACCTGAATCATGTCAATTTAGCTGTTTGCTATCGTCCTTTTTTTCTATGCCCCTCAGCGCTCGGCTGACAAATCCAATTGTAATCCAACGTGAATCGGACCCGGTTTCCTTCTATATCCTGATTTAGATATTTCTTCAGTAAAAAATATATAGTTTTATAGTTTTTTTTGCGTGTACTTTCATTGCTTCTCAACTGTTAATGATTATTTTGTGATCATTGAATCTTTTCAAGGGACTTCTTTCTATGGTGTTACATATCTCTTTTCCCGCCTCTCTCTTTCCCTCTTTCTCTGTAAGAAAAATCGCTGGGTCATCCATTGAGTTAGGTTGATTGAATACAGTAAATGTAAGTTAGTTAACTAGTTACATGTAAAAAACAAAAACTAAACAACAAATTAGTCTCTCTCTTCTAGCTATATTCCCCCACCGTAATCTCGTCTTCCTGTTCTCCGAACAGTTGTGAATGAGATAATATTACTATGCGGTGATATTCTTTTTTTTTATATAATGAACTATTAAATTTTTTAAAAATTCTTTTCTTTATTACTGTCGACTGCTAATAACGAGATATATATCTATATATATAAAGTAGTAGCGTTGATGTGTGTGTGTGTGTGTGTGTGTATGTGTGTGTACAACTAACAATGACCAAAGAAATATAACGGCCATGTATGTGTGTGTACACCTCTCCTTGTGATGAAATATTAATGCCCATGTTAGGATACTTCTGTCAACGGAGAAATTATATTCTATATGTACTTTCAATATATAGGATTCTTCAAACCACTGTTACATTATTGAGTTACGGTCATTAGCATATCACATTAAATGAAATCTATTTAAATAATTACCTCGATGACATTACTTATTCGACATAAAAGCTTTGTTTCAACTGTACTAATTATAACATTTTTCATTCTTTAGTGTATTTAAATTTAAAGTTATATTTGATTTAACTTATTATATCTGAAATCTGAAACAGTTTTATTTTCAAACCAAAAACCAGAAAACCAAAAGGGAAAATAACTGTGATGGTTTAATTGAAAAATTACGTTATTAAATATTTCCTGTTTTTTGTTTTCATTTTGAAATATTATTCTAAGCTGAATTATTATTTTTATTTTTAATTCGGAGGAAATTTTTTTCGCTTATTCTTAATTTTAAGTAACCTTTTTTATTTGTTAGAGAAAAATAATACTAATGTCCTCATTTACTTGCATTCTCACGAGGGCAGAGTTAGTCAGAGACACATATGAACAAAATCCATAATCCCCTGCTCTTTTCTTTTTGTTTATAAAATTTAATCGGTGTTGCCCAGGATTTATTGTAATAATTATACCATAGCAAGTGTGTTTAATTGCCTGCGAAACATATTTTCTTTATAATTTATTTAATATCTTAAATTAAAAATGGTCAATTTTTATGACGTGACCCAGCATCAGTTAACCCCTAGAAAAAAATGGTCAATGTAAAGTTTCTTTCCACCTCCTCAGAAAACTTGAAAATCATGACTTTTAATTGTTTTCCATGGTGTTGAAAACGAATATCACATTTAAATTTGGGGCAGATAAGTAGTTTTCATAATATGAAAAATTACTTTTTCAAAAAGAGGGGGACCACTTTCCTATATACATTTAACGTAAAATGGGCACCCACTTCTAACCCACCTAATAATTTCTTCATATCATAAAACAAATTTAAGTGTGATATTCGTTTTCAGTACCACTGAAAGCTGGCGCTGGAGTTTACTAAGATAATCGTTTATTTTTTTCATAATTTAGGACGTAAATAATGCTGTCAGTAAGCTTACACGAGCGGTCGGTTTACAAAAATATATTTTTGTTTTTCATTTTCTTTTTAGGTGGGTATTCAATTATAGAATTTGTATAATTTTTACCAGGTGCTTCCGTAATTTACTTAACCGCCTCCTAATGTAAACAGAATTTTTGTGAAATGTTAAACTACAGAGGCACCTGTTCACAACTATACAAGTTGTATAATGAAAAAAGAACGAAAAACAAAAGTATGCTTTTGTAAACTTACTAACAGCATAATTAGCGTCCTAAATTATGAGATACAAAATGAACGCATCTCTTAGTAAAAAAAAAGCGCCAATTTTCGCAGGTGCTGAAAACGAATATTACAGTTAAATTTGTTTTATGATATGGAGAAATTACTAGGTGACCAGATTTTACGTTAAATTTATATAAGAAAGTGACCCTCCACTTTTTGAAAAAGTAATTTCTTCATATCATGAAAACTACTTATCTGCCCCAAATTTGAACGTAATATTCGTTTTCAGCACCACCGAAAACCATTAAATGTCGTCATTTTAAAGTTTTTGAGGGAGTTGGAAAGAAACTTGAGATTTACCCTAAAATTAAGAACTGTTTTTTTGGCCTAATACGTTTAAGCAGTCTTTATATATAATATGAAAGAAGAAATTAACATTTTAGCGTAGGGGATAACTTTTCTATATAAATTTAATGTAAAATGAGCACCCAATGTTTGGCTACAAAGCGTTCAACTAGACATGTCATCTTTGCATTTTTTTCAAGTTTGGCGATCGAGGAGGCGGTGGACAAAACATGACAAATAAAAAATGTTTAGTTTTTTGTGGTGGTGGTGGGGGGGCGGGAATTACATTTGAAATATAAAATAACGATAAATTTAATTAATTTTTTTATGAAACCATTCTGTACTTTCACCTAACAATTTTATAAGCAGAACGAACCCCAAAATATGACAAATTCAATTTTTTCGGGGGGGGGGGGAGGAGGATTACATTATATATATAAAATAACGAAAAATGTCATTTAATTGTTTTTGGAATTAATTTTTAGTAGATCTTTTTTTTCTTTTTTTTATGCAATCGCACGGGCATTCACTGCTATTTTTATTGAAACAAAAGTTGTAATGATTTATTTTTAATTATCTTTTCTTTGGGGGGGGGGTCTTTCCAGTGCTCAATATCCGGAGAATAGTTTCTTTTCTTTGTAGCCCTTCCGCCGAAATATCTGGTGGAGAGGGTATCACATACTTCTTTTTTTGGGGCGATTATATTTACATGTTTTCATTCGTTCTTTTATTTTTGTTGTGGGGGTATCTACGTTGCCCATGATGAAAATGATTAGTATGCCGGTGTGTTTCAAACATAACTTCATGTCAACCCAGGCAACGCTGGGTATCCATGCTAGTATATATATATAAATTATTTAATCAAGTTTAAATATGTTTATAAAATGAATTTAAACCAATATTTTTTAAGTACTCAATGTAATATAGAAATTTATAAATAAAAATAGAATTTATATAAACATTACATCAGTCTACACTAATTAACTTGTGTTTCTGTACCAAGCAAAATCATTCAAGGCTGGCTGCCTCGAAAATAATTAAATTGTCCAAAATAGATTGCAATTATAGAGATTCAGACTAGCTAAATTAACAAAGTTCTTTGCAACTTTAGGACAACTGGATGATGGTAATGACTTTTATGTGCGTTAAATATTATTATCACTGACCAGCTATGTATACACCTACCGCATATTCGCAAACATTTTTTTAGAGTTTATATATACCCACACAGGCAAAACGTATACTTAACACATAGATGTTTACACAGTAACACGCTAGCCTATCTAGATACACACATACACTAATACAGTCTAGACATGCTTAAAGCTAACATTTGCATACACCTATGCATTTAATTTCATCGTATATTAAATATGTACATACACAGTTCACTTAAAAAATGCAACCAACACGCACAAACTTACTTATTTCATTTGAAATAATATTTATAAATGAATTCTACAAACATTAATCTGGATAATATAACTACAAAAAGAAAACATTTATCCTTCTAATTTAAAACTGTACACTTTTAGAAAACCTCTAATTACACAATTAACTTTCTCAACTACGATAGTTAAGTAGTGTTTAACAATTCAATTTATACCTAAAGCAGATCAACCGCTAATATCAAATGGCAGCTCTTTCTGTGTAGCGATTTCGTAATCTCTGAAGATGAATTCAGTTTTAGTTGTTTGATTTCCTTTGATTTCTGTTTATTGCATCAATATGTATTTTTATCTGATTGAGAAATTTCTAGTTTCTGATGAGTTCATATATATATATATATATATATATTTCAAAACATATATATATATATATATATATATATATATATATATATATATATATATATATATATATATATATATATATATATATATATATATATATATATATATATATATAAAGATCCGAGATTAACATACAAGTTTTATTTTATTTTTTTTGTTTTGAAAAAAAAAAAAGAATGATTGGCAAAATCCTGGTCTTTGGAATGTAACAACAATTAATTAATTTCTAAACTTGCGAATTTCAATTTCCATTTAAACAATGCTTACCTCAAAGAGAAAATAAATTCAGTCATATATATATATATATATATATTTCAAAACAACATATATATATATACATAGTACAAACAGAAAGCTGTTTTAGTTGTTTCTTTTTTGTGAAGATCTAACGAATTCTATTTATAGTTTATCAGTTCCACTCAAATGCACTGAGGCGAAAAGGTCATTCTCTGACCTTTGTGGAATCTGACTCTTTCTGGATTTATTTATTTTTACATAGACCAAAGCATCCTCAAGAAATGCTATGTCTGTTATTAGTTCGGTAGCTTTGTCGGTCACGCTTCAGTTTGAGATAGCATTTTACTCGTTAAAGTCTTTTTATATACCGCAAATAGTATTTTCTTTCGCATGTTACGCCTTTTCTACGTCATTTTTATGTTAGAATAAACGTTTTATATTCGTTAATGCATCGGTGTATTTGTATATGCCTGCCTTTTTGTCTGTAACGCGTTTGACTGAAATAACATTTTTATTGTTGACTCATAGATTGAATGAATGCATCTCAGGAATATACGTTACAATTCTTTCACAATCTTTGTTATAGGTAACGTTTATTTTTCAGTAGGCACTAACTGGCATTTCAGATTACAACTATTCTTGTCGCGAAACTCACGGTCTTTTACTTCCGTATCCTAATCACAAGAAAAATTGCGTTTATTTCAGCTGTGTTTATATATATATATATATATATATATATATATATATATATATATATATATATATATATATATATATATATATATATATATTAGTCCTCGCGCGAAAAAGCAGGACACAAAATGTTTTAAATAATAATAGAATAACAATAACAAAGACTTTTGCTGGCGAGGACTACTATTAAGCGTAACCAGTTATACAGTCCTTTTGAAATTTTCATCTCTATTTATCTCGTTAGCTACTGAATATTTTGAATGAAACATATATGAAATATGTTCCTTATTAAATTGTAAAGATTTTCTCTTCTAAAAAAACTTTTAAAAAATTTAATCTAAAAAAGTTATTTTAAAGGTTTTGTTAAAAAAATTAAGATTTTCTCATTATTCAGACATGTATGACAAAGAAAAGTTACAAAAAAGAGTTGTGGTGTGAGGAGAAATACAAACTGAAACATAATATTCAGACCTGTAATAATACAAAGAGGGGGGTTGCAAAAATGAGTCGTGGTGTGAGGAGAAATACAAACTGAAATAGAGAGTAGGAGAGATTTAATAAATACATGCAAAACCACATTCATTTTTTTTAAAATCCAAATTAATAAATTAAATAAAATATAATCTTAAAAAGATACAATACAAGTTAGAAAAGCATTTCATCCAAGGCATGAAAATTGTTAAACAAAATGTTTTTACTATAGGCTTTAAAAATAAAGTCAATTGTCAGAGGCTTTTGCGACGCACACTAGGAGGACATTTGTTAGGAAGAACAGACTTATCCCAACTACCACTCTCGCTTGTGTCAACTCTTGAAACTAAAAAAGGCACAAGGATGCAATATTGCGGCGATAGAACAGGGATTTGAAGTTAGTTGATGGAGCAAGACCTATTATATTAAAGACTCCATTTTCAATCCTGTCCAAGAGGAAAAGTGTTAAGTGCTGAGACATTATGTTGAACAGAGTGCAGTCTGGATACTGAGTGTGAAGTAATTTCCAGTAATAAAAATGGCGGCTAAGAATCAAATGCGGTTCGTGATATAGCCAAGGGCGAACTGATTGAATCCAAAATTCGACAATTTTTATAGTAACTTTGGAACATGCACTAGCTCAAATGTGAAAACTGTACTCAATACAAGGCCGAGTGGTGCATTTGTAGAGGTAGATGATACTGACAGGTATGAGTACTTTCTAGCACATTAGGGCGAGCAACCTTCTTTGCTCTTGGCAATATCTTCAATGTATTTATTCTAATTCATTTTGCCTGCAAATTTAAAGTCGAGAAAGTGTACCCGGGTAGAGTGTTATTAGTCACGGTAATCGGTGGTTGAGAAGGTATCTTAGTATTAATACTATCTATTTATGTCCGATTTCCACGACAGACTGGAGATCATTTTCTAAGATTTCAGTCAATGCCTTGAATATGTGTATATCATGAAATTACCGAGACATATCGAAAGCGTACGGGCCTGATCCCATGCCTGCTATACTAATAAAGAAATGCTCCTGCATCCTTCAAACTCTAAAACAAATGCCTTATTGAATCTTGTTTCCATGATAGCTGGAAAACAGCCTCTGTGGTATTGGTATTCAAGAACCCCCATCTCTCTTTTTAATCCTTCGCTAACTATCTCTGTTTACATACAACGGCACGAATAGACACATACGCGCTCAAAAAATAAAATACACACTATATGTCGGTGTACATGGGTTTGTATATATATATATATATATATATATATATATATATATATATATATATATATAGTATGTATTTATGTAGTTGTTTCATGGGTTATATTGTAGAGTGATAATACAACAATAATGAACTAAGTCAGAAAATGACTATAACTACTATGTTTCGTATTTATTATTTATCCTGTTGATACTAGATCAGGGATCAGGCTATCTGAAGATACCGGGTTCCTACCCTAAAATTCACAAGACATTTACGTTATTGTTTTTCTCGTTTGCCTTTGCAAAAATCAATCATGTTCTGCAAAGCCAAACGCAAAACCAACAATTTTACTCCGTACCAAATGAAACACAATAAACAAATAGTTAAAGGCATAAAGGACTGATGGAAATGTCCGTCAAACGATGACTATAATTCATGTCAACCATAATCATGTTGTAAAATACTTTGTTTAAATTCATGATTATTTCACATTGTTTATCGTTTATTATTTAACTAGCAGGGCTACCCGGCGCGGCCCAGGACCATAAAAGTAAACAAAAAACGTTTATTTGTAAATGAAGCAATTGGATAATATGGTAAATCTAATAATAAATTTTTAAGGGTTTCCACCTCTTTCTCATGATAAGAAGGGAAAGTAATTATAAATAATATTTAGACGACCTCTTGCGCCTAGCAGCTGTGCTTCAAGATTTATAATGACCGGTCATTTAGTTTTGGTATGAATATAATTCAAACAAATATAAACATTTAATGCAGAAATTTTACCGTGGCTTTATTTAAGATCACATTTAATAACGTTATTATTTCAGAGGGAGGCTTTGTTAAATAATCTGTACTTACATATGTTATGGGGACTTATGAAGAAGACGAACCGTGATATTTTTTCTGATAGGATTTTCAGATTAAGTCCAGTTCTTATGGCATGATTTGTTTATTAAAATGTTAGGTGAAAGTACAGATTTGTTAGAAAAATTCTTCCTCTTCCCATGAGTATCTAAATATGTTTGTTAATTTGTTTGTTTGTGTGTGTGTGTGTGTGTGTGTGTGTGTGTGTGCGTTACAGATTACGCAAGGCGTTGAACCCAGTCAAGGATATTACGTATCATTTAAAAATAGACTAACGGCTAACGTAAAAAAAAAAAAACGTGACTTACTAAAAATTAAAAATATATTTTCAAAAAACCGGACACAATAAAATTGTGCGAGAAAGAAAAAAAAAGAAGGAAACGAAACAGAAATAAATTCATAATAAACAAATAGAAGGTTAAGAAGAAGCAGAAATGTGATCGCATTGTTAGACGCATGCTCAACCGAACACACGCACACAAAAACACGCATGCACAAACTATAAAAAGAATCATAAGCAAAGGGAAATACGCGCAGATAATGAGTGTGTGTGAGAGAGAAGGGAGGAAAGAGAGGGGGAAGAGTAACCCCTTTACCACACACTAGGAAACAGCAGTCTGACACTACAAAGGCACTTTACAGTGATTTTTATTTACGCACACACCCACACGCACGCACATACGCACGACTGTAATGACCTGTGCATTAAATAAACTAAACACTAGGTGACATAATATGTCTCTTAGTGACGCCATATTTTAATTTTAGTAACCGTTCATTTATAAAGCGAAAAACTGGATTCCAGAATATGAGAATTGTTATAAGAAAAAAACTATACTTCCCTTCTTCCTTTCATGTCATAATAAATGTATATATTAGTAAAGCAGCCACCCCATTTCCAACCTCTCTCCATCCACCCTCGCAAAGGAAGTCACAGAGACAAGATCCCCCACTCCATCCCCATCGCCTTTCGAAAAGATAGCGAACATAAGGGATGTAAAGCAGACAGAAATCCCAACCCATCCATCTCAGAAGAGAACACGTGGAAATAAAAACTTGAGCGGCAAATTCAGTGGAGCTGCAAACAGCCACGAGGACACTTGGTAAAAATCAGGACCTCGGAGAAAATGGGGTTGAACACCAGCGTAGACAGACGCATAGGTGACTGAAATACAGTCCATTCAACTCGGATCGGCGGATCGCCATCAGACCGAAAAGGGAAACCAACTCAAAGCTTGGATTTACCTTGGCCGAATGTTATTCTTGGAGACGAATATCCCTCCAATGGAGAATTCTATACTAAAAATCACGCGTCAGGACTTGGGGATGAATATCCCTCCAATGGAGAATTCTATACTAAAAATAACGCTTCAGGAAATAATGTTAAAAAAAAACGGTGACAAAGGAGAGAAAAGACATTTACGTTAACGACGCACGCACGCTCGTCAGGACTGGACACTCACAAAGAAGCTAAGTATTCATGAACTTTCATTCAGCCCAATCCGCCCAACCCGCTCACATGTCCCTATGCTCAAATATCATTCTTGTTATATATAAATTGACTTTTTGCCATCTGGCGAGTGCTAATAAAGGAGTAACAGAACGATGGCGATCTAAAACCCCTGTTCTGTCGAGTTAGAGAAGCGTATTCTCGTAACTCAAAAAGCCAATACGCCCTCAATAACGGAGTGTTAATGAGGAAATGGAATGCTCCCAAGACAACGGAAGGGGCGGAAGAGGCTACGCGAGAACAGTTAATGGTGCCTAACATATATCGGGAGGATATTATGAAAGTGGCGCATGAGATATCGTTAGCGAGCCACCTAGGAGTCAATAAGACCCTAGAAAAGCTGACCAGACACTTTTACTGGCCAGGAATCGTGGGAGATATAAAGAGGTTCTGTAGAACCTGCGGGACGTGCCAAAATACTGGAAAACCTAACCAAAATATTCCCCCAGCCCCACTCCAACCTATACCAGCAGTGGAGGAACCATTCAGTAGAGTAATTGTGGACTGCGTGGGACCATTACCCAAAACCAAGACAGGCCACAATTTCTTATTAACTATAATGTGTGCGTCCACAAGGTTTCCCGAAGCGATCCCATTACGAAACATCTCAACAAAGAAAGTGACACGCGCCCTAATAAATTTCTTCACCAAAATGAGGATACCTAGAATTATACAGACCGACCAAGGGTCCAACTTTACATCGAGATAGTTTAAGCAGGTCACATTAGCTGTTGGGAATCACCCATATAACGTCCAGCGCTTATCACCCTCAGTCACAGGAAGCACTGGAGCGCTTCCACGCTACTCTGAAAATCATGTTAAGAGGCTATTGTGTGGAGTGCAACGCCAAGTGGGATCAGATGATTCTGTTTGTGCTTTGCAGCTTGAGAAACAGTCCAGGAATCACTAGGATTCAGACCATTTGAATTAGTCTTCGGTCACCAAGTGCGAGGACCGTTAAAAATGATCAAAGAGCAATGGGCCAGCAATACCGAACAATATGGCGGATTATGTCACTAAGGTCCGACAAACCTTAGCTGACACACAGACGTTAGCTAGGACTCATTTAGAGAATAGCCAGAGGGTTATGAAGGCCACATATGACAGAAAGGCAGTAAGTAGAGAATTCGAGAAAGGGGAAGAAGTGTTAATCCTCCTACCCATAAATGGTCAACCATTCAAAGCGAAGTACCAAGGACCATACTCGATCTATGAGAAAATAAGTCTCCTAAACTACCGAATATCTACCCCTGGGCGTAGAAACAAATCACAACTATGTCACATCAATATGATGAAGAAATATTCCAGGAGAGCGGGAGAAAAAGCAATACTGGCAGCGTTAGGCCACAACAAAGCTGCAGATGAAGGGTATCCGGAAGGTAAGCTTCACATAGAGAAAGACCCGCCTATCAAGTTGAAGAATTCCGAAATACGAGGAAACTTGGGGCGCAAACTTGCACATTTACCACTAGAAAAAGGGAAGAGGTTACAAGAAATACTAATGGAATATAGCGACCTATTTACCGACGCAACGACGCGCACAAAAACAGTAATGCACGACGTTGATCTAAGGGAAATCAAAACAATTAGATAACACCCATATCGCTTAAGCCCGAAGAAATTAGGAATAATGAAAACAGAAATAGATTACATGCTAAAGCATGAGATAATAGAACTGAGCCAAATCGAATGGGCATCGCCGTGCGTACTGGTTGGTAAATCTGATAGAACGATGAGATTCTGCAAATTAAATGCAGTGACTAAAGCAGATGCATACCCTATGCCTCGAATGGACGATTGCATAGACAGAATAGGCCGGACCAAGTAAATCACAAAATGTGACCTTCTGAAGGGATATTGGTCAGTGCCGCTAATTGAAAAGGCAAAGCAAATATCGGCGTTTGTAACCTCAGAGGAAGCATACCAGTATCGCGTGATGCCATTCGGAATGAGAAATTCCCAAGCGACATTTGTGAGGCTAATGAACGCGTGCCTTTCTGGGATTGCAAATGTAAATACATATGTCGATGATATAGTCATATACAACGACACGTTGCCAGAACACGTCGAAACGATCAGAAGAGTACTTCAGAGGTTAAGATCAGCTAACTTGATAATAAATTTAGCTAAAACAGAGTTCTGCCAGGCTGAAGTAAGGTATCTAGGGCATGTAGTGGGCCATGGAAAAATCACCCCAATGAAAGCTAAAATACAAGAGACAGAGAATTATCCGACCCGAAGAAACGTCAGAAGTCTAAGGTGATTCCTAGGTATGGCAGGATATTACCGTCGATGCTGCAAAGACTACGCGAGTCTCGCTGCACCATTAACAGAATTGTTGAAAAAGCACAAGAAATTTCAATGGACACCCGAGTGTCAAGATGCGGTTGAAAAGTTCAAACAAATGCTAAGTAGCGAACCAGTATTAAAAGCCCCATCGTTTGACAAACCCTTCAGCGTAGCCGTGAATGCTTGCAATAGCGGGATTGAGCAGAACTACTCCAAATGGGAGAAGATCATCAACTGCCCCAGTCAGTTTTTACTCAAAGAAACTTGACAAATTCTAAAAATCCTACTCCACAATAGAGAAAGAAGCATTAGCATTAGTAATGAGGTTATCACATTTTGAAATATACGTTTCCTCAGTACACGGCCCAATGTCAACAGAATGAAGAACAAAAATCGAAGATTACTTTCATGGAGACTGATACTGCAAGAGTTCGACATAGATATTAGACACATAAAGGGAAAAAATAATATAGGACAGGACACTCACCAAGAAGCTAAGTATTCATGAACTTTTATTCACCCTAATCCGCCCAACCCGCTCGCATGTCCATATCCTCAAATATCATTCTTGTTATATATAAATTGATTTTTTGCCATGTGCAAAGAAAGAAGAAAGAAGTTACTGTCTGATTCCAAATAATAACTGTGACTCAATTTTCTTTTCATTCAAAAAAAAAAAAAAAGAAAGAAAAGGAGGAGGAAAGAGACAATACGTCCCCATGAACAAACTTTATTATCGTCCCCCCATCTCGACCCGTAATTTTGTCCGCACCCCCATTTGCATTATTGTTGTTTTATCTTTTTTTGCATTCACCTGTATTACACTCATGTAAGTAAATTAATGTATTTTTAGTATGTTCATTCTCGATTGTGTCATCGTCATTCTTATTGCCTTATCCTAATTATTAACCGTAAATGTAATTAAGGTGTTTCATGGCGATAATGCTGGTTCGCACCTTGGCAAGTACCACTTGGTTGTGAGATCATTACAACCGGCACGCTGCATATCTTTTCTTTTTTATCTTACAACGTGCGTTTGGGAGGAGAATTTCCCTTTGAAATTCCTAACCCCGGGCTACTGACGCACGGGATTTCCATCCGGGATCCCAATACACGTCAAACCCCTGGGCTAGACCCAAAACCGTTACAGAATTTTCAGAGCTCAGCCAATCAGAATAGACAAATTTTGACAAGGAAGCCTTTATTATTTATGAACAGGAAATTGGAAAGATTATGTTAGGTCTATGCATGTATGAGTCAATTACGGTCGGTATAATCACAGAATCTATGGAACGTGTAGAATTCGTCCTGGTTACAACTGGTAGCAGTGGTAGGACTAAATATTTAGAGAAAAAAAATAGGAACTCCCTCCTCTAACAATGTTGCGATTGTGATGGTGTTGCTCGTAGGATGCAATGTAATATTTTATTAAAATGATGGTCGAAAGCTACACAAGATAGTGGTTATTAGCCTAGATGTATTGAATTTGTATGTGGCATCTGTTGTTGCAAACCTACGATGCTTTTGTCCAGACAGAATTCCTGTGCTACTTTATTAATATAGAGATAATAGTTAGCTGGGTTAATTCGAGATATTGCTTTCATTTCATTATAAAGTCTTTAACATGATACAACCTAAGTGACCGACTATAGTCGAGGGTGATCCGAAAGTTCCCTTTTGATTAGCTGCCCCAGAAATGGGAAGCAGAAATCACCATTCTATTCCCAGGATTACTCGACTTGCCCTTAATCTTCCCCTTATAAGCACATTTTTTAAAAAGTCTATAGTATGATTCGACCGAGAATTGAACCACGGTCTCCAGGTTCATTAGCGAACTCATATTGTTATTTTGCTAAACAGCACATGATAGAGATAATTCTTTAATGTATCGATGTCGTTCTATAAAAGGTGCTTTAGATTGGCTCGCTGAAGTTTGAAATAGCATTTTTTGTCGGTCTGTTCAGCATATTTGAAATAGTATTTTCGTTTCGTTTGTAACTATTAAGTTTTTTGTGAGTCTGCGTCTGTTAGTCTGTTAGCCTTAAGTTTGAAAGACTATTTTCGTGAGTGTTTGACATTTAGGTGAGAAATAATTTCTTTTTTTTTTTACTCAGCAATTTAAAATAGCATTTTTATGCATCTGCAATTCCTAATTGTGCAAAAGAATTGCCTTGGTTCTATCATGTTTTTGTTTGAAATAGTATTCGCCTTGTATAGTCATATATTAGTTTTAAATATCATATATCGTGCGTTAGTGTCTGCAACATTTAGTTTTAAATAACAATTTAGTTTGCAACATTTAAGTCTCTTATTCTTACATTTACACTAGCAGTTTCACGTGTCGGTCATAGTCTTAAATAGAATTCTCGTTGATCTGCCGCACTTTAGATTAAAATGGTTTCGTATTTCGACAACTTATAACATTTAAAATAGCATTTTTATTGGTCTGCTATAGTTTAATTTTAAAAATCGTTTCCGTGTGTCGACAACTTTTACATTTTTACAGCAGTTTTATTGGTCTGTCATATGTAAATAAAAAATAACATTTTAGTTAGACTACCATAATTTAGCTTTAAATAAAATGTTTGTTGTCCGCAACTATTAAATTTAATAGAGTCTTTTCATTGGTCTGTCAGGCTTTATGGTTACATAACATTCTCGTGTGTTGACTACTTAAGGTCGAGGTTGCCAAATTAGAATCTTATCAATCTATCATCTAATCGATGAATGAAATTGTAGCCTGTCTCTAGCCCGCCAGTTTAAGATAGTATTTTCGTTCGCACACAATTCATAAGACTGAAATATATTTTTCATCGCTGACCGCGCAATATGTTCGGATTCGTTTTGATAATATTCGTTTTTCTTTTTGTTTGCTATTGTAATAAAGTGTATCGAAAATTATAGCATGTGATTATTTCTCTAAACGGATTTTCTTCCACGCAGAGAACGGAACTGTACATTAAAGGATACCTTTTTAGAAAACAAACAGGACTCCTCCACGTGCAAACTCTTTGATTAAAATATGAGCATTTAGGCTGTAACCTTATATTTACCGAGAAAAGCAACTTTTTTGTTTTGAAAGTTGTCTGCACTAAACAGTACAACTTAATCTGAAATCTCGACAAAAATATAGGTCAAAACAAGAATATCTGAAAAATGATTATATTCACAGAATTTGTTTTTAAATCTATATATCTATAAAAGTGAACATGTTTGTGTGTCTGTGTGTACATTTTCCTACGCAATAACTCTGTCAAATTTCAGTCTACAGACTCGAAATTTTATATACAGGGTACTGAGATTTGGAAAAATCTTTGCAATCAGTTTTCGGACAGAAATTTGGCTGGTAAGAGGTCAAAGTTCAACGATTTGATCGTTGAGAACTCTACCAAACTACTCCGCCAATTTTAGGTCTAAACACGTGACATTTTAGATATAGGCTCCTTGGACATGGATCTAAGTTAATAGCTTGATTTGAGCTCAAAACAATAACTGTTAAGGGGTCAAAGTTAAAAAATTGACCGTTTTTTTTAGCTCAACATACACCTCCAAACACCCGGGCAACGCCGGGCTGAAATGCTAGTAATATAATATTTTGAAAATAAATTAAATATATTTAGTTACAGAAGTAACTAATACCGAAAAGAAAAGTTAAACATTTAAATATAATAAATTAAATGAATATAAAAGAAAATGAATGGATGTTTGCTTAACATACAAAAATATTGATGTTTCACATATAATAAATAAAATAAACTCAACGTAATTAAAAAATGTGCATTTGCCCAAATATAATTAAACTACATAATAAACACGTATGAAATAGATGATACTCTCAAACTCACGATGTAAATTCGAAACACGTAATATATCGATCACTTGCTGAAACGTAATATAGCGGGGTCTTCAGATTAAGTTACATCGTTTTGTGCGGAATGCTTTCAAAATAGGAAGTTGCTTTTCTAGAAAAATATGTGGTTACAGTGATAAACATTTTAATGTATCATATCGAAGGCGCCTCTTATATTTATCCATTGCACCATCTAAACGTACAGTTGAATATTGATATCCGATCGTCAGTTTTTAGTTAATAGAACATGTACCGATAACGAAAAGGAATATATTGAGAAAAATATTTCAATAGCATAAAGAATGTATAGAGGGACATATAGATATTTATAATGAAAGAGTTAGGAATTTTAGAAACATAAACAAATAGAATTTAGTTATCAAGATAAACACCTGGAATATGGATTGACCTTGTTTCTGACGTCAGAGTCGAACTAACAAAGAAAATAGTTTGATATATTTCGCAGAAACGAACCAATTGGAAGTTGGAAAGTTGGACAGAGAGAGAGAGAGAGAGAGAGAGAGAGAGAGAAAGAGAGAGAGAGAGAGAGAGTTGTCAGATCAGTTGTGGTAGCATAACGATTGACTATCTAGATAAATGTAAGCCACAAAAAAGATAAAGATGTGCACCTCGAGAGCAGACAACCATAAGAAAAACATGAAATATAAAATATAACTTGGTTGTCATGAGTTCTTCGAAGGGAAGTCTCTTCACTTTCAGGACAGCACGTCGAAGAGTTGCGACTAAGAAGGAACTATGGTCCTCCTTTGTCTGTTGCCAAGCAGACAAAGATGTTTATTCACCCCGTTAAAGAACTGTCTCTAAAGTGTTTAATTGTCCCGTTGTGAACTATCCGATTTCATATGTGTAAACACTCCCACACGCACCGCTCGATGAACATTGATACGTATGTACACATACATCCCCTAGACGATACAAGCTGTGATGATCAGAGATGTTAACAGGCACTTATATAGACACGTATAAACCTGAAGAAAGTGCTCAATACTATTGCAGAGCAAATATGTGTTTTATTTTTTTATTACCGTTTTATCTGTTTAGTTACACATATTTCGGTTACCAAATCGTATTAACGATCCAGCAACTTCGTTAGACTTTATAGAAATGGTTATTATGGCTGGAAAAATGATATTAGAAACATGTCTAACTAAACTTATAAAACGGTAATAAAAAATAAAACACACATTTGCTCTGCAATAGTATTGAGAACTTTCTTCAGGTTTTTACTAATTAACATTTTTGCTATATATATATATATATATATATATATATATATATATATATATATATATATATATACTTGTTATAAAGTCGACACAGAAGTACATAAACATGTAGACGACAAGGTCCGTTACATACACTGCTATGTAACAATACTAGGTTACACTGGAGTGTGATAGACCGACACAAAGATTATTATACAGTACACAATTAGGCGTAAGCCGTAACAGAACGATTGACTAACGTGTATCCTTTTATAGAAATAAGCAGTCGTATCTAAAATAAGATACGTCTATTCAATATGCGTGTTTAATGGTGCCAGTTTTATTTCAAGCTAAAACGTAACAGAACGACGGGTAAAAGTCATTCATAGAGATATGATGGCACATGTGAAAAGAAAGAAAAGAAAAGAAACCGCCATCAAATGCGTTTATTGTTTTTTATTTATTTGTTTAAATTTTTTCTTTTTAACGATACACTATTAAATGATTATAATTTTCCGTGATAAAAAAGACAAATGAACGATTCTGTTTTCTTTTTTCTTCTACAAAAAAAAAAAAAAAAACATCGTATTTGAGCAGACCATTTTATTTGTTAAAAAATGCCCTTCTAATTGGAAGAAATATTTCGCCAATTGTGTGAATAATGTACAATTAGTCGTTTACTAGTAAAAGTGACGTGTTGTAACAGTTAATGGCACAGGATGTGAACTCAGCGTACCAGGTTCGAGTCGATTGCTGCATCATCAATTTTACTAAGACGAATCCATATATTCTTCCTCCGGCTATCTATTAAATATTAGGGTAAAGTGACTTGATTGTACAACTAATCAAGGAGAAAGAAAAATAACACTAGTCTTTTTCCACCCAACATTGTTTTTAATCGTCCATGACTTTTACATGCCACAAACAATACATGTTTACGATAGATGCGTAGATTGAAATGAGGCATTTTTGCAATCATATACATCATTTAATAGGTGTTGGGCATTTAAAAACTCTAACAGACAACTAAATAAAGTTTAATGTCATACAAACGAAAAGATCGTTTACAATAGATATTGCGTAGCAGCATCATACAGTCCTAAAAGATAAATGCACCGTAAACTTTTCGGGTTATTTATTGCTGCATCCAGTAACTTGGGATAAAAAAAGTTTTATGCTTCAAGTTCTTTATATCATCAAATATTTATTCATCGTGTTTGGTTTGATTGCTTTGTAGAGGGAAATTGTTGATTTTGTTTTTAGATTTTGCAGAACATGATTGAGTTTTGCAAAGGGAAAGGAGAAAATAACATCAATGTTTGGTTCAATTTAGGTCAGAAAGCCAGTATCTGCAGATAACCTAACCTGATTGCACTTGGGCCAAACAGGGAATCTATGTCTATATTTATTGTTCGTCGACACTAACTATCACCAAAACGGTTGATATGCCGTAAAACATATAAAGTAAGCAAATCCAAAAGGTAACCTGAAGGCAAAGTAATTGTTTAATTTCGAAGTCTCTAATTTCATGAATCGGCAAAATATCGATTTTCCATTTTCTTTTACAGTAAATCTTCTCACTTCCTGTTCTTTTCTGCGATTATTCTAATTGACATCGCATAATGTTGATTGGAAATAGGAGACACACTTCTTCCGACGAGACACAGCAATATTTAACAACGGATGTCACACAGTCACAAGCGGAAGTAATTGAATTGACGTCACATTACATTTAGTGTTCATTAGATGTAAAATAATTTATTGAACACTTAATTCCATATGCACAGATAGAAATAATTGAAGTGATATATCAATTATGCGCTTATAATTAGGACAAAATGCGATTGAATCACTAAAACTGACTCAGATTTAAGAAAGTTTATCCACGTAAGTGTTTAATACGAGGCGTGTTGCAAAAGTAATCCTTATAAATTATAACGTTTCATCATATATGTATATATATATATATATATATATATATATATATATATATATATATATATATATATAATTAAAGCTGAATGTCTGGGTGTGTGCATGTGTGTGTGTGTGTCTGGTCACGAATAGGCTCCTATATAGTTGACTATTTAAAAAAAACCGATTGCAAATAATGATAGAAGATGTATCGAGACACAGGAATGGGTATGCTTGATCTGGCAGAACGGTGGTTCATTAAAATTGTGGGGTCTGCGTTCGCGCCTGGTCCACAAAGTATGGAAATAAAAAATTTAAAAATTAAAAAAAAAAAACGTTTACAAGTGTTTTTGATATAGATGTACATAAGAATACTTTGATAAGTATGCTTTAACTTAAATAGGGATGGTATAATAAAATTGTGGGGTCTGCGTTCGCGCCTGGCCTCCATAGAATGGAAATAGGCACAAACTTTAATAAAGACTTTTCATATCTATCTGCGTGAGTATACTTTGATAATTATGCTTCAGTTTGAAGAAATATAGTACAATAAAATTATGGAGTGTTCGTTTGAACCTGACCTCACTAGAATGGAAATATGTCATAAAGTTTAACAAGGTTTTTTATATAGATCCACAGAATATTGTGATAAGTGTTTCAGTGTGAACAGGTATGGTATAATAAATTATGGGGTTTATGTATTTTATTTTTACTTTCATCATATTTTGCTTTGGTTTTGATACCCCCAAATTCAACCCAAATTTACAACCCTTCCTTTTCATAACCTATCATACTTTCATAAATCAGAGTCCATTTTCTGTAGGCTGTTTTTGAACCTAGTCAACGACGGGTAGTTTTGCTAGTATATATATATATATATATATATATATATATATATATATATATATATATATATATATATATATATATATATATACAAGGGCCCGACAATATTTTTCGGACACTTTAGTATTCGACTTTCCTAGTACTATAGAGTGGCGAAATTCCTTCAATAGAATAGCATAAACATATAAAGACAATCCCTCTAATAAAAATGGAAGAAAATCGATTAGGTAAGGAAAAAATATTTAGTTTTCATTTTTTTTACAAAACACACGCGACGTTATTTTTCGGGCATCGTTGAAAAACTGTTAATAATCTGTAATATCACCTTTCTTCTCAATAACTTTTATCAATCTGTCTTCATAATGATCAAACATATGCACAATAACATCTCTACATGTTTCTATTAGTTATTTTTTGGCATCTAGTATTCGTTCCCATAGTTTAGCCTCTTTCGTTATTTCAGGTTCATCATAGACAAGTTAAGCAAGCATTTCCCAAACATTTTCCATTAAATTTAGATCTGGGCTTTTTGCAGGCCATTCCAAAGTAGTCATATTCACTTTAGCCATCTATTCTTTCATGCGTTTTGACACATGGATTCTGTAATTGTCTTGCTGTAGAACGAAATCATTCCCCACTCTCTTCTTATCTTTGGTAGCGCTTTCTCGTCCAGCAACTGTTTGTAGCTTTCGCTGTTCTGTCGCCCTTTCAGCCACTTCAATCATGTATTTCCATTAGCAAAGATCATACCCCAAACCATAACTCCTTCTCATCCTTCTCCACCATCTGTCGTTTGTTCAGTACAACAAGCTCACCCTTTTCGACCAAGTACATCATCCATCGGGCCCATCAAACTTGAAAAACTTCTAATCAGTAAATATAACCTTCTTAAAGTCAACATGCTTTGTTAACCACTTTTTATCACTCTCCAGTCTTGTTCCTATGTGTTTCTTTGTTAGTGTAAGTTTTTTCTTAGCCTTTGCATGCTTCAAACCAATCCTATGCAATGTTCTTTGTACTGTTCGGACGTTTACATCCAATTCACATTTCTTCTCTTTTCTTGTAA
Source organism: Euprymna scolopes (assembly GCF_053919585.1). NCBI lineage: Eukaryota > Metazoa > Mollusca > Cephalopoda > Sepiida > Sepiolidae > Euprymna > Euprymna scolopes. The sequence continues at coordinate 80,530,772 of NC_136483.1, forward strand.
CTTTTTCTCCAGATGTCAAAACCCGTGTCACAGTCCTCTCCATTCTCCTTTCAACCCTCTTACCAATTAATCTTTTCCGTCCTCTCTTCTTTTTCCGCTCTGAGTTTGTTTTCAGCATGTATCCGACCGTTGATTTCGACAGCTTCAAATCCATGGCGATCCTTCTGATGCTGAAGCCATCTTTCCGCTTCTTTCGTGCCAAACAAACGACTTCTTTTGAATGCATTTTACCTCATTAAACGTAATCGTTTTACCAGTAGAATAGAACAGATAATTGATTCTAATGATGACAGCTAAGCGTACAATCAGAAAATTCGCATACAGCAACATATACATGAACATAGTTCTTAATAAAATAGGATTTTTTGTCATGTACGAAAAATAGTGTGGTGCAAGTTTTTGCAAAAATCACAAAAAACTAAAATTATCAAAGCGAAACTAAAAAAAATGATTACACTAGTAGTGGATTTTCACTCCTCAACTATGTACTTACAATCTCAAAAGTTTTTGGCTCTAGTAGCCACCTTGAAGTACTTTTTTCAAAGTGTCCAAAAATATTATCGGCCCCCTGTACATGCTAGGTTAAAAGTATTCAAGAGTAATAAGTAATGAATTTAACGAGGCTATTAAGACTGATGAATAAAAGAAGAGCAAGATATATTTTTATTAATATAAACAAATTTAAATGGTCGCGACACTGGACATGCTAATGTTTCAGACAAACAAGTTTTTTGTGAACTGGTTTCTAAAATGAGATTTTTTCGGTTAAAAAAGTAAATAAGAATAAATAAATTACGACTTTACTAGTTCCCATCATACAATAAATAAGTCTATGAGTCGGCTGATGTGGAATCAGTTCACAGTTATTTATAACATTTAATTAAAACGAATTTAAATTAGTTGTTATAAACCAAAATACTTTACGTCCTAATATCAAAGTCAAGTAATTTAACAGATTTAACACATTTAACAAGTTTGTTTTTATAGAAAAATTGAAAAATATGATTTTCCTTTTTATTAATTTCATTATATGCTGTTAGTGTTTAAGTCATAAATGTCGAATATCTCTGTTTTCAACATCTTCCTATCAGAATACGTATTTGGTATAGAAACTGAAGCAAAATACAGTATTCGTGTAAAGAACATTGTGCAGAAATACAAATGTTGCGAATTTGAATCAAATAATATTTTGCCAGAAATACGAGAAAGGTTTCATTATATATATATATATATATATATATATATATATATATATATATATATATATATATATATATACAGTGGTGTCAAAAAGAAAATCCGCACTTGTCATTTCTTAAAAAACCGCAAATTTTAGTTTAATTGAATGCAACTGTTTAAACTACCTATACCTAATTTGATTCACCTTTTATTCCTCTATAATTTCACTTGTTCATATTTGGCTTTTAATTGAAATATCATAATGTTCATGTCCATTTAAACAAGTAACTTCAACTCGAGAAGGCAAAAAAGAAACTCCGCACAATGGAAAACTGTTATTTAAATGTAACCTTAGAATATTAATGCAATACAAATACCACAGGAGTATAATGAACTAGTTAATATTTAATAGTACAGCCCTTCTGCAATTTGACAGCCTGTAATATTTTGGTCATTAGAATGCGGCAATAATCCGATAAAAGAGCATCCAACTTCTCTTTTACTTAGGTATACTTTCCTGGTTTCATGTTCTCCTCATACCATTTGCTTTGCCTTTTAACCGTTTTATGCACAAACTGAAGTTGTTTTTGGAGTGGAATTTGAAATTCATATATTATAATTATATAAAAATATTATATATATATATATATATATTAGACCTCTTCAAAATTGACCTTTTTCTTCAAACATATAAAAACTGATATTATTCCCATTCTCCAAGGTCTAAATTAGCTAAATATACCAGTTATTGTGATCTTGGACCTTGGCTCTCCCTGCCTCAAGAGCCATGTAATTTTATTGTTGACGTTTTTCAAAAACGCTGCAAAATATAGGATGATATGTCCTTATTTTCACTGTAGCTTTCCAGAGGTTGATGCTATAGCATTGAAAGTGGTACCAAATGAAAGCTAATAAAATTTTCTTGCATATGGTAGTAAGCACAATAAATCACATGAACACCTGTGTTAATTTTAACTAATTTTAATGCACAAACAGCTGGGACACTACAAAAAATCAGTTTGGTAGTATGATAGCACTGCACTGACACATATATTGCATAAGAAACTGTCAGATAGGATGTTACTAATACATGTATTATCACTTGTTCAATGTGGCTTTTTTGAAACTGTCAAATTTTTTCCTGTGGTACTCCACAACTTGTAGTAAGCAGCTTCTTTGCTCTGGGTCACTTGTGATCTGAGTTGCAAAGTCACTCATTAGTTTCACACCTCTCTCAGCCACATCATTGGTCACTTTCACTGACATCACAAATGTCTGTGCATTCCTGTAGCTGTCATTGTCTTCCCAGGTGTCAGTAGGAGTAGTGAGCCAGTCGCATTTCATTCGAAGAGCATCAAACAGAAAGTGAGACTCTGGCCCTACCAGGTCTGTGAGAACTGTAGCTGCATTAATGACAGGAAACGCTGGCTTGCCTTTCCTGTAACTCTCAGGTTTCTCTGTTTCTAACAGCTTGACTGCGAGCTTCTCTTTTGCAGACTTGGTCATGCTGGCATGTGAACTGAACAAGGTGAATGGCACTAGTTCCTGGGTCAGATACCAGCGGTGGTTGTTCATTTTCTTGAGAACAGAGGTTGCCAGTTCATAGTCATACTGCTTGTATTGCAGCATGTTCTTCATAAGCTGGAGGTCATGGATAGGTGCATCAGCTGCAGATGTGGTGGTCACCCAGTGGCTGGTGTAGAATAAGGCCAGGAACTTGTTCATCCTCTCCAGCTTGAAGATAGTGTCCGTGTTGTATTTTAGTTTCTTGGAAAACATGAGCATCTTCATACAGTAAATGTTCCTGGCCATCCAGCGGGCTTGGTGAATGACACCTGGCTTGGCCCAGAACTCTTGGGCAGTCCTTAACCAACTTGTCCCACTTCTCTTTCATATTGCTGAACATTGGGTTGTCAGGACTCTTGACCTTGCTGAACACAGCCTCCCATACACTTCCAATTATTACCTCTGATATGTGATGGCGACAAGCGAAGTAGAATACCTTTTTGCCTAGTTTTTCTTCAATAAGCTTCGCTGCACCCTTGTTGATGCCACTGTTGCTTGCTGTGGTATCAAATACCAAGCCTACAATGTTGTCTGTGAGACCCCATGCTTCTATCAGTTCCAATGTAGCATTACACTGTTGGATTCCTGTGGAACTTTCTATGAAGGGCACACCAAGCAGCTTCCCTTCTTCATACTGTGGAGTACCAGAGACGAGCACTGCAAGACTTTCCCAGTGTAGTGTGCAGTAATCTGGCGGACTTTCCTTGAAGTTATTCATGTAACTTTGGCACAAGTTATGGCGAGTGTTTATCTTATTTCGTCTTGTAGTAGAGGCTGATATAACAAAGTTATCAAGATCTGCGCATCCTGCCTTCAACACTGCAGACACCATGGCTGTAGTCTGGTTGTCAGAGAGTGACAACCGATCTGCAGTGCTACAAATCTCTTCACTGGTCATAACTGAGTGTGGAAAGTGTAAGGTTATCGTACTTGGTTTTGATGAACAGCTTGGTGTTGTCTCAGTGTATTCTGAACCCTCACTAGTACCAGAGCCTTGACTGTTCTCTGGGTCTTCATCACTTGAAATTTTCCCAACTTCTGCTGCTGCAGCAGTCACTGATGATAACATTATCTCTTCTCTTTCTTCTCGGAAGCTTTTCTCTCTAGACATCTTCTCAAACACCTTATCATGACCTGACATGTGTGCCAGGCGAGTGGTCTGTTGGTCCAAGTAGAAATTGACGTCCTCTTCCTTGGTCTCCTTTGTGAGCAGCCTGTTGCTTCTTATCTCCTCCACAACATCCTTTGCTCCAATATCAAATAACTTGTCTAAGTCCTTCAGAAAGTTAGCTCGTTTCTCTTCCTCTGGTTTGTTATTTCTTCCCTTGTTTTTAACAATTTTCCTGTACAAATCATGGAGGATCATGAAATGGTTGACTGCATTTGGTCTAGTTAGTGTTTTAATCCTTGCCATATTCCAGAATAGCAAAACGACATCCACTGTATCATGGGCTAAAGACCTATTGTCACTGTTGGGATTATCATTCCTCAAATGCAGGAAATACTGGAACACCTGGCGATTAGTAGGAAGTTGAGAGCCCCTGATGCTGGAGCTGGGTTGCCCAATGAGATACACATCACTGAATGACCTTGTGGCAGGAATTGCCACCTTTCTTCTCTTTTCAGTTGGTTCATCCCGTTCACTTGTATCGCTGACCACTTTCCCACAGCGTAGTTGTCTTCCAGATGCCATGTTGTCAGTAGTTCACAAATCTTAACAAATCAGCTTTAACTTACAATCTGAAATGAAGAGATAAAACATACTTAGTGATAATAAATTATATACATGCATTAAGAGTAACATTTTGGAGATAAAGTTATGTATTATATGATGGCATCCTTTCCAAGCATAAAAATATATATGTTTGTGCATTAAAATTAGTTAAAATTAACACAGGTGTTCATGTGTTTACTACCATATGCAAGAAAATTTTATTAGCTTTCATTTGGTACCACTTTCAATGCTATAGCATCAACCTCTGGAAAGCTACAATGAAAATAAGGACATAATATCCCATATTTTGCAGCGTTTTTGAAAAACTTCAACAATAAAATTACATGGCTCTTGAGGCAGGGAGAGCCAAGGTCCAAGATCACAATAACTGGTATATTTAGCTAATTTAGACCTTGGAGAATGGGAATAATATCAGTTTTTATATGTTTGAAGAAAAAGGTCAATTTTGAAGAGGTCTAATATATATATATATATATATATATATATATATATATATATATATGTAAGGCCTTTTTTTACTCCATTTTATTTTATTTTTTCAGATTCCACACATTTTAATTTCCGACATATATTTAAGTCCATTTTCTAAGCACACATACGTAGGAACACAAATGCACAGGCGTAGACACGGGTGCGCCCTCCATCCCCCCTCACAAACCCTATATATTATAGTACCCTTCTATGAAGATATACAGGATTAGGTTTACTATTATTAATATTGTTGTTGTTATTATTATTATTATTATTATTATCAGTGTTATTATGACTATTATTATCATCACTATTATTGTTATTATCACTAATCTATATATAGTACGTATATATATATATTCGTACGTATATATTATTATTATTATTATTATTATTATTATTATTATTATTACTAATATTATTGCTATTGTTGTTGTTGTTTTTACTATTATTCAACTCCTCGTTTAAGCATTGCAATGCATCTTTCAGTTTCATTTCCATTATTAACCGTTATTAACCTCTGATTTCTCTAACCGGCATATCGAGCTTCCAATTTTTGTGATGGCTTCTAATTTAAAAACAATGCTTTCACCCTATACCTAGCACTTACTATATGTATGTATGTATGTATCTATGTATGTATGTATAAATGTATGTATGTATTTATGAGTATATATGTGCATATAGGAGTATACATGGGGGTGGGAGAAGAAAGAAAAAGAACAATCCGAATACTTTAATAAATTTTAATATGTTTGAACAAGAATAGAAAAAATTAAGTAAATGATGATCAAAAGAATATTCTCCGTTTATTTAGTTATTTCACTTCATTTTATTCATTTTTTTCCAACATTATATGTTTGTATATATCAATCAACGAAATCTATAGTAGCGTTTTAAAAAATAAATAAACGTGTGTGTGTGATGTATGCGTGTGTGTGTGAGTGCGTTTAGGTGGGTGCGTACGTGCAGACAATACAGACAACCTAGACCCACAATGTCCACTCTTTTGGAAAAGAGATTCTAATTCACACTCACTTAGCTTATCATCTAAATCTGCTCATCAATCTCCAGCTGTATATGTGAACACTTCCATAAAAGTGGGTGCGCGTATGCTGTGTATGTATGAGTACGTGAAGAAGCATATGTGGTAGTGCGCGAGTGTATGTATGTTCACATTTACGAGTATGTTCGTGGGATGCGTGGGTGTCCAATTCGAATTTTTATGAAAGACTTAGTTTTGAATAGAGACCACACAAGTTGCTGACCATTCCAAGCCGTAAATGCTGGAAGGGTCATATTCAAATAGATCTTTACCTTAATGGCTATACCCGTGCCCCTCTGCCCGCTCACTCATGTTTTCTATCGTTCACACTGAGGAAGATCCTAGGATCGGTCGAAAAAGTGCTTTTGAAGGAAACATTCTTGTTTTTTTCAAAAGACTTTTTGTATTCCTACACGTCAACACCCAGGAAATAAATACAGAAAAGATATAAACATTTATATATTTTTCGTATTGATTTATATATATATATATACAGAAATATATATATAAATATATATATGCATATATATATAAATATATATATATAAATACATGCATATATATATAAATATATATGTATCATGTTTGTATATGGAAAAACAATCTTCAAAATGTTTTTATATAATAATATCAGATGTTATACATATAATAATTAGGATGTTTAATACTTTATTCATTTATTTTAAAATAGTATTTCTATAAATCCATTGTAAACGTGTTCAATTTCTTGTTGTATTTGCAAACGATTTCTTTTCGTTTTATTTTTACAATGAAATAACGCTTTAAACCTGACAGAATGAGGAATAAAATAGTAAATATCGCTTTAAAACGTGTTTGTATTATTGTAAATCCATTAAAACCCCGAAGAAGAAAATTTCAGCATTTTGAACAAATAAAAGATTGATACATCGACAACATTAAAACAATCTTATTCACAATGGTTTACTTTCATTGACATAACACGGAAAATCTATTATTTTATCACATGCAACCGATATCTTTCATGTTTATTATCTTAGATATCTTTATACCGTGTTAGAATAACAACAATGCGTTATTTTTGTTTTGCCTTCTCTTTTCGTTACATCAGCTAAGCTTGAACACACGCTTTTATCTTTTCAACAGAAGTTTTGAACGATTTTGCAGAAAATATGGCAGACATGACTACATTTTAAACTACCGAGACCCGTGCCCGTCGTTTCCCGGGTGGAATATAAAAAATGATTTTGCTATAATAAAAGTATCCACAAAAACGGAATTTTAAATAACATGAAGTGCTGAAAATATATCTATAGTTTTAAGATACATTATTCTGGCTTCTCCCGTAATCCACTGTGCTTTTTCGGAATATGTATCCAGGAATGTACGGTAGTAATGTAAGCAGTTCCGACTTTCTGAAGAAAGCCGGATAAAGTTTTGATGCTTTTGCACAATACGAACCAAACTAAACTTACTTTGCCAACTAAAACATAAGTTTAGGCTGAGGTGAATTTAGTGCATGGCTAGGTTATGTAAGTTTTTGGCGAAGTTCATTATCCTCATTTTATTATCTTATTTTATATTATGGTCGATGGTTTGACGAAATAATCACTAATTTAATAACATACCACCACCAAAATGGTTAAAAAATTAACATTTTAAAATTTTACTTCCTATATTTCTATTTAAACGAAAAACTAATTTGGATGAGTAAAAAATGCGCCAACCCAATTTTCCCGTCCCAAAATTAATCAATCATTCGGTTACACATTACTAAATTGGCAACAAGTGATTGATCACTACTTGTTAATTCTATTCTTATTTATTTTTCTTTTCCTTACCATATCTTAAATCACACTACACGTGAAAAAGTTTTGAAGAAAGAAACGTCTTATTGAAGGGAGGATGTATTTTTTTTTCTCGTATTAATTTCAGTTTTAACGAAAAATGAATTTTGCCAACAATAACGATCAATAAATAATGTCGTAAAGCAAATAAGCCACTAATTTAATTGGTCAATAAAATAGTCATGGAAGGTTTAAAAATAAGTAAATATAAGATTTATATTAAGAGGAAAGTAAAATTAGTAAGTTTAATAAAAAAAATAAACGTAAAAATTTAACTGCGCTAAAATTGAACAAAAAAAAAAACAAAAAAAAAAACACTTTCGAAGTAGCGAAACTTGAAAGAGTATGTGGAATGAATAAGTAAAACCAAAGACAAAAATGGTGTTTTCTGATTCGTGCAATACAAAGCAAATCCAGTAAAGTTATACCTAATTACAGATATGTTGGGGTGAAATGTAATCATTGGGGGTTATTTTCGTTTTATATTAACAAAAATATTGATACCTACTTCTTACGAAAAGTCTAAGATTGGTTGGTTGGTTGTTTTTGTTTTACGGCATATCAACCCTTTTCGGGTTATTTAATGCCGAATCCAAAGATTTTGAAGAAAATTTTTTTTTAATAGAATATATTTGTTGTTTTCAAGTCGGTTAACCCATAGTTGGGACCCTAACAGGTACTACCACTCCGGGTCAGAGTGGACCTGGGAGCAATGGTAATTAAAGGGTGGCTCCACACTCCCCAAAGCCCGCAAGCAGGGGCCTCACCACTGGATATAGTTTAAGGTCATATCCAGGACCCCCATTGAGGGACTTTTATCCTCTGCAGGGAGGCAGTCGGTGTATTCTAATGCCCCACCGACAGGGCCGAAAAGTCTAAGAATCAGGCTAAGACGCCAAACATGCCGGACATACAAAACCAACAAAGACAACGTTTTGATTTATTTTACGCATAACTTGAAAACTGATCATTATAAAAAATAACAAAAACCAAGAATAAATATAGTAATACGGGATTCGTTGACCGAAGCAGAGTTTATTTTAGGTCGTTCAATTTTTCCAGGAAATGCCTTCTTCAGACGAAACTGATGTAATAAATCATAGATAGCGACTACTGTAAAAATTCCCCCTTTCTTCCCCTGAACCCTTAACAACACCAAGACATATGCCTAGATATAAAGAGCATATAACAAATGACTGTTTCCTTATTACACCGACAAATAAACCTATGCATGCCAACATATGGCTTTATCTTGTCTATTATTGCTATCGTTATACTGAAGTTCATTTCACCATACCTGTTCAGCTCTACGCATCTTGATAGGTCTAATCTTATAGTAGTTTTCTATACTTATTTAACCCTTTTCTATATATATATATATATATATATATATATATATATATATATATATATAAAATAAAAATTACAATTAAATTTACCAAAATGATCCAAGATAGTAAAACAAAAGTATATTATAAATATTAAAGAATTAATATTTATAAAGTAATCTCAACCAGATGTAAAAGCTCGATAAAACCAAGTAGGAGGTAGAGCTTATAATAAGAGCACATAGTTAATAAAACATGCTAAAAAACACCTTGGAAAAGAGTTAAAAACATATTTAATCTGAAAGGGAAACACTTGATAAGTGGATACTCCTTAATCCGCGGAGTTTCGAAGAAATACTTTCCTTCTCATCAGAGGGTAGGAATTAACAAAATGCGGGATCGGATTTTGCATACAAAAGTATTTGATGAAACTGCAAATAAGTCAAAGATCTTACTTGATAACAAAAAGTGAAGCAGAGGGAATATGGTGAAGAAAAAAGTGATTTCACGTGAATGGATAGTCAGGTGAAAGATAAGGTATCCAATGACGGTAAAATCCAAAAATGTAAGTCCAAGAAAGTTAATTTAATTTAATTTTATATATATATATATATATATATATATATATATATATATATTAGAGAATAAATAACAAAATGTTATATTCTAAAATTCATGATGTTGACCATCTTATAATTTATTCCTTTAATTCAAATGTGTTTGCGGAGCCGATCTCTCTCTCTCTCTCTTTTTTTCTCTCTCTTTATATATATATATATATATATACACATACATACATATATATATATATATATATATATATATATATATATATATATATATATAGAGAGAGAGAGAGAGAGAGAGAGAGAATAAATGACAAAAAGTTATATTCCAAAATTCTTGATGTTGACCATCTTTTAATTTATTCCTTTAATTCAGTTAAATTAAAGGAATAAATTATAAGATGGTCAACATCATGGATTTTGGAATATAACTTTTTGACATTTATTCTCTCTCTATATATATATAGAAAGAGAGAGAAAGAAAGAAAGAGAGAGAGAGAGAGAGAGAGAGAGAGATCGGCTCCGCAAACACATAGTCTACATATGAATTTCACAAACGACTCGAATTAAAACAATATACAGTAAACAAATCTTAACACAGATAAAAAGCTCAGTATGTTTTATGTAATTCTTTATAAATATAATTTGCTTGAGCCCTTTACTACAATTTCACGGCTTAGCATTCACCAGAGTGTTTAATAATGTTCATATGGAAATAAAATCGAAACTTACAAAATAATATGACGTCTGGAAGCCTTAAAGTTTCACGAGGATTCCTTAAGTAAATATTAATATAATTAATATTTAACACTCATATACATAATGCGTTTTATAAAATTAGGACTCAACAAAAAAAAGTAAATATTAATTAATATGTGTACATTTAGCTATAAATTCACTTTTCCTATGAAATGTGAAATGTATTTACAATATAGCAAAAGTGAAATGACATAACGATTAATGTATATATATATATATATATATATATATATATATATATATATATATATATGTGTGTGTGTGTGTGTGTGTGGGTGTGTGTGTGTGTGTGTGTGTGTGTGTACATATAAAAATAATAAATGCGCGTTCAATGGAGGTTCATTAAAAAATCCAAAGACTAAACTAAATGTAATAAAATACAACAAAGGTGATAGAGATACTTATACTTTGTAAGCTTAAAATGATGATATTGTATTTGCTTTTTCCGATTTGGAAATCTAACCTCATATTCTTCAAAGCTTAAAGTGAGATCCTAAGTGTTCTGGAGGATTTACAAGTAGAAAAGTACTAAGAGAATCGCCCCTCTCTCCTCACTAGGCAAGTCTCTGATGGCCACAAGTGTTGATTACCGATACTTTTATTATGACTTCTATTTAATAAATGATATAATGTTGATCATATTTTTTATTTATAAATTTTGAATACATTTATGAAACAAAATAAAGTATTTATTTTCTTTACTCATGCTCTGTATTTAACAGGGACAGAACACAATCGGATAAAAGTTTTTTTTTTTAATGAAAACAAATAATTCATTTATGTAAAAGATCTGTCACCCGACGGGTATACATTCGCAGCGATGTATCTATATACCAATACATATACACACATATATTAATATATGTACTCACACACACACACACACACACACACACACACACACACACACACACACACACACTCACACACACACACATAATGCATACATACATACATATTATTTTAAAATATAATTATCCACTGACACGTGTTTCGTCGTCCACGACTCATCAGAGTGGCTGAATCTAGCGAGGAAACACGTTTCAGTGGATAATTATATTTTAAAATAATATATATGCCGCTCCCCATTAAGGGGGTACCAGATTGGTCAATGGGAAAATTATTCCCAACAAGCATCTAGGTAAAAATGCACTTTCGTATAAATACTTAATTAATTCAAGAAAGTATCACTAACAAAAACAAATAAAAATATCTGTCTATCTCTCGCTCTCTCTCTCGCTCTCTCTCTCTCTATATATATATATATACATATATATATATATATATATATATATATATATATATACTGGCTCCTTTCGTGCATATATTCTTCTAGAAAAATTAGAAATTCTTTACTTAGATAGAAAAAATGCGTGGCAATATAAAATTGCAAGAAGAAAAAAGCATATAATACCCAGTATTGTGTGTGTGTGTGTTTTTTTTGACAGCCATCTTTGAAAGAAAGAGAATAAGAGAGACAGAGATAGATAGATAGATAGATAGATATATTAAACTTTTGTAAAAACAATATCGCGTGATGATGTCTCTAGTTAGCTATTGACTGAAACATACTCATGAATGTGTAGCGACACCTAAATGTTTATGTAAAAACGTATATATAGATATATATACATATATATATATATATATACACATATATATATATATATATATATATATATATATATATATATACGCCCGCACATACACACACAAACACAGAGAGAGAGAGAGAGAGAGAGAGAGAGAGAGAGAGAGAGAGAGAGAGAGAATCATTTCTGAAATGTAAACACCGTTCGATACATATATAACTATTTAAAGCTTAGGGATTTTTTACCAAAATATTTGCAAAGTTTTGCTAGTGAAAAGAACATTTCATTTTTTTTTAATAGTTTTTAGTTTGTTTATCATTTTGTTACATCTGATGCCAATCCTTTTCATCATTATACATTGTTTTGCCTCTAACGGTTTGGTAGGTAAAATGCGCAAAAACTTTAAACGAACTGCAGAAGCTAACCAAACATCATTAATATCGATTTATTAATACTGAATAGAAAATAAATATATATAACTGGAATAATGTAACAAAATAAATCGATATCCCGGGCAATCCCTGAGGTAAACATATATATATATATATATATATATACATATATATATATATATATATATATATATATATATATATATATATATATATATATATATATATATATATATATATGTATGTGTCCGTGTGTCTGTGTATGTGTTTATATTTAGTTTCAATAAGATGCCGAAGTACTCTTGCCATCTTTGAATTAACTATTTTCGTTGGGTCAGTGTAACGTTTCCATCTTCTGATAAGAGGGTGTTAGTCAACTGGGCTCGGGGGCCATACACTTTCTTCAGTGATCTGAAGAAACCTGCAGAATTGTTTTCCTCCGCTGGCTTCTGCATATTTTCAGCCTATTTCAGCCACCAGGTGTTTTCCATTTCTTTTAGCTTTTTTTAGACTTCTGCCCTCACTTTTTCAGCTTCTTCTGGTTTGCTCCAGTTAGGTTACTTCGTTTTGGCTTAAGGCTCGGTTTCTCACATCTATTGCATCTTTAATTTCTTGCTCATTCTCGTTGAACCAGTTCGCATTTCGCTTCTTTGTGTAGCCAAGTATCTCTGCCGAAGCAAAGAATGCAGGCCTGCTTAGCGAGTCCCACGTTTGTTCCGGTGAATCAGAATCATCAGTGATGCTGAATTGATTGCAAGTTGTAGTCTATCTTACCATCTTTTATCTCCGAGCTTTGACGTGTTTAGCCTTTTCTTGCACTTTGTTGTCGCCCTGCTGCATGCAGGTTTTATGGTGACTTTATAGTTTTAATTAGGTAGTGGTCTGTTTGGAAATCGGGTCCTCGCATAGCTCTTGTGTTCTTGGCATCTTTGAGATCCTTCCTTCTTGTGATAGGGTCTCTTTGACCTGGGATGTTCCCAGGAGTAGTAATGGCTATCCGAATGTTGGAAGTAAGTGTTCCTAATTGCAAACTCAAACTCCGCGCACAGACAGATCAGCAGTTCTCCATCTGAATTAGGATTTCCCTTTGTAAACTTTCCGAGAACAGGGCTTCATGTATTGTAGTCATGCCCCACTCTGGCATTGAAGTCATCAAAGACAACTTGCTTATCCGCTGCAGGGACGCTTGCTATAGTGTCTTTCAGCTGAGAGTACAAAGCCTCCTTTTCCTCGTCTGGGTGCGTAGACGTTTATGATGATGATGTTACGGTTATGGGATGTGGTGATTCGCAGTGTTTTTATCATTTCGGAGATTCCGCTAAGGCTCTCTTTGAGTCTGTTTGCTAGGTCATTTTTGTTCGCAAAAGCGACTCCAGCTCTTTTGGGTTGATCCCCAGGACATCCCTTCAAGAAATAGATTCCTCTTGCTGCTTCTCTCAGTTGGACCTCCTCGCTGAGTCTTGTCTTCTTAAATGCCGATATTTATAAATAAAGAACGGCCCTCATAGACCCGGAGCTCGAGAATATAGTCCGGGTCTATGAGGGCCGTTCTTCTATGTGGTCTGTCACCTGAGTTCGCATCGAGCATGGTTCTGTATCGAGCATGTTCCATGTTGCGATGTTGAAGTCTTGAGTGTTGTTATTTCTTCTTCTGCTGTTTGACCGCTGGATTGGAGATCCACTGCCCGCGGTTTGACAGTCAGATAGTCTTAGAATGAACTTTGTTTACTTCACATTTTATAGAGGCGTCCCTTTCCAAGGCAAACAGTACTATATCTGCGTCTGGGTATCGTCGTCCACTCGGTACACCTGCGACCATCACACACAGCCGCCTATGTGCAAAAGTCGGACTAGTGGCACCTAGTTCTCGCACCTACCACTATTATCCTCACTCCATTGCCACAAGACTTTCCATTATCTATCCCATGAGCAACAGATACTACACCTAAACTGAGCAAGGTGAACACCAGTAATTTTATTATAACATTTTTTTTATGTAAGAAAATTCAATTGTTTTTTTTTTCCAAAATATAGCTGAGAAGGTGATCTATGAACTGCTAAATTGTTTGAATTACGTCGCAAAATAAATGATCGGTGAAACTTTAAAGACGTTCTAAATGAGTAAAACTAACACTTAACAACATATTCAAACACTACCGTGATTGAATGATATATGAAAAGTTTAAGTTAAACACCCAAAATAATTCAATATATTCACAGCATATTAGATAATGCAAAAATCATCTTTAATCAAACAGATCTTATGAAACATGACAGACCAAAGAAAAATTATGTTTGAAACTAAAATAATATTTAAAACTGAAGCATAAAAAACAAGGTAAAATATATTTCAAACTAAAGCATAGCAAACCAACGAAAATACTATTTTAAACTGAACAATGGGAGACTAATTATATTTAAAAATATATATCTTTCCTGGAGATGCGTGGAGGCATCTATAAAAACTATTGACAGAGAAAGCTTTCAAACGTTGAATCTCTTTGATAATAATATTATTATTCGCATGCAAATGTATTAGAAAGAATGAAAAAATCAAAATACTTACTCAGTTTGAAACTTTAAATATCGGAAATCGTTAATGTCTCTTCGCGCTTGAAACATGGCCTTTGCTCATCGAGGAAAGCGTTTTTATTTAGACACCTCGGGCGAAATAACGAATGCTTGTTATTTTTCACCGAACAACGCATTAAAAGTAACATTCTCGGTCATAAAACAACTTAATATATTATGAATATTTTGCAACACGATTTAACAGGTGTAAACAGCTCAAACATATATGCATATATATATATATACATATATGCATATATATATACATATATATATATTTATACATATATATATAATATATATATATAATATATATATATACATATATAATTATTTTTTTACTATAACACACACACACATATATATATATATATAAATATATATATATATATACAGGGTGACCCCCCAAAAACGGGCCCCAACTCTAATAAGGCCCCCTTTCTTAGTGTTTTGTCTGAATGAAATGAAACTTTGGTCAAAACTAGTTTATTATATTCAAAACATCACACCAAAACACTAGAGTCTTTGGCCGTTTTTCCCCGTTGACTGTAAAATGCTTAGAAAAACAATTGAATGTCCTCTGTTTTTTTGGGTCGCCCTGTATATATACAGTAATACACATAAGTATTTGATGCATGTTATGCTCTGTTATAACTCCAGTTTATGTTCACCATGTTGCTTGATATTTGATAAGTAATATTTCATTAAGTTGTTTTAGTTGTATGCGAAAAGAAAATTAAAAACTCATGACTGAATCAAGTTCAAATTTACCCTATGCAAAAGTATTGACACAATTTTTCCAAATTTCCAATCGAAACTTTGTATTTTAAAAGATCTTAAATATTCAAATTTTCGATAGTATTGGAATATTATGTCTAACTAATCAGAGAAGCAGACAATCTTTTACAAGATAGTGCTAATAATCATCTGACTCTTTGGTGGTGTGCATTCTGTAATTAAAGGATTCAAAATCGCATTAACTAAAGAATTATTTAGTGATATGCCAAATAGAATAATTAAACGCCACACAGGGAATATTGTCAGATAGGGCGATTGGGAATCGGGCAAATCAAAATATTTATGAAACACTCGATATTGTGAAATGACAGTAAAAGTACAAACAAAATGAAAAAATTAAACCTTTGCAGTAAAACGAAAGGACCATGATAACAATTGATTATGTAAGACCAATGAATGTCGTTTTTATTTAGTAGATAGATTTGCGAAGTGACCAGCTGTCAATATATATAAGACAAATTATGTACAAAAGTAGTACAAACTTTATGCATCTAATCTGCACAATATTTCGACTTTCTTCTACAACTGTTTCTGATAACGGAACTTTATTCATGACCAAAATATTTAATATTTCAGCAAATAATCACCTGATAACTGCTTTACACTATCTAAGTTTTTTACGAGCAAACATAATGCTTCGTAGATAAATTTAGGCAAGCGATTAAAGCAGATGAATAGTTTTCATAGTTTATCAGGGTGTATCGAATGACGCAAAATCCAAGTAGAAATTCGTGAATGTCACTAACTGAATTTATGTTTCTGGGGAATATTCAGCTGATAAAATATATCCGATAGATTTAAAAACTATAATACAAATAAAAACTTTCGAAGGGGGCACATAAGTAACTGGGCTTACACCAATTTGCGAATATCCATAATTTTTGGATGTGTGCAAATTAAAGCCTGTTTTATCCAGAAACAAAACTTCGCGGTTTCGATATCCCACAAAAGCCCTGGCGTATTCTCTCATTTTTTCACGGTGATTATTCGTGTTAACGACAGCTGCCTTCCTCTTCAGCCTTTTTCTTGTTAGCCCCGCTTCCTTCAAAAGTCTGCAAACGGAGGTTTGATTCGGGGTAAATCCAAATTTTTCTTCAAACTTTGTTTGAATCCCTTTTTGAGTTAACGACTGGTCTTCATTAATAATATTTTTAACCTTGTTTTCCAAGTCAGGATGCTGTGTTGTAGGTCGCCCTGATTTTCCATAATTCTCAGAATAAGAGGAATCTGAATTTTCTCTTATCTTTGAAACTGCTTTATACACAGTAGACTTGTTCTGTCCTGTCATCTGCATAATTTCCGTTGCAGGTACATTTTGCCCAACAAGCCTTTTTATTAACTCAAAAAGAGATTCATTCATCATTACTCTGGGTTTCTTGTTAGCAGAACCATCCGAGTTCATATTGTTCTCCATACCTTGATTTGATTCTACCATTAAGGGTAAAATTTAAAAATAATTTTTTTTTTTATATCTGAAAAAGTCTTTATATTTTTGAATAAAGTCTCTTGATTTTTGAATAAAGTCTTTATATTTTTGAAGAAAGTCTTTTGATTTTTGAATAAAGTATTTATATTTTTGAATAAAGTCTCTTGATTTTTGAATAAAGTATTTATATTTTTGAATAAAGTCTCTTGATTTTTGAATAAATTCTCTTGATTTTTGAATAACCCTGTATATATATATTTAATATTCGAAGTTTTTCAACTTTAGACCCATATACAAAAACAACTTTTAATCCCAAGTTTTTCGTTCGAACACTCCTTTACTTGTAAGTAAATTAATCTCTTGTAATCGTTGCATTATTTTGCTTCCAACAATTTATGTCAGTTCTAATATTATTGTAAAAATCATCAGTTGTTTACCATGAAAACTGCTACCAAGTTTTAAAAACGAAGTAGAATTTTATCTCATGACTTCCCAGCAATGTTGATCAAACACTACCTTCCTTACTAAACAAAAACAAAACCACGCATATTAGATTCAATTTTTGCTACAGATTTTTTTTACTATTCTCTCTTACTGTCTCTGTCTCTCTCTCCCTTCACACACACACACACACACACACACACACACACACACACACACACACACACACACACACACACACACACACACACACACACACACACGCACGCACACACACACACACACACACACACACACACACACACACACACACACACACACACACACATATATGTATATATATAAAGTGGTGACAAAAAGAAAGTCTACACTTGTAATTTCTTTAAAAAAATCGAAAATTTAAGTTGAATTGAATGCAATAAGGTTGTTTAAACAACTTATACTTCATTTGATTCGCCTTTTATTTCTCTATAATATTACCTGTTTATATTTGACTTTTAATTGAAGTATCCTAATGTTCACGGACATTCAAAAAAGTAACTTCAAATCGAGAAGGCAAAAAGAAACTCCACAGCAAAAAATGAGCTTAAAACAAGCTTAAATTATCCGCCTGGTAGGCAACAAAGCATCTGTAATCGTAATTGTTGTTGTTTCAGGTAATATAACGTAACATTTAATCCATATACCTTAACTTTCTCCTAGTGATCATCAGGAGCTCATTAATCTCCACCTTTCTGATTTATTCTATCGAGAAATTGGCCGTATATTGAACTGTGATGAAAAAACTATACGAATAACTGCAAAAGCACCAAAACATCGGTAGCGTTCGTGATACCCCTAAATCTGGTCTTCCTAGAGTTACTTCTTACAGGGAAGACAATGCTATCAACATCAGCAGTCTCAGAAACAGATTTGAAACGTCTCTCCAAATCGAACAACAGTGTAATCTTATTAAAAAGTGCTCTCTTTCTACAGTTAAGAGCAGATTGAAAGAAATTTAATTTGAGAGACTGTATTGCAAGACGCAAGCCAATGATTTCTGTAACGAAGAGAAAGTGCTGTCTCGACTTCCTTAGATGCAACGAAGATCATGACTCTTCATATTGGTCGAAAGAGATGTTTAGCGACGAAAGCAAGTTAAATAGACTAGGCAGTGATTGTCCGTCGAAGGAAGGACGAATTATTTAACCCAAGGTGCACAGTTTCAACGCTGCAAAGTGCTGGACGTTCAGTTTTGGTGTGGGGCGCTATTAGTGCCAATTGTCCAGGGCCTATATTTCGTTTCCAAGGTCGAATTACTTCGACCAAGTACATTAATATGTTGACTGAGCATTTTATACTCTACTTTGGCGTGAATTTGTATGATAATCCCATATTCATGCAGGATAATGCTCCTATTCACACAGCTAGCAATGTCAAGAGGGCATTATATTCCGTGTTATGATTTCCCTGCACAATTTTCAGGCCTCAATACTATCAAAAATGTATGGCATTACATCAAGTAACAGCTACGCAATGTTAACGTTTCAAATCTGGAAGAACTCTGGACAAAAATTAAAGAGAAGTGGGATGCCCTTTCACCGGAGTATTGGCGCAGACTAATTCAAGGAATGCCCAAAAGATTCCATCGTGCGGACTTTCTACTTGCTTTCTCGATTTGAGGGAATTTTTTAAAAATTGGCGTGAGCACTACGATACTTCAATTAAAAGTAAAATATGAACAGGTAATAGAGCAATGAAAGGCGAATCAAATGAGGTATAGATTCTTTAAACAGTTACATTCAATTTTGCTTAAATCTGCGGTTTTTGAAAAAATTACAAATGCGGACTTTCTTTTTGGCGCCACTATATATATATATATATATATATATATATATATATATATATATATATATATATAAAATCCATTTATTAACTTTTTGTTCAAGCGTATTTGTCCTATTAAATGCTTGTGTATTGAGCAAAATATTAGAAAATGATTGAATCAACATAGCGTATGAAATAACCAAAGAAATGCAGATATAGCTAAATTGGAGATAATTGTTAATTACAAATTACGTCTAACTAGAAGCATTTAAGTGGAACATTTTAAAACACAAACTCATTCCAGAAATTTGGCACATTTATACATGTATTTAGTATCATTCAATATGTAGAAAAAAAAAGGATTTAAAAATAGAGTAAAACACAAAAAATTACTAGTTTCAAAGCGGATTAAATGTTTTGCTTGCCAGACGACCGTTTTCTAGAGGAAAATGAACCTGTGGCCATAATTAAAAATTGTATTGGTGGAAAAATTGCATGCGCGAACAACTAATTTAGTAATGGCTTTATAAAAAGTAAAAGACAGATTAAAAGTTGTCGGGAATCGAGTTTTTGACAATTCAGTTGAGGGAAAGCGCTATTTTAACAGGATTTCTTTATCATGACGACTAAATGATATTTACATACACCCTTTTCTTACCAAGGAATAAGGTAGATTTACTCAGTCTTAGTATAACTTAAATGGTATGAGATAGAGATGATTAGAATGGGAGGAGGAATTTGAAGATGAACGTGGAATCGGATACCAACGATGAGTGAGACGAACTGAATGAGAGAACATATCAGCTTTATTGTCTAAATTAATACCTGCAGAAAACTTGGAAGAAAGCCAATTTAGGTAACCATCAATTGAATTCAATTTATTCGAAAGAGCTACTTGATTGGCGAGATACCATACCGATTTTTCCGCTGCAGAAATGAGATTATGTTGCTTAAAAATAATTGCGTCTTCCTTTTTTCGCGACTAACTGCGGTGTTTTCATCAATAAAATCAGGTGATCTTTACAGCAACTAAACAAAAAAGAGAGCACAAAACATTAAAGCGTCACAGTTGTGTCATCAGCAGTTGAAAGTAATGACAATTTTCGTGCAAAAGAGAGAAGGCATAAAGAAATAAAAACATTTTATTCATTTGCTGTTTTGTTGTAGTAAGAAATAGCAATTTCGTCCGCGTTTGCTGGCATACTTTCGAAGCAAATATATTTAGATTTGTCATCGCATATTTATCAGATGTTCGTCTATGGTATTTTCTGTTCCATTTTAATCGCTAATAGATGCACTAGCTAATATAGGCACAAAGTAACTCGCATACTCGAATATTTAGCTTCAATTGAAAAGTATTAAAGAAAAACAGACTAAAGAAAACATTCACAAATCGTTCAGATGCATCCCTGCATCTTCATTTGTCCATTTATTATCCGCTCCCTCTTAATTGTTAATATATGAACTAGCTAATATCACACAAGGTAACTCGCATACTCGAATATTCAGCATAAGTTGATAAGTATCGAAAAAAAAACAAACAAAATTGGTATAGCTTCCATGAATCTTTCAGATATATTGTTGTAGATCTATGAAAGAGTTTGCATGTTTGGCCGGTGTTTAAGCGTTAAGAAAAGGAGACGAAAGCTAAACTAAAGATGAATAGCTATAACAGTTCTCCGGAGCGAATAACTCCAAATATCACCAGTTAAAATTATTTTCTATTTGAAGTAGAATTTGTAAAGCAGATTAAATATACGCATCAACTGTATTCAAACCTCTCGGTACGTTGGTTAGTCTGTCACGCTAATTTTAAATATAATTTTAGCGATGTATGAGGTTTAAAATGATGAGCAATTTCATTAGACTGTCACAATTTAGTTCAAAATAGCCTTTTGTATTAAAAGTGTTATAATTGAATGGACGTATCTTTAGAATATCGTTTTTTTTTATTTGACTTGTAGGTCTAAAAAAACAAAAAAAAAAAAAACAAAAAAACAAAAACAAAAAAAAACAAACTCAGAAAACATTTAGTAAATCCTTAATATTTTGTAGAGCATTAAATATAGATAAATATCTAGAATTGCTTACAGTTAATCGTAGATGTATAAATACATCTACCACACACTCACAAACACACATGCACACACATCTATATGAAAACTCATGAATGCATCTATAACACACACACACACACACACACACACACACACACACACACACATATATATATATATATATATATATATATATATATGCTTCCGCACACCTCTACACAAATAGGAGGGAAAAATAAATAAAAAGAAAAAATATTTAACTTGAATTTACTCTTGTGAAACTACGTAGCAAGAATTTTAAAGCTGTCAAATAGAATGTAATTACTTCAGTTATTTTAAAACTCAATTTTAAAATCATAACTTGTACTCCTAAACCTGTAACATAAAAATGGCGGCAGTTTTAGTTTCGGTCTAATATTGCATCATATCCGGTTAGTCTCGTAACATACACCGCTGATCAAAAATTTAAGACCACTTAAACATCTTAAAAAAACAACTTTTTTTAAGGATAGATTTTAAACTCCTCCGACTTAAGGTTACAAATACTACAATCTAAAAGGTTATGGAAACAAAAAAGCTACATCCCAAAGATTTATTTTTAAAATTTACATTTTTATTAAATTAGGCTTCAAAAAGGTTTCTTTAAAAGATTTCTAAGTGGTCTTAAATTTTTGATCAGCAGTATATGTACTTAGAATTATTAATCTGCTGGGTTTTACGTTGACTAAAGTTGCCACTTTTCCAAATTATACCGTAATAATTACATTTAACTTTCAAAATCTTTTTTAAACAGACAAAATTGCTTTTTAAGTGAATCAAATATAAAAGTCAAAAGACACAGCTTGTCATGCTCAGAAGTTTTCTTCCTTACATGGTAGAAGCAGTGGAACATTTTCATAAATATCTTTTTACAGGAACAGAATAACAGGTTTTAAGGTTACTAAAATGTGGCATTTTTCCCTCTATAGTGAGAGTGAAAAGTGATTGATGTTTCTGAATTTTTGAGATGAGGATGGGTCATTCGTATTATTTGATTCATCGAACTACTGTTCTAATCTTGAGTGTGATTTTCACAACATTTCGGCCGATGTAACCTCCGATCTTCTTAAGGTGTATCTTGTCAAACTCGGAAATGTGGACGGAATTTCGAGCCAAATTATTTATTTACTTCACAGGGGTAGCGTGCCCTTGTTCAGTCAGCCATGACTGAATAGAGGTCCTAAATAATTCACAATTGTATTTGCTGGTCGCACACGCTAAGAATTGAATCTTGCGATTGATTTCTCCAAGGACTCTAACCACTGTGCCACGGATCCGTGCGGACAATTCTTGTACGAATTTTAGGAGCCTTAAACCTATTTTATTTCTAGTTGCAAATATCACTATTAATCACTAATTATTACTATATATTAACGTATAACTAGTATATATATATTTATAACGTATATATATATATATATATATATATATATATATATATATATATATATATATATATATATATCATCACGCAGTCCGTCAGTCTTGACGATGATGACTAGTTTGGGCATCAGTGCTTTATCCCTCAGTGTTGGCATAGTCTCAATCCATCACCACAAAACTTTCCACCTTGGCTCCAAACTTGCTTGCGCAGTTTAGGCACAGTATCTGTTGCGCATCAAATAGACACCCTCTGAACCTCCAATGTTCATGTCCAGTGGAGCGAACCCGCGACGACTGACAGCAGAGTAGGCCGCAGCTTCTGGCAGAAAGTAATCTCAGTGAGGTAAACAGTCGCCCTACCGTGTCCGCTATTACGCCTTTTCTTTCTGGATAAGGTTCTATAACCTTTTAAGGAAAACTGCAAGGCAGCAGTGGGATTTGAAGTAAGAGTTCCTATCTCTTAGTCTTTTGCTGTGATGAGGCCCATGTTTTATTTTGGGGCTGGTTCCCCTAGTCTTCACCCAACAAAGGGCACCCACAAGACAGAGGGTGTCAGGACATGTCCACGCATCAGTGGGCCATAACGTACTACCTCTGGGGTCACCTACTACTTCGAGGTCTCCTATAAGTTTAGCCTGGAGCCAGAAAGCACCCAGTTACCGTGTTTG
The DNA here is from genome assembly GCF_053919585.1 of Euprymna scolopes. Lineage (NCBI taxonomy): Eukaryota > Metazoa > Mollusca > Cephalopoda > Sepiida > Sepiolidae > Euprymna > Euprymna scolopes. The sequence goes on from NC_136483.1 coordinate 80,554,420, forward strand.
GCGAACGCGGAGGCATTGTAAGAGTCTTGATGATGGAGAGGCTATGCACTGAACGGGAAGACTTATGCATCGCTGCTCTATTTTCACCGCGAGGTTAGCCAGCGGTGTTAGCTGGAAGCGAGAAGGCATGCAAGCATGAACTTAACACTAATTCATACCTAACACAGTAGACGCACCACATCCCCCCTACCGGATTAAGAATCCAAACGCATATATATATATATATATATATATATATATATATATATATATATATATATATATATATAAGTAAAAGTGTCTGTCAGTCTGTGTGTCTGTCTGTGTACATTTCCCTACACAATAACTTTGTCAATTTTCGGTCTACAGACTCAAAATCTGATATACATGGTGTTAGGATTTGAGACAATCTTTATAATCGGTTCTCGGCCAGAAATTTGGATGTTAAGGGGTCAAAGTTCAACGATTCCTCCGCCAATTTTGGGCCTAAACACTTGCAATTTCAGATATAGATTCCTTGGACATGGATCTAAATTAATAAATTAATTTGAGCCCAAAACAATAAATGTTAAGGTGTCATAATAGGAGTCAAAGTTAAAAAAAAATTAGATCGCTTCGGTCTCTACCAAATTACTAAGACAATTTCTGGTCTAAACATAAATTTTACATAAAGAGTATTCTTAGATAGGGCAAGTTTTTTTAATCGGTTTGTGTCGAAAATTTGAGCTACCAATAAATAAATGTATGTATTTATGTATGTATGTATGTTTGCATGTCTCCCTACGGATTTTTACAAGATCAGTATCGTTTTGAAGTTCGACATTTCAGACGACAAATATCGAAAAATTGGCTAAAAGCATTAATATCTTCAACTTCAACTGGACACTTTTCTACAGGGGGGTTGCTTTTTTCGCCGATATTTTCAAAAGTCATCTTCGTCTTTCGATTGTCTAGCCTTACTTTAAACCTACGTCACATCCGGTTTGACGGTGGCCATAACAGCAAAGACATCAGTTTTTTCCCGTTCTTTTCCTCCTTCGCGATACGGGTTCGAGCCTGCCTTCCTACTACCACTTTATTTTTGCTCAACATACACCTCCAAACACCCGGGCAACGCCGGACACCCATGCAAGTACATATTACTTGTATATGTTATCAATTATTTATAATTAATAGTTCCCATATCGTATTAAATTCTATAATAAGTCTACTCAGTAATTGATTATTCCCGTTCTTCTCTGTCTATAATTTTTACTTTGTCATCTAATGGTAGGCGATTTTACTTTTCCTTCCAGATATGGTCAGCTATACCTGATTTTTCAGTACCTCCACATGGACCCGTGATGCAGTGGTTAGAGTACTTGGAAAAATCAATTGCAAAAAGTGATATTCTCCTGAGGGTTGGAGGTTCAGTGGACGAAAAAATACTATATATATATATATATATATATATATATATATATATATATATATATATATAATATAAATTTCACTAAACAGACGAAACAAAAACGATAAAGTAAATCCAAAGTAAGGATATAAAGGATAAGGACAAAATTTGGTTGCCAAAAGGTCAAAGTTGAAAGAGTTTATTTTTGCAGATTTTACCAAATTCATTGACTTGAAATTTTAGATGTAGGTAACTTGGGCATGGGTAAAACTTTGTATTTTGATTTGAGACCAAAATAATAAATGTTAAGGCGTCCAAATTGGGGTCAAATTTACAAAAGTTGATCTCTGCGGTCCCTACCGAAATTACTCAGACAAATGTTGATCTAAACATTTGAAATCTTACATAAAGTGTATTCACACGTAGGGCAAATTATGAACAGTACATAGGACCCGAGAAAAGCCGGACTGAACTGCTAGTATATATATATATATATATATATATATATATATATATATATATATATATATATATATATATATATATATATATACTAAAAGATGTGCCCAGCGTTGCTTGGTATTAAACGTAACGAAAAATTTTTCAACGGTAAAGTCAAAAGTTTAGGTCATATTTGATGCAGCTTTTCATAAACTCTCCCATCTAGGGATTTTGAGGGTTCGCCACTATCCTTGAGCATGGGAGTTTATGAGGAGCTGCAACATATATGACCTTAACCTTAGACCTTTACCTTGGAAAATGGTGTCCCCCATCCTTAGGTTGGGGACCATCATCATGCCATGTGACGATGTTTCGGAAAACAGTTTGTATAGTGTATGTAAACACAAAAGATGTAGCACACTAGCGTAGCTGTATAAGGAAAGTTAACATGTATGGTATACTTAATGTAAAAATGAAAGTGGTTTTTATTTATGAACGTGTTTCGATGTGTTAATATGTTTTTAATTCGGATATTTTATTTAAAACAATTGCCTCTTGTATAGAGGGGAATCATGTTTGTAAATCTCTGCAGCGTTCCTTTTTGTAGGAAGATTTACGTTATGGAATGAACGAATGGTTAGTTCTCAGCCAATGAGATTTGGTGGAATGTGGAAAAGGAGAAGTTATTATTTTTGGAATCGGGAAATGAAAAGATTATGTTAAGTATGTAAGTGTATGTGCCAAGGAATCAGGGTGCAAGACAATATCAGACCAAAATGCTGAATACCTGCCGGTGTTGACTAGGAGAGGTAGGAGTACTTCTTATTTAGAGGGAAAATAGCAACTACTTCCACTATAGATAGTTGCGTCTGTGATGATGTTGCTCCTAGGATGCAATGTAGGATTTTATCATGGCGAATTCAAAAGTTACATAATATACTGGCTAATAGTATAGATAAAATAAAATTGTATACATTATATGTATACCCTAATTAAATAAATGAATCATTCTATATATACTAAGATATAGTTTTGTCTTTGTTTTTTTTTGTGAATTCATTTTCCACTCTTATTGTCTTCTATATAAGCTCAAAAAATTGTTCAGCTTTGTATTATTTCGATACGTCTGCGCTTATAAAATTGAAATTACTCACTTTTTCGATCTCACCAAGTTATATATATTGAGTATAATTGTAAATTATGAATCAGTTTCAAAAGATAAAAACAAACAAAATCAAATTGAGTGTACGATCGTTTCGGAAACCATATTCATTTGATTAAAGTTGAGAATAAGCAGTGACAGAAATTGACAAATACTTTGATTTCGAATATAATCGCCTTATCAGCACAAAAGAGGAAGGGGAGAAGTTTAAGGCAACAAAATTAATTAGCATTTTGTAGTAAGTAAGGCGGATAGTACTGAAAATATTTAAAACATAAGAAAGGAGTTGTGAATTTTATGTTGATAATTAAAATAGAAAATTAGGAGAAAATTAAAAATAGAAAAAAGAAAATTCATTAAATACCGTATTGAGTTTCATTAGAAAATGTGTTTTAAAGTTCGTCAGTGCATATGTGGGCATGTTGTATTTTGGCCTCGAATGGTTGAAATAATTATTTAAAGTTTATTTTAAATTTAAAACGCTGAGTTAATGAAATGTTAAACTTTCTTATTAGAGGATGGTAATTTCAAAATCCTGTCTTATTAGAGGGCGCTAATTTCAAAATCCAAGAAAGATAACTGTTATTTTTTGAAAAAAAAATAAATAAAAACATTTTTTTAATTATCTAACGGAGATTAGTGTAAATTGGTATTTAATATATTTGTAATTACTTTAGGGATGAATTATTTATTTATTGTGATGTCAATAGTTATGATAATAAAATAATTGATAATATATATAAAAATAATGATGATAATAATAATAGTAATGATGATGATGATAATAAAATAATAATATTAGTAATAATAACAGTATTAATGCTAGCAAAAATAACCCTTATCCCTGAGTGGCTTCCGGGCATTGATAAGTGGTGACCACTGTGTAAAAAAAAGAAGTAAAATAATAATTCTACTACTACTACTACTACTACTACTACTACTACTACTACTACTACTACTACTACTATTTCTTTATGGATACTTAAATTTGTAGAATTTCATCCATTAATACAGAATCAAAGTAATTGACAATTATTGTCAATTTTAATAAAATGAATATCGTTTCCGAAACGATCGCACACTCAATTTGATTTTGTTTGCTTTTCCTTTTTGCAACTGAATTATAATTTACAATTATCAATATTTATATTCAATATTGATACAGCTCTAGTATAAATATACCTATTGAGCTTATTATATATCTACATTACTATGAGTAATGTTCTTTAAAAGTATTAATACATTAAAATAAAATTTGCTTTTTAGACACCAGGTCTAATTCCTTATATATATATATATATATATATATATATATATATATATATATATATATATATATATATATATATATTCAAAATAGATAAGAACCTTTCTATAGAATATAAAGTGTTTATAATGACACAAAAATGTAAATTAAAGGTTGATAAATAAATGAAAAAAGATGTATAGACGGACAAAGAAAATGGTTTTACTTTATACATAATATGAGTCTAAGCAAGTCCATGAGATATTCTAACTGCAAATTCATTTATCAGGCTTCATATTTAGAATATCATTTTCTTTGATCTGTGGCATTTAAGTTTTAAATAGAGCTTCATTGGTAATCATACGGATTGAATGGACGTATCTTCGGTAAATCAATTTGATTATTACAGCGGTCCCTTCCAATGGGGGAAATCAGTACAAGATAGGAAGTCCGATTCTTGTTTATTTCAGTCTTTAGTTGCGATGGGTTCTTTCTTTTTACTGATATTCAAATCTGATTTGTTTCCGGAAAATTAAATAATGCGCGTGTGTTTGCTTCTAATAGGAAACAAAAACGAAAGGCAGAAAATGACAAAACAGAACATATAACAAAGCAGTATAACAAAGATAAAAGACAAAACATACAAATTCAATACTAGCATTTAGGTGGACGTTGTAAATATATTTGTTCACTTGTTTCTGCTGTTATTTAGAAAAGATCTTGTCAATATGCTGAGTATGTCTTTCTTTAGTTATGCCACTTAATGCTATCTATTCATACTTCTTAGTTTGTCTCTATCCATGGATTGATTGATATCAGTCTGTCTCTATCTATCTCACCGAGCCCATACCTATTTATCTATGTATTCATCTAATTATGTTCATATATATTGTTGAGGTGGTACGCCTGTAGATTCTGACGATGGACTATTCCTGATGTCATTTTCGTAACCAGTTTCTGCTATTAAGCACTTAGAAGCTGAGACCCAGAGGGAGTGGGTCGTAAACTTGTTTTGTCCTTCCAGTTGAACGGAACCTCACTCATGCAATGTACGTTTCTGTATGTTTTAATATATATTTCATTTCACTGTTTCCAAGCTTTCTTGTTCATCTTTCAACATTTAGACCACAACAAACTGGCGACAGAGGAATTCGAATTCAAAATAACAATTGACGGTAATTCGAAACTCATTTACGCGCAGAAATCCACAGGCAAAAAAAAAAAAAAAGAGACACTTTCTCGAAGGTATCACAAGTAATGACGGACGCCGAAACTACTCATAAAAAACGACGCATAAAAATAAAAAAAAAACTTAAAAAAACGAATGCCAAGGGAGAATACAAACGCAAATCGTAAGTTACAATCCTTTTTTTCTTGAAAAACAAGTGAGAAAAAACCGACTTCAGTTATAAAGCGTTTTTGTAGGTTGAACTGTTTACTTGTTGCAAAAAAAAAGGAAAAACACAACTGTCTTCTTTGAAGAAAAAAGAAACCCATTTTTAAAGGCTTCATATTCATTGTATACTGAAATATTACATTTTTAATTTGTTCAAGATTTTTTTTCTCCTCGAGTTTTTAAATTTTTTTTCTTGACTGTCGTTGGAAGTGAACATTTTATGAAAAAGGGATTTTCTTTAGCTAGAAGGCAAAGATGCCATTTTTGTTCACTGTTAAATATTTGGTAAACCGTTTTCTCCATTTTTATTTGGGCTTTTAATGTTTTTAACTTGAAAACCCTAAAAGTTATATATATATATATATATATATATATATATATATATATATATATATATATATATATATATATATATAATTTTACAACATTTACGGGCACACAAAAATATAGGATATTTTGTTCTCTCCGAGATGTATTTTTCAATGTTCATATAATAAACGTTCTTTTTCTTGTTCGCTTGGAGTAGATATCCACGATAGAGGACCGAAACGCCATTATCACACAGTTGCTTAAGGTGCAAGTCGACCAACAGCAAAAACGGAAGAAAATTTAAAAGAACAAAATAGACAGATTCAGTGGCAATTTCAATAACAGATTCCGCAGCAGCAGCAGCAGCAGCAACAACAACAACAACAACAACAACAACAACAACAACAACAACAACAACAACAACAACAACAACAACTTTTCTTGCATTTTTACAAGGAGCAGGAAGAAATGCGACAAAAGCAAGTGTTCGAAGAAGATAAGATACAACAGCGCCAACAAATATTGAAGGAGAAATTGTTTCTTCAACTGAAGGGATAAGAGAAACTTTTCGTAAAAAAATTGACTAGAACTGACCACAGGTATATAGCACAGCCTTTTCCCCAAAACATCATATGAAATTCGATTGAAACGTTCACCTATGTACCGAAGCAGGGTTACATGACATTTTTTTATAGGCGAAGTTTTTTCATCGGGACTAGGAAGATGTACCAAAGCTATAACCAGATTTGAGCTGAAGGAATCTACACAATTCGTATTTGTGCGGATTTTTTACGGGTCTTAATGCAGCTCTGAAAGATTACAATTATCCCCTCCCACACCAGAGGCCGTATTCAATGAACTCAAAAGTGTTACAATATTCGTTAAGGTAGTTTTAAATGATGCATATTTACAGGCCCCCCGCCGAGGAGGAATGCTGTAAACTCCTTTGCATCAATACACACATGGGACTTTGAGGAGTAAGCCTTCGGGGTCAAGACCATGCCTGCGATTTTCGAGCAGATCATGGATACCAAAGTGGGAGGACTCGTCTTCGCATGTGCCTACTTGGACGACATCGTTTTGCCAGTAAATCCGCAGACATATACATGAGGTCTTTAAAAGCATTCAAAACTTCGGATTTAAAGTAAAAGAAGTAAATTGTGATTTCCTCATGAACGAGATAAAGTACCAAGGTTACATAACTGATCAAAATGGAAGACGCCTCGACGGTGAGAAGCTATAAAGCACATGTCTGCTCCCGATAATGTACAAGCGCTGTAAAATTTTTTGGGACTGGCAAACTTCTACCAGGTCTTCATAAAGAACATGCATGACTTGCGCTTCGCTGAATGATCTATTAAAGAAGGCAAACCTTGGAAGTGGATGTCTGAATGTCAAGAGGCCTTTGAAAAAATAACGGTATCAAAAAACCGCTCGCCAATTAATCGAGAACACTCTAAGTATCATATTCGCGGTAACAGAATTTTATAGATACTTACATGACAGAACTTTCACGTTAAAAACCAATCATAAGCCGTTACTGACTATTTTCGGATCCAAAATAGGCTTACTGACGTGTACTGCCAATGGACTACTTAGGTGGGGAACTATCCTAGTAAATTATGACTTTAAATTGGAATATCTGTCATCGAAACATTTCGCCATGCGGATGGCCTATCAAGATTGATACCAAAGAAAAGGGAACCGATTCCGACATAAAAACAATGATAAGAAACACAATAAAAGGGCTTTCAGCATCCCTGTCTGAAATTAAAAGAGAATCAGAAAAAGAACGACTACTTGTGACATTAAAAGCAAGAACGCCATGAAGGACAACAACGTTCAAGAAGTATTCTCGCTTTGCGACGAAGTCCTTCTATATAACGAAAGAGTAATTCCGAAAAGTCTCTAGAAAAGAATTCTACAGGATTTTCACACAGGACACCAAAGAAAAAAAAACGGATGTAAAACTTAATGAGAAGCTATGTCTACTAATCTAACATGAACAAAGACGTAATGTTAAGTTTTGAGACATTGTGCTAAACAAAGATAGCGGCGTAGTTCAGATCAGTAACCAAGATGGCGGCCAAGAATCAAATGCGGTCTGTGGCGTAGTTAACCTGTTAAGTTCTGAGACATTGTGTTGAACAAAGATGGTGGCGTAGTTCAGATCAGTAACCAAGATGGCGACCAAGAATCAAATGCGGTCTGTGGCGTAGTTAACGGCGAACTGATTGAATCCAAAATTCGACAATTTTTATAATAATTTTGAAACGTTTTCATTGGTTGTTTAGCACAGTCGGTGGTTATAAAAATGATTGGCGAATCCATTCGTCACATACCCCTATTAGGAGTCAAAAACATTTTACAGAGATGATTGACTCTTGCAGAGTTTGCGTCCTAGATGCAAAAAAATCAAGTATCACGATTAAACCTTCAACGAAACCGACCAACCATGGTTAAAAATCCACATTGACTTTGTAGGCCCTCTCTCTAGCTACTATTAATTAATCATAGTTGATAGCTGCACCAAATGACCGAAGGTATTATGATGCAAAAGACCCATTTTTTACATGAACTGTTTGCACGTTTTGGTGTAGTAGACTGCATCGTGAGCGATAATGGAACTCAATTCATATCCGCAAAGTTAAAAAGATTTTGCGATATGTTCCAGATCAAACACATTACTATGCCCCAATATCACCCTTGTTCGAATGGGCAGAGGAAACGATTCGTGGATAAACTCAAAACGCACTGAAGAAGGCTCAAGGTACACCGACGGATACTCCACCCCAACAGTTCTTACACGTACACAGAATTGCACCTAATCCTAATACTCCAACAGCGGTCTCACCGGCGAAAACCATGTCCGCACGGATGATGAGATCCGTCTTTTACCAAGGCAGACAAAATCACAAGTGACTACTTGCGTAAGTAGGAAATGTTTCCTTCCGGGAGAGAGAGTTTTTTCAAGAGTTACAACAATAACACCTCATTCTGGGATATGGGCGCAATCTGTAAGAGAGTTCGGACATGGTATATATCGTGCAAGGAACGAGACATACACATAACTGTCACCAGAACCAATTAAGATGTCGCTCAGACAACACTAGCGAAACACCACTATTGGAGGAAGAACCGATCCAGTCCATTTTCGAGACATTCGATTTCGACCCTTCCCAATCAACACCAGGACCGCGAGGGTCGGTTCGGTAAAGGAAAGTTACCGATCCGTTAATGATCGGTAATAACGTAATAGATATTTTACGAAATTAAAATATTGGGAGGAAGTGTTGGGGTGGCACCTCGACAGATTCTGATGATGGACTATTCCTAGCGTCACTTCCAGAAACCAGTTTCTGCTATTGAGCAGTCTAGAGATGATATTCCGAGGGAGTGGGTCCTAACCTTACTTTATCCTTCCAGTTGAGCGGAGTCCCACTCAGCCAATATAAGTTTCTATATTTTCTTTTCTTTTATATATAATCCATTTCACTGTTTGCAAGCCTTCTTGTTCTTCTGCCAACATTTAAACCACCACAAACATGCATATATTGCATAAGGTAATTGCGAGCTTGAAAAGTAATATATTTGAGATTTAGCTTAGAAAAATAAAAGGACTAGTTGTTAAAACTGGAAAAGAAAAAGACAAGATATTCTAGTAACAAATATGATAAATTCATAACTTAAAATATTGTAGCATTAAGAATTTATATACAATGTTAAATTGAACTTTTTGCTCGCATTTTTCTATGTAATCTATGATTTTTCCAGGCTTTTTTAAAAAAATAATATTTTCTTTTTTGTGTTCAACATCATACGCATTATCAACAATCCATAAAAGTTATTACCAACTTCTTAAATTAGCTAAAAAAAAAAGACGTAATTAAGTAAATAAACAAAGAGGAGGGGGGAAAATGAGAAACATCATTACCAGGCGACGACGAAAAAGTGGCTATGGTAAAAATACGTCTCTCTGTTCCTTACTAATTCTGAGGACTTTTGAACACAAGTAATTTTATTTTAATTTTGGTTTAATAAACGAAAATTGAAGATTTTTATTTCGAAATATAACTGAGAAGGTGACATATGAATTACAAAAATTGTTTAAAATTTGGTCGCAAAATGAGTGAGCGGTGAAACTTTAAAGCAGTTAATGAGTAAAACTAACACTTAACTAACGGTAGTGTTTGAATTATATATATACAGTGCCGACAAAAAGAAAATCCGCACTTGTAATCTGCAAATTTAAGCTAAATTTAATGTAACTGTTTAAACAATCTATATCTCATTTGATTCGCCTTTTATTCTTCTATAATTTTACCTGTTCATATTTGACTTTTAATTGAAATATTCTAGTGTTCACGTCAATTAAAAAAAATAACTTCAAATTGAGGAGGCAAAAAGAAAGTCCGCAGCAACAAATTTGCTTAAAACCAGCTTAAATTATTAGTTTTAAACATTTAACTACTTAGGTTTTTTTAATTATTTCAGTTTTAGTGACAGTAAAAACCCATTTAATATTTACATATATGCAACAGAGCGCGGGCCCGCGTATGACAACTGTATGCAAATGATCGAGCCCTGTGTAAAATGACGTCGCGAAAAGGAAAAAGGGGAATATTGTAAAAAGAACATGCGTAGATCGATGATCACGTTCGAAACACGCATGTGACGTCACAGGTGATACGTTACAGCGTGGCCGGAGAAATGGGAATAAATGTCTTCTGTTTAAACATGAAACAACCAGTTGAATTTCTTTCATCTTCCTTCTTTCTGTTCTTTACAACAGAATCTACAACGTGTTCAATCCCTACATATTAACGATTGTGTTACATATATTTTCATAAACGCAAACAATACATTTCTGGTTTGATGTATAGAGTTTTGTTTTACCAGTAATTTATAATAAAGACATATTCATTATTTGATCATTTGTATCAGAAAAGAAAAATAAGTAAAAAAGCACATATAATATAATCGTTTTTTTTTTTGGCATCGGAAAATAGGGACACAATTTTTCCGATTCTTATACCGATTCCAATAACCCAAAAAGTTTTGATTTTTCCAATTTACGATCCCGCTTAATAATCCAAGCACTGATATATATATATATATATATATATATATATATATATATATATATATATATATATAAAATGAACTCATTTTTTCCCCTCCGACTTTGACGTTTATAGGACTGCACCTGCATACATTTGGTGCAGCCGTATCATTCACAAACTGAATCACGACATCTGCCGTATGTTATAGGGTTATTACATATCAAGGATCTTGCTGATCACAGTTTCCTATATTCTGTCTGGTGAGAGTCCACTGTAAAAATCAGTTACATTTAATGGAAGTAGTAAAGTAAACTCTCTCTAACAAATTCATCCTACCACCGCCACTCACTTACACCGTACCAGAACGTTCACAGGAGACATTTAAAACCGATCACCGGTTAGAATTTATCTAAAAACTGGACTGGACTTACACTGAAACGAACCACGCTTACTTTGCCATTGGTTAGCATAAAACATAAACACAATTTATAAAGCATTTATTATAATAAAATTAGATTCAAACAGAACACAATCCGTTACCTGGAATTGAATTCACAATTACATTACTTCGATTTCGTTAAAACCCGCGTGGTTAAAGTTTAATGAAAACCTGAATTGACATTTACGTGAAACGCACCAAACTTACTTACTTACACAAACACAACTTCCGTTTCGCTCTTTCCTTACGTGCTTTTTTGCTTTCTTTCTTTCTTACCTTTCGTTGTCTTTTTGCTTTATGGGTGATGGTGGTGGGGGTACTTCAATATCTTTATCTTTCCTTTCGGTCTTTCCTTCTTTCTTTCTTTTCTTTCCATTTTCTGCCCTTTCCATTGTTAAAACGAAACGAAACGAAACAACCGGATATTCCAGGTTTTACTTACACTCTATCACTCTACGACTATTACTTGTGTATCCAACTCTATTTGTGCCAGTAAAAAAAAGTAGCATTTATTGCTTTTGGTAATAATTATTAATTGCTTATTTCTTTTGTTTTTCACCCTTTTTTTAGACTAACCATTCTTTAATCTCACTATAAAATCGATTTTTCCAACTACATTTTAGGTGGGGGGGGGGCCATTCCAACCCCCGAAGGGGGTTTGTATTACTGTACACATAGATTCGAAAAAGTTGTCAAAAAAAAAAAAATACATAACAAATAAATGTTCTCAAAGCCAAGATCAGTTACTTTTCTGCAAAACTGGATATCTTTTTCGTGTTTTTATTCAATGTAACATATTTATTCGGCTCGAAAACCATACAGTGTTTACCGATGTATTCGAAAATTCAGGAACGCGTCTCACACCCTCTTTAACACCGTAAGTATAGAAAAAGGTGTTATAAATAAAAAAATATACAAAATACTATTAAAAACACGCCGAATATATGTCAACCTATGTCGCATTAACATGTATTGAGCGAGTTTTTAACAGTATTTAATTAGGTTTTTTATTTATAACATCTTTTCCCAATTCAATGTAACATGTTTATTCAGCTCGAAAACCATACAGTGTTTACCGATGTATTGGAACATTCAAGATGGCGTCTGATTCTCTCTTTAACACGGTAAGTGTGGGAAAAGATGTTATAAATTTTGTATAGTTTTTTATTTATAACACCTTCTTCCATACTTACGGTGTTAATGAGGGTGTGAGACGCCATCTTGAATTTTCGAATACATCGGTAAACACTGTATGGTTTTCGAGCTGAATAAATATGTTACATTGAATAAAAACACGAAAAATATATCTATCCAGTTTGGCAGAAAAGTAACTTATCTTGGCTTTGATAACATTTATTTGTTATATATTTGCTTTTTTTTTTTTTTTTCACAACTTTTTCGAATCTATGTGTACAGTAATACAAACACCCATCTTGTGTTTTATATAGATAAAGTACAAACACTGTATGGTTTTCCAGCTGAATAAATATGTTACATTGAATAAAAACACGAAAAATATATCTATCCAGTTTGGCAGAAAAGTAACTTATCTTGGCTTTGATAACATTTATTTGTTATATATTTGTTTTTTTTGTTTTTTTTTCACAACTTTTTCGAATCTATGTGTACAGTAATACAAACACCCATCTTGTGTTTTATATAGATAAAGTACAATTGTTGAATGTTACTGTTTTGATTATATTCGTTGGAGGGGGGACAATTAAATAATTAAGAAAGATTAAAATGAAGCGAGATTAAAATGAAGCGAGATTAAAATGAAGCGAAATTTAAGTTTCCGTTCCATTTTTACAACAACCATAAAACAGTGCATACTCAGCAAGTTTTATCGTATTTTATTTATTTTTTTGCATAATTAATGATGGAAGTATTTTTCTGTTTATTTTCTTAACATCTGTTAAAAAAAAAATAATTTGTACATTCTCTTGAAAAAAAAATCAAACTTTTCTCTACTTTCACATGTGTTCCATTTTAACAAACTGAGCCACAGCAACGCGTGGCCGGGTACAGCTAGTATATATATAAAATCAAAATTGCAATTGAATTTACCAAAATGATCCAAGATGGTAAAATTAAAGTAAATTATAAATATTAAAGAATTAATATTTATAAAATTATCTCAGCCAGATATAAAAGCTCGATAAAACCAAATAGGAAATAGAGCTTATAATATGAGCAAACAGTTAATAAAATATGTTAAAAACACTTTGAAATGAGTTAACAACATATTTAATCTGAAAAGGAAACACTAGATAAATGGATAGTCCTTAATCCGCGGAGTTTCAAAGAAATACTCTCCTTCTAATCAGAGGTTAGGAATTAGCAAAATGCGGGATCGGATTTTGCATGCAGGAGTATTTGATGAAACAACAAGTAAGTCAAAGATCTTATGTCTCGGAAGTAGAGTGAAAAGCACATCTTATTTTTCTTTTATTAATATTATTTTTTTCTTGTACACATTTTTGTCAATTATTCCGTGTATTTCTGCTTTTGGATTATTATGGACCATATTCTTCCAATTACGGGATTTCCTTGGATTTTACTTGTACAAATGGAAATTCTTTTAACTTTCTTGAAGTTTTACATTTGAATTTTACCGTCACTGGATTTTTTATCTTCCACCAGACTATCCATTCATGTGTAATCACCTTTTTCTCTACCATATTCCCTCTGCTGAACTCATTTTGTTTTCAAGTAAGATCTTTGACTTATTTGTTGTTTCATCAAATACTTCTGCATGCAAAATCCGATCCCGCATTTTGCTAATTCCTACCCTCTGATGAGAAGAAGAGTATTTCTTCGAAACTCCGCGGATTAAGGACCATCCATTTATCTAGTGTTTTCTTTTCAGATTAAATATGTTTTTAACTCATTTCAAAGTGTTTTTTAACATATTTTATTAACTGTTTGCTCATATTATATATATATATATATATATATATATATATATATATATATATACACTTGTGCCCGATATTATTCATACCCCCCCTTGAAAATTGAGTTTATTAGGTGTAACTTTGTAAGAATTTATTGTTTACGTCCATATTGATACATATTCTTAATAAACCTCTTCTGATCCTTTTCGTCATTTTAAAATCTCGGGATACTTGTAATAAAAGAAATATACAGCTATTTATAAAATCTGCAATGTTCAAAAATAATCATACCCCCTTATTTTTTCAGTATTAATCGAGTTTCTGACTGTTTGTTTACTGTTTGATTCTTTTTTTGAATGCTTTTATACAACCTTTGATTAATTTCATTTCATTTTTTTGCATTTTTTAGAAATTAAAATGATATCAACTGAAAACCAATAAAAGAATAAAAATTATTAGAATGGGGAAAGAAAAAAGAGCTTAGTAATGATCTTAGGACTAAAATTGTGAATTCACATAAGGATGGTTTAGGTTACAAGTCAATTTCCAAAAAATTTGAGGTCCCTATAGTAACAGTACAGAGCATCATCAAAAAATTCCAGAGCCACCACACAACAAACAACTTGATTGGTAGAGGAAGGAAAAGGAAACTGTCTGCTAGAGCCACCAGGAATATTGTAAGAAGTGTTAATGCAAATCCAACCACCACTACTAAGGACATTTTAGAAAATCTGGAGTCTTCTGGCATAAAAATATCAAGGTAAACATTGCAAAGGACTCTGCATGAAACTGGTCTGAAAGGAAGAAGACCAAGAAGGACTCCATTGCACACCGGAAAACACCTTGCAGCACGTCTTAATTTTGCTAGCCCATGTGAATTCTCCAGAGTCCGTTTTCTCAAGTATTTTGTGGACTGACGAAACAAATATGGAATTGTTTGGCCATATGGATGCTTCTTGCGTTTGGAGGAAGAAAGGAGAAGCTTACAACCCAAAGAACACCATACCCACGGTGAAACATGGTGGTGGTAGCCTAATGTTTTGGGGCTCCTTTTCGGCTAGTGGTCCAGGTAGTTTGGTCAAGATAGATGGAACCATGAAGAAGGAGCAATATTCGGAGATACTCCAGAAAACATTTGACAGGATGCGGAGAAGCTCCATTTAGGACCAAACTGGGTCCTTCAACAGGATAATGATCCAAAACATACTGCCAAAATAGTCAAGAAATGGTTTGAGGATAATCAAATTAATGTTTTGGAATGGCCTAGCCAGAGTCCCGACCTGAACCCTATCGAACACTTCTGCCACATATTGAAAACTGAGGTTAAAAAGTGGAAACCTAGAAATTTGAGGGATTTGGAGAACTACTGCATTGAAGAATGGTCAAAAATCAGTGTTGATGCTTGTAAAAACCTTGTTGATAAATATCCAAAACGGTTACAGGCAGTTATTAAGAATAAAGGGCATGCTATTGACTATTAGTAAGAGAGGTATGAATAATTTTGAACTAGTGCCATTATTGTTTTTCTTTGTATAATGTTTCAAACTTGCATAATTTATTTATTTGTTGAGTTTAAATTAAATGCTTATGCTTGATTTATTGTTTGGAATCCCTTTAATATTGTTTACCTTCTGGTTTGAGCAATATTCTTATAGAAATCTCAAAGATCCGAGGGGTATGAATAATATCGGGCACAAGTGTATATATATATATATATATATATATATATGTATATTTGGTAAAACTGGTAATTAATAAAAACTTGAAAAGAGTGCTCAATACTATTGCAGAGCAAATATGTGTTTTTTTTTTTTATTACCGTTTTATCTGTTTGGCTACATATGTTTCAGATGTTGGACCATGTTTACGATCCAACAGCCTCGTCAGGCCTCGCAGAAGTGATTGTTAGTTATTGGAAAAAAGCACTTTTTTTTAAATACCTAACAACCACTTCTGCGAGGCCTTTCGAAGAAATACTCTCCTTCTCATCAGAGGGTAGGAATTAGCAAAATTCGGGATCGGATTTTGCAAGTAAAAGTATTTGATGAAACAACAAGTAAGTCAAAGATCTTACTTGATAACAAAAAAGTGAAGCTGAGGGAATATGGTGAAGAAAAAGGTGATTACACATGAATGGATATATATATATATATATATATATATATATATATATATATATATATATATATATATATATATATATATATGCGCGCGTGTGTGTGTGCACGCGCGTGTAAAAACTAGTTATCTACACACACTATTTTGTCAAGTCTACGACTCATCACTGTATGTATATATATCTATATGTAAAAACACACACATACACACGCACACACACACACGCACACACACACACACACACACACACACACACACACACACATATATATATATATATATATACATCGTTACAGCATTATAGACATTAGTTTTCATATAAAATAACTGAATTGCAATTAGAAAAATGAGTGGCCAATTAATTGTATTGACGGTTAAATCTAAGCAGACCAACAATTTCATTATAAGGTGTCCTTATGCAATCATATTCGGACGAGACGCCATTAACGCATAACATTAGTAAGCTGTGTACATTCAATGTGGGTGTACAGCGATGAAAATTGCGTTGGAATTTATATGTAACTTTAAAAGGAAACTATAAAAGCGCTTCTTCGAATGCAGCTAAAACAAGACGCGTTCATCCAAATTCTGAATTTAAAATCAGATTTCAATCAAATGAATCCAGACACACATTTATGAAACATCACACTCTATATATCTATAAAAGTAAAAATGTGTGTGTGTGTGTGTATGTGTGTGTCTGCGTACTTTTCCCTAGCAAATAACCGTCAAATTTCGGCCTAGGGACTCGAGATTTGACATAAGGAGTGTTGAGATTTGGGAAAATGTTTTTAATCGGTTTTCGGCCAGAAATTTGGCTGTCAATGGGGTCAAAGTTCGACGATTCGACCTTTGAAAACTCTATCAAAATTCTCCGTCGATTTTGGGTCTAAACACTTGAAAATTTAAATGTAGGTTACTTGGACATGGATCAAACATTTTAATTTGATTTGAGCCGAAAAAATAAATGTTAAATAGTCAAAATTTGAGTAAAAGTTAAAAAAAAATTGACCTCTGCGGTCTCTACCAAATTACTCAGCGAATTTCTGGTTTAAAAATTTGAAATTTTACATAAAGGGTAATTAAAGATGAGGAAGCTTTTTAATCGGTTTGGGTCGAAAATTTTAGGGCAAAGTTCAACAGATATGACCTTTGCAGTGTCTAGCAAACTAATCAGCAAATTTTGAACCTTAGCAGTTTAAATTTATACATAACGGGTATACAGACATACAGCAAGAATTTGAATCAGTTTTGAGCAAAATTTTGGCTACCAAAAGATCAAAGTTGAAAGAGTTGACAATTGCAGATTTTACCAAATGCCTCCACCAATTTTAAATCGAAACATTTGAAATTTTAGATGGAGGTGACTTGGACATGAGTAAAACTTTGTATTTGGATTTGAAACCAAAATAATAAATGTTAAGGGATCAAAATTGGGGTCAAAGTTTAAAAAATTGATCTCTGCGGTCATTACGAAATTACTTAGACAAATTTTGATCTAAACTTTTGAAATCGTACATAAAGTGTATTCACACGTAGGGCAAGATATGAACAGTAAATAAGGCCCGAGCAAAGCCGAGGTGAACTGCTAGTAAAGTAATATTCTTTAAATACAACCCAGTTTACAGAAAAAGCAAATAACTTGTCCGTAAGTTAAAGAAAATCATTTACAAAATATTTAAATTGTCTAATTCAAGGGAAATAACTCAAGAAGTTACATAGAGTTATCTGCCCACAAACAAAATGGTTTGCATGAAACAATTATTAATTAATTAAAAATACAACCCGAAGCAAACAAACAAAAGAATAGGCTAAATGAAAACAAAATGATTTAAAAAAAGAAGAAGACAAGAATAGAAAACATTGTGCTGCAATAAATTGGATGAGGAAAATGACCGACGGCAATTTTGTGACAAAATGCTATGTAGAATAGTATGTAAACTAAGCTTGTATTCTAAAACATTGTTAGTCATCTGATGCATCACTCATCGTCTAAAACCAATATTATTATTGATTTAAAAACACGTATTTTATTCAATTTCCCATACATACATACATACATACATACATACATACATACATACATATATACATACATAAATACATACATACGTATTGTGTGTATTAATACAACAATCTTACATTTAAACAAACGTCATTAAAGACAACAAAGAGCGTCTGTTTCATTGTACCGTTTTAAAATCTATTTCCTGATGATCTTTGTATATGTATTTCGAAGTTGTCCGCGGTAATGCTTTCC
This sequence comes from Euprymna scolopes, assembly GCF_053919585.1. NCBI lineage: Eukaryota > Metazoa > Mollusca > Cephalopoda > Sepiida > Sepiolidae > Euprymna > Euprymna scolopes. The sequence goes on from NC_136483.1 coordinate 80,573,120, forward strand.
ATCTTTTCAAGAAGACATCATCAGGAAGGATGTGAATATTATTTGCTGATAGTTTTATTATAATAGCAGTGGTGAATGCGTGCGAGGCTGTGAGTGCCCAGTGTGGAAGTGGGGGGTGCCCAGATTTGTGGCCAGTACGAGGTCACGTAAGGGGAGGGGGTTGCGACAAGCATTTGAGTGTGTTTTTGCTATATTTAAATATTATATATATATATATATATATATATATATATATATATATATATATATAAAAGTGAAAGTTTCTGTGTGTGTGTGTGTGTATCTATGTGTCTGTGTGTTTTTGTGTGTACATTTCCCTACGCAATAACTCTGTCAATTTTAAGTCTACAGACTCGAAATTTGATATACAGGGTACTGAGATTTGAGAAAATCGAGGCGATCGGTTTTCGGCCAGAAATTTAGCGATTAAGAGGTCAAAATTCAACCATTTTACTTTTGAGAACTCTACCAAACTCCTCCGGCAATTTTGGGTCTACACACTTGAAATTTTAGATATAAGTTCCTTGGACATGGATCCAACTTAATAACTTAATTTGAGCCCAAAACAATAAGTGTTAAGGGGTCAAAAAGGGGTCAAAGTTAAAAAGAATTGACCTCTGCGGTCTCTTCCAAATTACTCAGACAATTTCTGGTCTAAATATTTGAAATTTTACATAAAGGGTATTCAGAGATAGGGCAAGCTTTTTCATCTGTTTGGGTCGAAAATTTTAAGTTACCAGTATATAAATGTATGTATGTATGTTTGCATGTCTGCCTAAAACTTTCAATAGAGGCGACGGATTTTACCAAGATCAGTATCGTTTTAAAGTTCAACCTTTCGTACGAAAATATCGAAAAATTGGCTAAAACATTGATAGCTTCCCCTTCAACTAGGCACTTTTCTACAGGGGGGGGTAACCTTTTTCGCCGATATTTTTGAAAGCTATCCTCCCCTTTAGATTGTCTAGTCTTAATTTTAAAGAAAATGTCGCTTCCGGTTCGGCGATGATCGTAACAGCATAGACGTTAGGGTTTTTACCCCGTTCTTTTCCTCCTTCGCGATACGGGTTCGAGCCTGCCTTCCTACTAGCACATTTTTTTTGTTTGCTTTTTTTTTGTTCAACAGACATATACAAACACCCGGGCAACGCGGGGCTGAAATATATATATATATATATATATATATATATATATATATATATATATATTAGAAGTAGTCGTGTCCAAACGTTGTCCCGGTAGAATATAAATGAATGTTTAAAACATCCCTATAATAAAATTAAGTGCAAAAAAAGTAAATTATCACATACGCATGTGCGGCCACTATAAATAGATACAAAGACCGGGTAAGGAAGGGAAACACCTTCCACCTAAAACATGGTTACACATGCTGGTAGGCAAGTCAAGAACTCAAGATGTCCAAAGCTAAGTGTACCTAACCCATCCTTATCCTAACAAAATGGCAACTGCCTTTTTTTACTTTCTTGCCAACTGTTGTTTATACTTTTTCTCTTTTAAATGTACTTTATTTTTTAATTATAATATATTTTTATTATATACGTATATATTGTCTTTATCTCTTTGAATTCCTTGCGAACATTCTTATGTAGTTTTAAAATTCGACTAGAAAAATTGGAAAGCTTAGGCAATAGAGATTTCTTAATTTAACAGAAGCGAGGATTAATTTTTTTCTACTGAAGAAGTCAGAAGAACTTTATTTAAGTAATATATTTAATATTTGCAATTACCATATGCTTGCTTGTATTAATAAAGTGGCCTCCATGATATCCATACCGGGTGCTAGTGCACTTACTGATCCGCGCTATTTTTTTAAATCGTAGTTCCAAGTTTAATTAAATTTTTATATGTTCTTTTATTGAATTTTAAGGTTGAAATATGGAGTAGGTGCAAATCACCCTCCCCTCCCTGTGTTGAGAATGGCTTTTTGAACAATATATATTATTTACGTCTGGATCACTCTCTGCACTAGTATCCTATACCAAACCAAACCACTGAATATAGCTTATATTTAACTTTCACTATATTTGTGAGTGGAATATACAGTTATCTTAGCTGTGCTACTAGGGCTATTTTATAACTAGTTAAAATGCTTTATTCCTGACCTAAATGATTGCCTATAAATACGGAATACGAATTCCGAATAACCATGAACCAATTGTTTCTCTTATAACTGAAAAAAAAAAAACAGCTAGCTAAGAAATTCCAATATACATTTTACCTCCAAGGCGACTGCGTTTGTTCAACTTGCAAGCTTAAAAAAAATCCCCCCCAAACCAAACCTTACTTGAAACTCTAAATTCTAATGGAAATCAACTGTTATTTGTAAGTTAATAACCCCCGTCTCTTGAAAGCTAACAATCTGCTCTATCCCCCCAAGCTGGCACTAAACTCCTACATTGCACACGCCTTTGTTGTGGAATCTTTAACTTCCAGCCCTTAACATTTACATGCTAACTGCTTAATAGTCATCACTAAACATCTATACATTTCTATCTCTAAGATATGCATTAGAGTTCATTCCTATCCAGTTAGGTACTTAACAGCCAAAGTATGTACTCAGAAGCAAAGCGACCTGCATTAAATAACCATGCCTCCTCCTAGATAGTTTTGCAACGATTAATACGAAACTGAACCGATACTCCTTGTTATGCTAAATGCCCCATGACTCTTAACTGAAAGCTGAAATTATCTTCCTTTAATAATAGACGCATACTTAATACCTACAACTTCAACTTATTCGCATCTATTGAAAACCTGCCCATATATCTACTTACCTAATTACACATGACGCAAAACTTACCTACTGTTTTATCCGTACTGTATTGCACTTACATCTTAACCCTCCTATCAATCTTAAATAAACAGAGATTGGGCACAACCCCTAGTTCAATTTTTAATACCTACTCATACTGTAACGTTATCCTATACCTAAGCTAACATATAAATAAAATAAAATTAAATAAAGGAAAAGCCTTAATCACTTTGAGGAGTGTAACTATTCAGTAGATATATAATCTCTACAAACTACCCTAGTAACATTAACTAACCCCGTGGTGTCGCAGAAATCCCTGAATTAGGACCCAAGTCCGGAGCAAACCCTCTCAGTGCTGACGGACGCAGTAGATCTTCCCAGATCATCCGTATAGGAGAAGGAAAACTCTGAAACTAAACCAAAAGGGAGGAAGGCCTATTCAGTCTTGGATGACAACCTTCCTAGAGCTGGTGACTCAAACAAATTACCGGTTTGCAAACCTAAACTGCTTAAGGAGTAGATAGGCTCTGTCTGTCGCCTGGCTTCCATACTCCTTCTTTGCCTATTAGTCAGGCGCAGAGACGCTATCACAGTGATTCGACAGACACACAGTGGTAGATCTTGTTTCTTCTCTGAGAAAATGAACGCCGTTTTCCCCACTCCCGACACATGGCACCCCTCAAAACTAAGCACTTGGGAGTGCTTGAGTACCACATATGGCACCCTGCACTCATCCCCGGTGGGCTTTCCTGAGGTCATAATCCTAGTTGAAGAAAGGTCAGCTGATGGTCTACTTGCGTTGCATGTGTGATACTCTGCATAACCTTCTGTTCATCTCCCCTTACCTAAACTGAAACTCTTAAAAAATATGATCACAGTACAATCTAAAAATAAGCTTAAACCAGGCTTAGGGTCTAACAAATCCAACTTGCCTCCTCCCTTGAGGCTTGCATTCACGAATATCCGTTGGCTTAGAACTAATTTAGCTGATGTTAAAGCATTTCTCCTAACAAATACCCCGGATATCTTAGCACTAAGTGAGACGAACCTACACTCCTCAATCTCCTCTAACTACTTTAACATGCCTGGATATCTCCCACTCTGCCGTAAGGACTCTGACAGACATATGCACGAACTTGGAGTTTACATTCGTAATACCCTTCCCTTGACTAGAAAAACAAACCTAGAATCGGACGATCAAGCCTTTATGTGCTTTAAACTTAACATGCAACACAACATTAGCTACTTTTATTTTCTCTACCGCTCTCTCTCGACCCAGGACTGCACCATAATAAACAAAGTCTCTGACGGTATAGCCACAGCACTCTCCCTCGACACTAGCGCACAAGTACATGTATTTGGTGACTTTAATGTCCACCACAAAAACTGGCTTGGATTCTCTACTTACACAGACGCAGCGGGTAGCACAATACATAGCTTCTTAATATCCCACTCCCTATCACAAATGGTTACGTTCCCAACTTGTTTCCCTGACCAGCAAGAACAACACGCATCACTTCTAGATCTGTTTTTGACCACAGTTCCCGATAATTGTATAACGAATGCCAACAGCCCACTTGGGAAGGCTAATCATGCAGTGATAATGGTTGAAATCGCCCTAAACTCTAGAGCCAAAACTGAAGAGCCAGTGCTCAAAATAACGAGATATTATAAAAAGGCTGAATGGGAAGCCATCAGAGATCTTATCAGAGATGCCCCATGGGAAAATATTTTTCTCTTCAACTGCCATTACTCAACATGCATACCGCAGATTTAACCGACATAAGTCCAGTTCAAACAGACAGAAGTACATAGAAGCTAGAAGTAACGTTAAGAAAGAAATAGCGACAGCTAAGAGAGAATTTACTGAAACCACTAAAAAACGCACAAGAGCACAAAAATTAGGAACTCGTGACTTCTGGAAAATATACAAAAGTGTAGTAAATAATGGGAAATCAACAATTCCCCCACTAACCAACAATCACGAGGCTGTTTGCTCAGCAACCGAGAAGGCTAACATGCTTGCCAGTCGGTTTGCCTCAAATTCCACACTGGACCCTCTCAACCACCCCATACCTGACTTTCCTATGTGGACAGACGACACGCTAGACGATCTGAAAATCACCCCTGCTCAGGTGCATGCTATCATAAAAAACCTTGACACTTCAAAAGCATGTGGACCTGATCTCATCCCAGTTGTGCTATTAAAAAAGTGCTCAGCCGAAGTAGCTCCAGTTCTCTCCAAACTCTACAACAAATGCCTTAATGAAGCTTGCTTTCCGGGCTATTGGAAAACTGCTTCTGTGGTACCAGTATTCAAGAATACTGGCGAAAGAACGGACCCATTAAATTATCGCCCCATTAGCTTCCTCTCACTTTTTGCCAAAATATTTGATACCTTAATTAACAATGCTCTAGTCCATCACCTTACAGATGCTAAACTTCTGACTGACCAAAAATATGAATTTAGACAAGCCCGTTCCACAGCAGACATCCTAACTGTAATCTCTGAACGTATATACCACTCACTGGACAAAGCCGGGGGAGGGCAGAGCGGTAGCTCTAGATATATCTAAGGCTTTTGACAGGGTATGGCATGAGGATCTCCTCAGGAAAATTAGATCATACGGTATCACTGGTAGAAAACTAAACATAATTAAATCCTTCTTAGATAAGAGAAAAATCCAGGTTGTCCTCGACAGTCGTACATCTAGACAATATAATATAAATGCGAGAGTGTCCCAAGGGTCTATCGTTGTACCTCTGTTGTTCTTAATATTCATAAATGACCTCCCCGACAAAATTGCCTCTGAGATGGGTATATATGCTGATGACACCACACTCTATAACAGGCACGACAGGAAAACAAATGAATATATATCTAAAGAAATGGCAGAATCACTAGAGGATGACCTCCCATCTGTAGTGGAATTGCGACAAAAATAGATGGTCACGTTCAATGCCGCCAAGACTAAACTAGTTTCCTTCAATAATTACAAGAAACCTTCTCTACCATCAATAGCAATAGCTAACGACTCTTTATCTGAGATTACATCTTTCAAACTCCTTGGCCTAACGTTCTCAGGAAACATGAGTTGGAAAAATTACATTGAAAGCATTGCCAGGGCCGCTGCAAACAAGGTAGGCTCTCTCTACCGTGCTAGAAAATTACTAACACCCGAAAGTATCCTGTACCTCTATAGGGTCACTATTCGCCCATGTATGGAGTATTGCTATCATATTTGAGCTGATGCATCTGCTACTAGTCTCTCGCTCCTATACAAGGTTCAAAAGAGTGTCGCCAATCTGATAGGCCCTGAACTGGCAGCTAAGCTTCAGCCTCTGTCCCATCGACGAAATGCTGCATCCCTCTGCCTGTTCTACAAGTATTTTAATGGAGAATGCTCTGATGAACTGCTAGCACTTGTGCCCCCACGACGTAGACACCGTCGTCAAACCCGACAGGCAGCTAAATCCCACCCCACGCAGTAGAGATCCCTGTAAAAGATATTTCTACTCCAGTAGTTTCTTCCCCAGAACCGCTAGACTTTGGAATTCCATTCCAGGTCCCTGATTCCCCAACTGTACTGACGTGCAGAAGTTCAAGTGTAACGTGAACAGCCATCTTGCTGCCCAAATCCTCACATAGTACCCCATTAGATGTAGCACATGATAGTAGCCCCCTACACCAAAGTGGCAATGTGTCTTGTTTGGGGTGAAAATGTAATAAAAAAATTAATGTTTTAGGATGCATCTTTTGTTGATCGCGCTTCAAACTTTAAATAAAACTTATTTTAGGATTAGATTAGAGTTAGATTGTTGAAGCAGTTCGATTAAATTCATTACTTTTACTATACTTAGGCAAACATGGGTGTTTACTATCATGTCGAATGTATTTTGTGTTTGAAGTGGCAGTTGTTTGCATAATTGTCCCAGCAGATGTCTAAAAATCGCAAATAAAAAATAATTATATCCTTTCATTTCTATTTAAAATAGAAAAAAAATTAGATGAGTGAAATTTTTCACTCATCTAATTTTTTTTCTATAAAATAAATGCACAAATCTCAATATTCCACTCCCCATATTGACAAAGCATTGGGTTTTACATGTCGAATTACCGCTGAGTAGGAAGTGGGTGATGTTTTCTTGTAAAATCTTTATAGGAAAATGGAGCTTGACAAATTCAGAAAACAACTGACCGCATTTATTAAAGAACCAGGTTTAAATATCGCCATTGACACTAACCTCACTAGCGTGGATTTCTTAGACGCAACCCTAGACCTGTCTCGCAACTTCGCTAGATCATATCACAAGTTCAATGAGCAGCTCATATATGCCGACACACTCGTATTTTAAAAATCTTATCCCCAACATAAGTAAAAGGATTTCCATTCTTTTATGCAGACCCAGGATTTTCCAACAAGCCACTCCATATTATAACAAAGCCCCCCACCCCCGAGAAAGCGGTACCAGGAATGGAATCTTATACATATTCATCCAATCCATCAGACAACATAGACGTAATAGGAAAAGGAACATTATCTGGTTCACTCCTCCTATTCACTCAGTGCCAAATATAACATCGTCAGACAATTTCTCCTTCTAGTACACAAGCACTTTCCACGCACTAGCAAACTTCATAAGCTCTTTAACAGAAAATAGTAAAAACGAGTTTAACTTACTGCGCTTCCGTTGCCTTTCTTAAAGCCTCAAAACCCCCAACAAATCCTCAAACGCCCACTACTCATGCAGAAGAAGAAACATTTATCCTCTAGTAGGGGGCTGCAAAATCAAATCAATTGTACATGAAGTAACGATCATTTTTGGTGTAGATTCTATGAAAGTACTAACTGAACTTTCAAACATAGGCTATACCCTCACAATAATGCCTTTAAATACACAGAAAAAATTAACATCTTTCTATCAATCACAATATGGCCATCAAGGAGTCTAGCACCGCCTATGAAATTAAATAGAAGGTCATTGATGTAAAAACATCCTCTTATCCAACTTCCGGGAATTGCTCATTATGCACCACTGAGAAATACAGAATCCTACGACTATCAACAACCTGGCCTCTATGCGAATTAATAGCCTATATGAGAACTAAAAACGATATATTCAAGCATTGTCCCGACAAAAGAAATTAATGATCATTATTTTTAATGGAATTTTCACAAGAATTCTCACATAGCACACGAACAAAGCACATTAAGCCGTTAGTGTGTGTGTGTGTGGGTCTACTTTGACCCCATTGATAAATGAAAATGAGAAAGACGTAAAAGAAGAAAAGAATAAAAATGCAAAAGAATAAAAGAATAAAAATAAACAACAGACGCAAAAGATTATTTAATTTGTTTTACGGTATATCAACCTTTGCTTTCATAGAATGCTTATAAATTCGTTCGTTTTATGGTCATATATTTTGAGAATTAATGTGCAAATAGAACGTTTTAGGTAACCCATAAATTACAGACATCTCTACTCAGCACTGGATAAGATATGAGATTAATAACAATTAAGGTGTGACCATATATTCATCCAAACTCTAAAAATTGGAACCTCAGGATGGGTTCGACGTAGACGAAGTAGAAATGAATTATAGGGCTGATAAGAAGGAGAAATAAATGTAAAATTGAAAAAGTAGAAAGAATTAAAAATACATTTCAGGGGGATTAGATGAGAGAAAGGTTTGTGTGAGACTTATACCATACACAAAAGTGTTCTAGGTAGTTTTGCGTCGATACTTGCCTCCAGAAAGAGAAGAAAAGAAGAAAGAATGAAGATAAATGAGAACGTAGAACGACAGAATAAAATAAAGAACGGAAAAATAAATTAATAACGACGAATGTAAAACAAGCAAACAGAAAATTTTCAACAAAAAATTTAATAAAATACGAAAATATTAAACTCAACTTCATTTACTGCTCCAAAAATGTTGGAGAACAAAAAACAAACAAATAAAACAAACAAACAAACAAAAACCAAATGATAACAGTTTTAGAGATTGGTTAGCATTTTTATATCCCGGAACTCCATTTTGTTATTTGCAAACGTTTACACCGATTTTAACAGTGATCGATGAAGATCTCTTACTTTCATCTATTTTCTCGCCTATTTTTTTAAACAAAAATTCTAATAAAAAAAAATGGATATTTATTTTCGATTATTTCTGATCACTAGATCAGTATCACTTACCATTCTTTAGTTTCATTTTTACAATAGTAAGTATTCTACATATAAAACAAAGTGTCTATCACCAAAAACTGTTTGTTCATTTTTAATTGTTTGGTGTATCTTTGAAACTAACTAACCGATCATTATGAATTTGAGAACACAGCTGTCAGGCTTGATGCAGGGCCTTGTCAGCTATTTTTTTAATTTAATAGACTTTTACTCAAAGATGAAAAGGGAACTTGAAGTCCTTTATGAAAATCCTGATACTTCCTATTTTAATGAGATGTTTATTAGCAATCAATTAATGGATATTTCTCAATTTTTCTGTTTCCTTGAAATAATTTCTTCTCATAAGAATCATTTGAATGAAATGATTGAATATAACGTTTTTTATTGTCATTTTTTTGTGGTTTTCATTGTAAAGAACAGATGTCTATTGAAATATTTTTGAGAATTATTTCTTGATTGACAGTCAGGAAATGAGCAGGAAATGTATGTTTGAAAAAGACAAAAAAAAAACTGATCTGAGTTTTTTCTTTGTATAATTGATTGGTAAAAATAGTTTTCTTGTTGCAAATAATTAGTAAAAATAACGACAAACCGAATTATTGATGTTTACGCACTATGAATAGACATCGCGCATTATATCATGCAATTTTAATGAAGGAGGCGGGATAAGACGATTGTGAACTTATTTTGTTACAGTGAGTCAATTTGTGTCGTATTTTAGGTAACTCGATACTAAATGTAGTCTGATGTCATGAGATCTACATACGTCTCGGCTTATTCCTCAGTTAATCGTTTGATGCATACGCTCATAAAAGATTCAGAGAACTTTACTATTGACACAGCTGTGTGAAAAAACGTAAGTGTTTAGTACTGCTAACAACCTCAAAACAAGAAACATTTACGATGAACAATAATAGAAATTTATTGGAACACAAGTGTCTTGCAACAATAAAAAGGGACAGTTGTTGGGGAGAAAAGATAAATTGAACAATTTAATTAGTTCTGGGACTCTGTGATTAGAGTAAATTGAATTTGAAAAAAATAATTATTTTTAGAATTTTGTATGTCTAAACTTATTGATAGTCATCTGGCGAATTCTTCAAGTGTCGGTTCTTTTATTGAAACTATTGATTGCGAAGAGTTTGTGATTCATATCCAATTTTATGCTTTGTAATGATTCACTCGAATAATGAAAGCCCTTCTTTCTCATAAAAACTGGGCTTAAACTGATTTCACAGCATAGGTTGCGGTTCTATATAAAAATTAGCATATCTCAGTATTTGTTGACAAGTAATAATATTCGCCAAACATGGAGACCAACACCAGAGAGTATCATATATCTTTACAAGGAAACAATTCACTCATGCATACAATATTATTGTCACATCTGGGCTGTGCATCTACGACTCCAAAGAGAGTCTCAAATTTAAAAGGTCCTGCACTATCAGCCAAACTCTAACCTCTGTCCGATCGCTGCAATGTTGCATCCTTGTGACTGTGTGAAAAGTACTTTAACCGAGTGTGCCCTGATGAACTTTTGCACTTATGCCACTTCGACATACATACTATCGACTTCCTCGACAAACAGCAAAATCACACCCCTTCATTGCTTCTGGAAAGCTTTCGACTCTAATAGTTTCTTCCCTTGGACTGTTAAACTCTGGAATTCCCGTCCTGTTTTCTATCTTGTCCGAACCAGCAAAAGTTTAAATGTAATGTGAATAGACATCTCGCTTATCAAATTCCCACGGTTCATTGTTACATACGATGCGAAATAGAATCCGTTTGTGTCCAATCCGTAATATGTGTTGTTTGGGGTGAAAATGAATAGAACAAAAATGGTAAGTATTAGTGTTTAATCGATTCCAACATTTTTCCTGATTCCGATACAATTACCGATTCTCTTCTAGATTTCCGATTCCGATACAATTACTAATTCCGGTTCCGATTTTAAAAACATTTCTAAATATATAGTCGTTGATTTTTGGGGAAAGTATCAATAAAAATAATCGTTTTGATCATCTAAAAATAAACATACATTTTCCGATTCCGATACCCCCAAAAATTCCGATTTTTCGATTCCCAATTCCGATTAATCGTCCTAATTCTTGTGACCTTTTTAATCTGCGAATTTAAAATTGTTTCTTTTTTTTTTAATTATTCTTTTATTATTCTGTAAAAATCAAAAATGTTTTTCTTTCGTGGTAAATTTTAACTTATAAATAAGTACGAAATTTAATTGAGTACTTTTTCTAAGCCGTCATTTTTAAACTTAAATTCAATTTTACAATGAGTATTCAAAGGCAGTCAAATGCCTGTTACTCCTATATTAATCATATGAATTTTAAATTAATTTGTCAACATAATAGCCAGTCGCCTCCACTCCAAATGTCTGGAGCCCAATTTTCTGTAAATTAATATAAAATAATTAATTTAGCATAATTTATCAATAAATATTTGCAGCAATAAAATTCTCAGTTTGTTAAAATATTTATTTTTTAAAGGAATTTACAAACATATAATTTATTAGCTGGCCATTTGCCGTAATCTGGTCGTACAATACGCTTAAACATGATATTTTAATTTATGCCGATTGTGTTTATTATTATAGAATCAATCCTCTATTGAGTATTATATATTACGAGAAGTAATCTGTTCGGCGGACTAATTTGCAAAAATAAGTAAGTAAATAAATAAATAAATAAATAAACAAATGAATAGATAAATAATAAAATATAAAATTAATCAACAAAATAAATAATAAAGAAAATGTCGTTTATCAAATTCCGTCGGTGTTTGTTTATAATATATATCAGCTGATATTTGGACGTGACGATAAATGCCATTTAAAAGTCACTACTGATTAATGTTTAGTTTTAAAATACGCAAATCAAAAACAGAGTTCAAGGGTTATCAGCTATTAAACACACAAAAAATGCTCTCAGGTGACCACAAAATGGATACTCATTCTAAGTTAAATTTACATCGAAAAATGATCACCCACTTTTTTGCGGCATATTCGTTTTCGGCACACCGAAATCTACAAAAAAAAATACTTTCTTATATACGAACGTGAGACGGGACTTAAAGTAAAATAATACCCGATTTTTTTTGGGCACATTAGCCCTTTAGTTGTACATATATCCTACAACCAGGTAATCACTAAAAGGGACTCTTAAAAGTCGTCACCCGTATCGAGCAAATGTTTGTTTACATGTTTTACAAACTTTAAATGGGTAAAATATAATAACATACTTATTGAAAATGTGATCATGTGCTTAACAAATTAAAACAAACTGCAAGATGAAGTTTTGAAATGATTACATGTGTTTTATTTTATTCAGCATGAAAAACCTTGACCAATAAAAATGAAATTTTCGGTACTCATGTAGTTTTGGTGTCGTGCTGAAATATAAGATTATTATTTGAAAAACCATACTTAATGAGGAGGTGAGGGTGTTTTCTTTGTGCTTCCACCTTACAATTAGATAATAATAAAAAACCCATAAAAATAGTACCGGCAAGTTCGACAAAATGACTTTGAGGATTAAAGTTTGAATCAAAATTAATAAAATCAGATTCCTTGATGATAACGTGCGCTGTAGCACCACAGTCTACAAGGAGGTTTTTACCGTTTGTGGTATTGTCAAAGTTACATGTGAATAGAAATGTATGTTCTTCCTCAAAGTTCTCAACGTTTTTTACGGAGTCAATTTTAGAGCTTTTATATCGACATTGGAAACTTTTGCGGTTGGGTCGTCCACAGTTATAGCAGATAATTTTATTATTTTTCTTGGGAAAATTACTTTTGGGGAATGCGTTGCGGTGAGTTACGTAATTTAGTGGTGTCTGCTTTCGAGAAGCATTTTTGAACTTCATAATATTGCTGGAGTTATTATTGTCCACGAGCATACGATTAGTCTCTTCGTAACTGCGCAATGCCACTTTAAATTCGCTGAAATTTAGTGGTTTGTCTTTCTGTGTTAAAACAGTTGTAAATGGTTTAAAATCAGCTGGAAGTCCTTTGAGGGTCATTGATATCAACAAGCTATCGCTTATTATTTCACCTGATTTTAAGGCATTGGCGGTTATTTCTGCCCTTATGACGTAGTCGGTGATCGTTTCATCCTCGTTACGTTTCAAAAGGGGTTAATTCTGTATATAGGGATATTATTTTCGGTTTTCCTTTTCATAAATAATGTTCTCGTAATATGTTCAATGCTTTCCTCCCATCGTCCAATGCGTCTCTTATAATCAGAGAAAGACTTCTATCGTCTAAACATTGAATAAGTTCTGCAAAAACAGTCGCGTTTTTTTCGAGAAATTCGGGGTCGTTTGGATTCTCTGTTATGTTGAACAAAGATGTCGCCGCCATCTTGGCTACTGATCTGAACTACGCCGCCATCTTTGTTCAACATAATATCTCATAACTTAAGAGGTTAACTACGCTACGGACCGCATTTGATTCTTGGTCGCCATCTTGGTTACTGATCTGAACTACGCCGCCATCTTTGTTCAACACAAATATCTCAAAACTTAACAGTTACCATCTGCCATCTTATGTACCCAGAAACAATATCTCCTGTAAAATTAAACCAACTTTTTGTGCTTATGCATTTTTGATAACACGCTATTTTTAAATAGTTTCTTTAGGTTAAATTAAAGTTTCACGATATCTTTCTTTTTTATACTTGCAAGGTAAGCACAGATTTTCATTGGAGAGCGGAGGGTGTTTTGTAACTATTCTGTGCTTTCAACTAACAATTTATTATTATTATTATTTACCTGTAAGGCGTGAGCACAAATTAGTTAAAAAACATCCTTCCCATGTTAAGAATATCTTTCAAAATAATAACAATATTATTTTAGCGCAGTAACAAAAAATATATAAGTACTAAAAATTTTATTTTTATTATTAAAACTATAAATTGTTAGTTGAAAATACAGTTTTTCCTGCATTTTTGGTATCGTGCTGAAATAATACCTTTTTTATTTTTTATTTTTTTCATTCGAGAGGGGAGAGTGTTTTGCAATATTCTGTACTTTGAACTAACAATTTATTATAAAAAAAATAAGATATAGTGTAATTATAAAAAAAAAAATGTGAAAGTATACCTCATTCCATTGTTAGGATTTTTTTTTTACCATTACAGTCTTTTTCTTTTTTCTTCAGAAAACTTTTAACAAAATTGAAAGTACACTATTTTTTAACAGAAGTTGATTTTTTATAAAAAGATATGAATGCTTTTGTCCTCATTAAAGAAATTGTCAGGTGAAATACAGATAAGTTTCTACCAAGAAAATTGTTATTTCTTTTTTAGCTATTCTTACCACGGGGAGAGGATGGTGTTTGGTAACTATCCTGTGCTTTCAACTAACAATTTATTAAAAAACACACCATAAGGTAACTTTTCACATTAGGTCCACCTCAACAATTTTTAACATGGGTAGGTTGGGGGTGTTTATTCCGAAAGCAGTTCTTAACATGGGGAGAATTGTGGTATTAATTCCGAAAGGAGTTCTTAACATGGAGAGAATTGTGGTATTCATTCCAAAATCCATTCTAAATATGGGAAGATTAGAGGCGTTTTTAATATGGGATTTTTTCATTACACCAAATCGAGCCACAGCAACGCGTGGCAGGGTACAGCTAGTATAACTATAAATAAGAGGTGGTTCTGAATCGTACTTAGCTTAAAATAACCGACAAACAGTAACAGATAAATAAAACCGAAGGGAAAAAGTAAAGAGGAATATGATGAGAATTAGGGGAAAATGGGACAAGAGAAAGTGGACATTGTGTAAAAAGAAAGGTTCATCGCGTTGTAGTATGTAACAAGAGAAGAAACACTAAATGTTATAACATTTCGCATGTAGCGATTGTCAACTGCATGAACCAACAACAAAAACAACAACGACACTCAAATAGTAGTCAGGGTCAATATAATAACCACACAAATATTCTTAGAAATGTGAACAAGAAAGAATAAGGCTACCATCTGCATGAAGTGTTTCAACAATTAGAAAGGAAACTTCGTAGATATATCTTTTGGAATTTACCTTCTATGCTATGAAATATTTTAAGAGATATTACCAAATTTATAAAGAACTTTGATTTCAGATAGGTACATTACAGTTATGATATTTACTTTCTTTCCTAGGAGATTAAAGATAAAGTTTAATGAAAGTGTTTCTGTGAAAAGAGCAGATTTTGTTGAATTCTGGAATCTGCATGGACTTTCGAAAGGAATCCTTTATTTAACTAACGGATGTAGCATTATGTCAACCATAACCGGGTAGAAACCCTACGTAATTCATAATTGTATTTTGAGTGTCATCCATACTTAGGACTTCTACTCAGTCATGGCTGAATGGAACTAGAGAAGACTGTCTTCGTGGATTAAATAACGTGCTTAGTTCGAAATTCCATGCACATTTCCGAATTCGACAGAAAAGTTCCCGGGTTCGACAAGATACAACTGAAAAAGCTCGGGATTACATCGACTGAAACGTTGTGAAAATAACACTCAAGATGAGAATAGTAGTTCGAATAATCCAAGTAATAGTTATCGACATATCCTCGGGCGGCTTTTAGGCTTGATAAGTAGTGAATCGTTAGTACGGATGTATCTAGAATCTCTGGAACCGATAGAGTATAAAGTAATGCACTTACAGTATACCATATGAATAAATGAGTTTTTTTAACAAATGTATTTAAATAAAGTAGCGCCATAGTTATCTCCCTTGGTGCACAGTATCTTCCATGGATGATAAGTCTCCAGAATAAGATTATCTATATTGAATAACGAAAAAGGATAAGTCTAAAATGATCTTCATTGACTGAGAATTATCCAGCCCATAGACAACTAGAAATAGCAATCTACGTTTGTACAGAGCTATATTAAGCTGAACAAAGCTTCATAAGTTATATCGCTCCCCTCTATTTTATTACACGTATCACAGATAACGCCAAAGAAAATCCCGCGGCTTTTCGGAATTATACAACATTCAAGATTACTGTAAGTCTCGGATTTGGTGTCAGTCGAGTAAGTCTATAAAAAGAACGACTACTGTTACAATGCACCCATTAAATCTACAGGGTTAGGGACGAAAATACTACTTAGAATTTGTCTGACAAAAGCAAAGAAATGTTCATCAGAGTTTTAACAAGAAGCAAAATATAGTATTTGTTCTTATACTGCGCTTCATATTTTCTTTCTTCGATAAGTTACAGAGAAATCCTTCTAGACTGAGGCAATTTATATAGTTTCAAAATTCAGAGTGGTCGTTATAGCGAAGCTGTATTTTTTACACAAATAAGATATACTTATTCAAGCTTCGGATTTAACAAATAGCAGAAGGACAGACGGGCAGAGTCTCTCAGGGAGAAGTGTGGACTGTGTAAAAGAGACGAAAGATAATAAAAACGAACGACAGACCGCTAGAAAAATACATTTGAACAAAGATTTGTTAATAGTTTAAACAATTCGCTGGAATGGTTGATAAATACCAGAACTGATATTGAACTAATCTATATATTAAAAGGAGAGCATGTGTGTTATTTTGTGTGCGACGCTTACATCTTTTTACTTCCGAGTGACTGTCGTTTAATTGTTATGATCTTCAATTTCTTGTAATAAATAATTTTACCAAGAATTATTCATAAGTTTTAGTTTCGGTGTCGATTATAGCTGAAAGAATTCAAGTTATCTATATATATATATATATATATACTCCAGAATAGTTTTTTATTTAACAATCAGTTGTTATGGAAACGTGAGATTGTAAGGTTTACAAAATATTAGTGGCAGTAATATTCTATAAGTTATCCCATCTAAACAAGAATTGCTCGATATGCAAGATAGAGCAAATAAATTAAATTGTAATTCAATGAATTCCAAAAGACTCTCATTGAAATGAGTTTCATATCAAAGAATTTTTATTATTCTAAGCAAGACAAAGAATGCTTTAGAAAATTAATCTCCTTAACCTGTAGGGTTTCGATGTCTACCATGTCATCAGAGGAGAGAAAATATTAGCAAATATTTATGAGGTATGCACCCTATTTGCTAAAGTCAGTGAGACATGGAAAGTCAAAGTCAAAATAATAAATTTATCAGAAGTCCTGTAGTAGGAGGATTTGCAGATAAAGGATATGAAAGTTTTTTTTAGATCCAGCTTGCTTGGTAAAATCCATGTTATGCGTTCTTTACATCCGTTTCGTTATAAGGTCCAAGTTATATATTGGGTAATCCGCATAGTCGTGTAGATATCCGAATCGGGCAAGTGCTTGTATGAATTTGTTTGTGGGTCCAGCGATAATAATTCAAAGTCTGGTGGAATTCTTTTCATTAGAAGTCTATATTATTTTTAGTGAGGCGCCGTGTTAATATTAGGGAGGGTAGGTAGTGGTGAGTGGTAGGAAGTGGGGTGAAACATATGTGCATATTCACCCTATATACACATGAACACACATATACAAACACACACATACACACAATATACATATCTAAATACATACATATACACATACACACACATATATATATATATATACACACACATATATATATAAACATATATATACATATGCATACATATACACACATAAACATACATACATATATATAAATAGATATATCTTCAAATAGAATTCAAAGAATCATAAAGTTTGACCGGTCGCTTAATTGAGGTCAGGTCGTGCACTAGATATAGAGACTTGGTTCGGGAAGGACAGAGCGGGAACAAGAAGAATATAGAGATAAGAATAAAAATAAAACAAAAATAAAAATAAAATGATGCGCCAAATACGTAAATGGAATAATTCGCTTTTTCAGGATTTATACAAGTTTCATTTCAAATCTCTTTGTCAGTTTAAATCGTATTTGTTCCGTCAACTCAAGTTATATATACTGCCCATGAGGTGCTAATTATTATTGATTTTATACGTACCTATATTTCCCTTAGAAAGGAGGATTGGCATAATGTTAAGAGTATACTAATGTTTATGAGCTAATTGTGAAACCAATTCTAAGATTATTAATTGAACGTTTTATCTTTATTTTATGATCCTTACGGTAATTGTTCAATGCTAAATAAGCTCTAACAAAGGTAATAAAGTAATGATAATACCTTACTGAAGAAACGTTTAAAATCAGTAATATCCACAACATTATGCTATTTAATAATATTTAACTGGGGAAATTTTCTACAATTGCAATCAAACACACACAAAGTTACCTATGAATACATATATATGTATATGTATACACATACACAACGTACACATATATGCACGCATACAATACATATTTTTACATACACGCAACCATACAGTTTATACACACATACGCTCACTTATTCTATATATACTTACATCTAAGCCCATATATACCTACATATAACACGTATGTCCATATATACCTTGATATACCCTCATATATACAAGAATATATATTTAGACATAAAGAAAGTATACCATTATTTAACACTATTAATTATAACAATAATTATTGTAGCAAATAGGATGCATACCTCATAAATATTTGCTAATATTTTCTCTCCTCTGATGAGATGGTAGACATCGAAACCCTATATGTTAAGGAGATTAACTTTCTAAAGCATTCTTTGTCTTGCTTAGAATAATAAAAGTTCTTTGATATGAAATTCATTTCTTTCGAAATTCATTGAATTACAATTTAATATATATATATATATATATATATATATAATAAATTCCACAGGCCACAAGAGCCATGAAAATCAAGGAACCGGAAGTCCAAGACTCGAGTTTCGCCCTCATTTGGGATCATCAGTTAGTGGCATCCGAACTCAGGATTCGAAACCCGAGCCTCTTGCATGCGAGGCAAACACTCTACCAACTGAGCAAACGCCCCGCACACATCGAAATCTGACTGTGAAATGAACCTACTTCGTCTCGACAAGGGACGCGGTCATCCAACCAGCTAATAACCCCAAGCCGATGTCTCACAAGTAGTAGTAGTAGTAGTAGTAGTATATATATATACTTGTTTTTTCTTCACAAGTTTTGGTTTTGGTTTCGATTCAAGCTGATGCTACCAAGTGATACTGATATATTTCTATATTTTTGAAATCACAACTATATGATATATAAGAATCGATAGAAAATTGACTATAATAATGCATACGAAATCTGCATAAATTAAAATATCACAGTAAAGCGTATTTTACGACCGAGCTACGCCGGGTGTCTATGCTAACTTAGATAAATACTTTTACAGCTTTAACAAAAGAGCTACAATAATATCAGGGCGTCTCCATCTAAGCTGAACATCTACAGAATGCCAACATAAATATATTACATATGAAAGAGTACGCTGTGGAATTTCCACAGGTCCCGCTAGTAAGTTTTATGTTGCATTGTTCAAACAAACAATGGTATTGTTGTCGGTAGGGTACCGTCAATAGAAGCTCAGCTAAGAACAAAAAATTGGATTTTTAAGATTATAAAATACAACCTTGATCGCCCTTCGGGGCCCGTGGCGTAGTGAAAGAGACGTTGAGTTTCACGGTTCCAGGTAGGCATTGTCTTAAGATAGCGGTTTTAATCCTATCCCCGCAGGTCATAGGATTAGTTGATGAGACAACAACTATGGAAGGTAGTAATCACTGAGGATACAGTTACAAGTCTCAGCATTCCTATCGCGGTTAAAACCTGAAGAAGATCAAAGGCTGAGTTGGCCGAAACGTGGTAAAACAACAATTATGAATATGCAGTTAATAGTTCGCAAAAGAATAAATACATGAACCACTGAAGATTAGCCATACAGAGATCTTAGTTTGGGTCGTTAATACTATGTGAGTTTGAATATTTAGTCAGGATTTCTTGGGAAAAGTCTTCTCATGCTAATCTATCCTGACAAACCAGAGAGACCTTAAACACGCGAGGATGGTGTTTATGAGGCATTCAAGTTCTCTCCTATCGGTTGTTATATGTTCGGTTAAATCAATAAAGGAGTCTATCAGTCGACTGTAATGATACCCTTGAATATTTGTCTTAACACGCGCTCTCTTTGATTCAAGAGTTATATTTTATTGATTATTGATTCAACATTTATTTGGTCTTAATGACTCCCGATGTCAATAAATTGTCAATTGAATGATGAATAATATAATGAGAGTATTAAAAATGATGGTTGGTTGTTTTTGTTTTACGTCATATCAACCCTTTTCAGGTTATTTAATGCCGAATTCAGTGATTTTGAAGAAATTTTTTTAAATAGAATATATATATATATTTTTTTTCAAGTCGGTTTCTATTTAACCCATAGTTGGGACCCTAACAGGCACTACTACTCCAGGTCAGAGTGAACCTGGGAGCAATGGCAATTAAGGGGAAGCTCTACACTCCCCAAAGCCCGCAAGCTGGGGCATTACCATCGGATATAGCTTAGGGTCATATCCAGGACCATAAAAATGATGGATAAAATTCGATGAGTTAGAGGACGATTTATGACAGGTATTTATTGGCGCTGCATTTTGGTCGGCCTATAAAGCTAAGGCCGGAAATTTGTATTTTCGTTGGTTTGTCATATTCAGTTCATAAGTAAAATTCATTAAATGCGTAAACACGTAGATCTCAAGCACACTCGTTCTTGTTGAAGAGATTCCAAAAAATAATTCATAGATATTCACATGATATTGAACCGGTTCGAAACGTGGCAACTTCTATCTTCATTTCACACGTCCCCAAGAGAGAAACGTTTACAATCTTATTATTAACGCTAAAGTCTTAATCAAATGATGAAGAAGTGATAAAAGTAAGACGCGACCACCACATAAAACGGACATTAATTATTTCGGGTGAATTTATAATTCTATTTACGCTGTTATTAATTTAAGTCGACCGAGAAATGTATTAATTATATCCGACATTATTTCAATTCAAACGAATAAACATACATAAATGTAAATCTCTCTCTCTCTCTCTCACACACACGCACACACACACACACACACACACACACACACACACACACACACACACATATATATATATATATATATATATATATATTGTAGAGATAACGGTCCCAGGACAGGTAAAATTAATTCCCGGACAGAACAGTTTTGCACTACCTTTATATATAATGCATAATGTTACAAAACTTATACATAAACTTATACATAAAATCCTTGTGATATTGACTATAGAAAATGTTTAAGATTTAAGGCTTTAGATAAGAAAATCTTAATAAATTGACATTCAGCTTAATTTTGATTTAATGACTATGGATCAAATGGAATGCAAATCTGATATATTTGAATTTACAAATGGAAGACTCTCCCCATATAAGGCTTCCTAATGATTCTTGAAAATACCGCAGAGATACTGAACTTTGGCCAATATGGATTAATTAATTTATAATACCTATTTCACAATATTTCCTCATATATTATTTTTTGCGTAAAACTAAATTGGGACCTTTTTACGCTTTTCAGCTGAGCTCCCAAATTAATAATGTTTGTTGAATTATTTATTGCGTAAATTATGTGAATAAAAATATATAACACATAAGCATACATATCTTATATATGTGCCAAATGTACACTCAGAGCTGGGAAGAAGACCCACACAGAAAATATGCAGCTTAATGAAAACATCGACATCAGGGATCTAGAAGAGCATGAGCCTTATAAGTACCTTGGCATTGAGGAAAACGAGAACATACAACATGCCAAGATGAGGGAGAAGATTAGTAAATAATATGTACGACGGGTGAGGAAAATATGCAAAACCCAGCTGACCAATAAAAATAAAATTAGTGCCATAAACCAGCTTGCTATGCCAGTAATAACATACAGCTTTGGTATCATTGACTGGCCACAAAAATACATCAACCGGCTAGATGTAAGAACACGGAAGCTACTAACGCTTCATAAAATAATATACAGAAATCAGTGTCTACCAAGGCTGTATTTGCCCAGGGGAGAAGGAGGTCTGGGACTCTCAGAGATTAATCATCAACATAGAGCAACTATTGTGAGCACCAGTCAGTATCTGAGAAGCTCCCAAAATGACACCCTCTCAATAGTATATGAACATCAAGAGACAAGAGCCAGCAGAACAACATCAGTCACCTAGCTGGCCAAGCATTTTGGTCAGAGCTGTCTCTCAGATGAGGACGAAACACCAAACAAGTGTGCCACAGAAATAGCAAGAAAGAGCCGGCAGAAATATACCGAGACCTTTCAACAGATGAACCTTAAAGAATGGGAACAACATCAGCGTGCAAAGTATTTTCTGGGGGAACTCCCTCAGGAATACATAGATAAAGAAGGTTCTTTGGACTGGCTCAAAAGAGGATCCCTCCACCACGGTCAGAAAAGGGTCATAATGTCTGCCCAAGACCAGGGATTGATGACCAATGCATTCAAGAAGATGGCAGGGATCAGTAATGACAATAAATGCAGGTTCTGCCATACAGAATTGGAAAGTGTTGGTCATCTGATATCAAGTTGCAAAGTTCTTCTAGGGGACGGCTACTACACAGCGAGACATGATGGAGTATGCAAGTACCTCCACTGGACCATCTGTAAAAAATTAAACATCCAGTGTAGCAGCAAGTCCTGGGAACATCAACCTGAAAGAACAGTTGGAAATGACTTATATACCATACATTACGACCATGTAATCCCTACAGCCACCTACCTTGAAAATGCTGCTGTGAAACCTGACATAGTTATATGGAATAAGTCAGAGAGAGTTGCAACCTTGATTGAAGTGAGTGTTCCTAATGATGGCGGTCTGAACAGAGCTGAAAGAGAGAAACAGACCAAATACCACGGTCTCACGTATGATATATAAAGAAACTGGAATCTAAAGGGGATATCAATCATACCAGTTATCATAGGTGCCACAGGACTTATGAAGAAGAACCTGAAGTCCTACCTAACTAATATTCCTGGTGAACCAAGTGCAAAAGAGATTCAGACAATTGCACTTAAGGGAACAGCGAGGATACTAAAAAGAGCTCTCGGTTGGTTTCAATAAAAAAGCGGGGCAATGTTGGCAGCTGGTTTGGCTGCCCCATACCCAGCATTACAATCTTCAAAGGAAGAAATATATATATATATATATATATATATATATATATATATATATATATATATATATATATATATATTTATATATATATATATATATATATATATATATATATATATAATGAAGTATTATTTTTATTTATAGACAAGTTTGTTTCGTCTTTTAAAGATCCATGAGGATACATTTTATCGATAGGCTTGATCTTACATCCCCGAGTCTTGTAGTCAAACGTCCGAAGACCCGTGATTTTAACGTGATTTTAACGTAGAAATAAATTTTATATAAAAACTCGAGGTTGTTTTGTTATTACAACTCCTCAGTGTGATTAAGACACAGACAGCCCATCAACACCTAGAATAGAAACCGTAAGCATGACTTACATAGTTCGAAATCTATTTGCGTTAATCTGTTGCCCACTTAGTAGTAAGATAATGGTACTCCTGCAGTATTTTACCCACCGATTTCACGATCTTAGCCGAGCGTTGATCGACATCCGTCGGAAAACGCCGGAACATGGCGAGCGGTACGATACTCTATCAGCCAATCAGGGCGCTTCAAACGAACGCGCAGCAGACGAATAATTTTCATTGAAATTACACACATAGCGTTTCATTTCAGTTATTTTATTGTTCAAAGTAAAAATACACAGCCTTTCATTTCAGCTATTTAATTTAGCGATATCGAATCGCGGAAGGCTACCCGGTTGGGAAGGAGCTTCTTTCCACATCCTCTGAAAACCCTTTGCTCCCTACTTTGCCTCTACAGTCAGTAGAAAATCTTCCAGTCGGAACTAAAGATAAACAGTAATTGTTGTCCCCCCCTACAAACATTACTGAAAAAAAAAAAACATTGTTGTTACTGTTTAATAACGTTTTGTTAAAAACAAACAAACAAAAAAAACATTGAAGTGTTTATTACTGTCGCTTAACCCCCTCCAAAAAAAAGCTATCGGAAAACAAAATGAACCAAAAAAAAAAATATTCAACAAAATAAATTTATTTTACTTTAAAAACACTTACGGTAAGTGTTTGTGATTTATTTTATCCAAATTTTTGTGTAATAATTTTATCCATTTTGTTGTGTGTGTGTAATATCTTTTCCTTGTAATGTTGTTGCTATTCACATACTTTTAGCGTTATTGCACCGTAGCTCCGAATTCTCGGCTTTCGTCGGCGTTAACGCCGAAAGCGTTCGTCAACGCTCGGCTAAGATCGTGAAATCGGTGGGTAAAATACTGCAGGAGTACCAGATAAATATTAACGTTTTGCTCTTCTAATAACAATTTTTACTATGGAGCACTATCCAATCGAATATTTTATCGATATTATTACTGGGTGATTATCTCTAATTTATCTTATATATATATATATATATATATATATATATATATATATATATATATAGTACACTCCCGAGTGAAAAAAATTAGCTTGGCTAATTTTGACTATATATTTTGTAAAAGAGGTCAATAAAAATTGAGCCTTACTATTTTTAAATACTTAATTTTAATACAATCTGTAAATAAAACATTAGCTAATTTGCTTTAAACTAATACCGACTAGTTGCTTTCCATAACGAAGGTGTTTGTTTGGGCGTGTTATCTGTCAGTTTCTTACATTGTTGCCAAACGGTTATTTTTTTTCAATCAGATAGTTTTCTTTTAAATGTGTTCCACAAGTTTGTTTTTTTATCGGGTTAAGATGTCTAAAAAGAGTTATCATTCAAACTGTATGAGCTGAAACATCATGGTACAGAAGCAAGAGATTTTTTTTCTCGATAAAAGTTAGAAAACAACTTTTGAACCCTCGGAAGTAGTTTTTTTTTATTTCGTAAATACAGATATATTATTTAGTGTTATTAATCTTATAACACATAACCCATCTTTCAATATGAAATCATAAAGTTTCACTGCAAATTATACGTCACCTCATTCCCATGCTTGATTGTAGTTTGGAGACTATAAAACCCGAATCCCTCAAATGATCTTCAAAACAGCGTTTAGTAGCACCGTTCACTAGATAATAACCCGACGTATCCGATAAAATAACTCTTTAAAACCAGTTTGACGAGATGGAGTCGCATTCAGTAACAAAGCTCATTCCTATCTGTTTTGACCTCAGGAAAATGTCATAAAGGAGGACGCGAACAACATATTTAGGTAGAAATGTAACAGAGCGCGAATATGCATATTCAAATGCATGCGAAATGGCATCACCGGTAAGGTAAGGGACTATAAAAATGAGAAAGAGCACGTTAGAAAAGACGATCACGTAAGAGACGTCACATTGGAAATGAGGAAATGGCGTTGTACAACAAAAAGCAAATTGAACTTATTTTCTATGCTTGGTTTCCTTTGAGCCTGAGACTACAACGTGTTGGTTCCCGGACAATGTTACAGAAAGAATATATTGCACAAGAAAGTGAAATAAAAAGAAATGTTGTCGGTACTTTCCGACTGGTAAGTTAGACAGTCTGTAGTCTTATATTAGATCGTGATATTTCCCCTTACAAAAGTATTATCCTCGTGGTTTATATAATGGTTAACAGAGTCCAATATATATGAATGAGTAATATCAATAATATTCTTTTCTGAAAACAAAGTTTTTTTTTCACATCGTTCTGATAATATATATCGTTTTCTTTCAATCTCCCGGCTACTGTATTTCGGCAAATACACTTACCCTCTACAGGGTCAAATTTTAAGTGTATTTCCTGTAACGAAGTGCTGCAACTTTCAGCCTTAAATAATCTCTCGTTGTTGATGATTTGGAACATCTTACGTCTGTCTTTCTTTCAACGTTATGTGTTTGTTCATATTTTGTAACAATACTTTTGAATGTGTTGTATTCTAAGTTTCTTTTTTCCCATTTTGTCAATTCTGGTTTTCGCAATCTCGATCAAATATTTATTTATTTTGTTTTTGGGGCGACATTTTATTTGAAGAATTATGATAAATAAATAGCATTAACATCAGAAATAAGTGACCGAATACCAATAAAATTACGTGAAAACACAGTATATACAAAATTATTGAAAAATAGCCAAGTTCATTCTGTCCCGAAGTGTACATAGTATTATTATATTATTATTATGTATTATGTTATACGATACAAAATAAATAAAATCATTGATGCACATATAATAATAATAATAATAATAATAGTTATTATTATTATTATTATTATTATTATTATTATTATTATTATTATTATTATTATTATTATTATTACACGGCAAAGGACGTAAAAGATATTGGAGATACAATTAAAGGCTTAGAAAAACATACTACAAAGTACAAAAGCATATTATATCCGCCAAAATGAACACTTTGAAGAACAGCTTAACGAAAAATAAACAGAAGCGAGAGAGACACGTGTAGAGATGTAAACATTTGAATTATTTATAAGACAGACAATATAAAGTGTGCACAAAAACGTAGCCATGGTTATGAAAAGGGCACCTGAAAAGAGAAACAGAATCACTACTAACAGCAGCAAAACAATGCGATATAAGCATAAGGTAATTGATATTGAAATGTGCACATTATGACAATAACCCTGAAATATATGGCAAAAAAACAGCAAAGGTTTACTATGTTGACAATGGGACGAAATAGTAAACACCACAATAAGTATATATTGTAACTGAATACAAAAACTAGACATGATTAGATTGGAAAGGTAATGTATTGTGAGCTGTATAAACGGCTACACTTTTAGCATACGATGAAATGATAGAAGTGCAAACAGATATGAGTATAAAAAAAGAAGATAGCATTCTATGAAATATTGGAATATAAACAAACAAATGCGTTCAAGCAAATACAGTGGACATGATAATATTCAACAAGATATAACATGACTGTCCTGTAATAGATTTCACCAGAAGGCTGAAGAAAATATGTAAACTACATTATAAGCGCATGAACTGATCTAACCCCAAAACAATACGAATGCAGATGTGAATGGATATAAGTATAAACCAGAGCAAGTAATGAAAAATCAAAGACATAAAATTAAATGCTACATGGGATTACACATGGACAAACTCCTTTATGCTGTAAGGCTGGATGATGATCAAAAGTAATTATCAAAGAGGCAAAACAAATGCATTTTTCTTAATATCGTAAGCAGACGCAATGAAAAATGTTATCATTTTAACAAGCATCCTCAACGGAATAAGAATTTTCGGAAAGACCATAAACCTCAATCTATTTTAATGTCGTAAAGAACATTGTCGAAGTAAATAGGAAAAGTTGGTTAGTTAGGATCAAATATCGATTTATCAGAGGCAATGCTATCCTTCAGATCAGTTCAAATAAAATAATTTCCGTGATTTCGTAATTAACGTTTTGGTCCAGTGGATTTTTATTTTAAAATAAAAAAACAATCCAATTCAACTACGATTCTTTATTTAAAACAAAAGCAAAAAAAAACTTTCATGTACGTTTTTTTGCTAGTTTCTTTTCTTCACATTTTTTTTTTTTTTGGCATCGTAACTGTTTTTTTTTCTTTTAATAAAACAATAAGTCATAACTCATCATTTTTATAACATAAAAATATGTATATTCTACTTTAGTATTTTTGAAACTGATATATTTACAGTCTATTTTCGTTGCAACACACCGTATTAACAAATCTTTCTGGACTGAGGGAGCATAAAATAAATTCGCTTAAACTGGAATATAGTCATAAAAGGTGCTCAATATCTGGAGAATAGCTTCTCTTTGTATCCTTTCTGCCGAAATATCTGGTGGAGAGTTTGTCACGTACTTCTTTTTTCGGGGGGGGGGTTACATAATCGTGTTTTGATTCGTTCTTTTATTTTTGCAATTTTTGTTGGGGTAACGATGGAGTTGACATATGATAATTAAAAACTGCTCAATATTCTTAGTATAGCAGGTGTGGCCAAACCGAACTCCATGTCGACCCTGGCAATGCTGAGTATCCATGCTTGTATATATATATATATATGCCAACCAAGGATAACCCACTGGGCTGTGGGGCAGGGGTTGATGTGAGACCAGGGCGTGTCCACACGTCGGTGGGCCATGGACTCACATCTCTGGGGCCCCCTGCTGCTCCGAGGTCCCTTGCTGTTCAGCCTGGAGCCGCGAGGCAACCAATTACCGTGTGTGGCCACGAGGAGGCACATCAGAGGTCTTGGTGTTAGAGAGGCTGTGTACTGGCAGGGGAAGACTTACGCACTCGGCTTCCCTATTCGCACGAGGCTAGCCAGCGGTAGCACTGAAAGCGAGAAAGCACAAGCAAAGCATGTAACTTATACTAAGGAGCATGCAGAGCATGCGACCTATTGCCCAATAACCACACTAGACGCTTCATAACACCCTGTGTATATACACACACAATGGATCTATGGCTCGCGTCTCCAGTTCAGGACTAAAATCTGAGCCCTTCCTGGTAGAATCGGGTGTGAAGCAGGGATGCGTCATTGCGCCCATCTTGTTTAATCTTTTTCTTGCTGCGGTTTCCAATGTTGCCAAACAGCAAATCCATCCTGCTGATGGGATCCGCCTCTCATACCGGCTGGATGGCAACCTCTTCAATCTGCGTCGCCTCCATGCCAGATCACGTGTGACAGAAGAAGCAATCCATGAATTGCAATACGCTGACGACACAGCTCTGGTGAGCCCATCTGAAGAGGGTCTTCAGCGCACCATCAACACTATCTCCAACATTTACTCCCGAGCTGGTCTAGCCATCAACATCAACAAAACAGAGGCACTTAACATATGTGAACACCGTCAGGAACCACCAATGTTCACAATCAACCATCAGCCACTGAAAAACACTCAAGAGTTTACTTATCTTGGCTCAATGCTCACTGACTCCTGTGACCTAACAAGTGAGGTCCAACGGCGCATTGGTCTGGCTGCTTCAGCCTTTGGTAGACTCTCGCACAGAGTTTTTATGAACCGTAACCTCACCACCACCAAGGTTTCTGTCTATAGAGCAATCTGTCTCTCCATCCTCTTGTATGGCAGCGAGTCATGGGTGCCTTATAGACGCCACCTGAAAAAAGCTAGAAGCATTTCATACCAACTGCTTACAGCGTATACTAGGTTTAAAATGGTGGCACAGGGTGCCACACAATGAGATACGCAGGCGCACTCAAATGGACCCACTTGAAATAATTCTAACTAATAGACAACTTAGGTGGCTTGGTCACACCATCCGGGTGCCAGCAGAAAGGCTCCCACGCAAGGTCCTCTACGGGGAACTTGCAGAGGGCAGACGCAACCCTGGGGGTCCACGTAAACGTTTCAAGGAGCAACTAAAAACATCATTGAAAAAGTGTGGCATAGAATCCAACGCCATCGAACATGCTGCTGCTGATCGGAGAAAATGGCGAAACATCTGCCAAGAGGGCTTGGAAACTTTCACCTCCACCTATAACGACCGAGCAGAGCGTAGAAGACACCAAAGGCACGCGGCGCAGCGGGCAGACGGCATCTTCCCTTGTGCTGCCTGCGGCCGTGTATGCAATTCACGAATTGGACTCCACAGTCACCAGCTAGTGCATCAGGTGTAATCTATCTGCGACGGACTACTGAAGAGAGAGAGAGAGAAGATATATATATATATATATATATATATATATATATATATATATATATATATATATATATATACAGTGATGATCATATTTATTGGCACGGTAAAATAAAAGTTAAATTTTGTCTAATAAATTCTAAAAAAGGGATTAAATTAAAGAAAATAACAAAGTATATTATGTATTTTTAACTGGCCTTTCCGATGCAGCAATCGGATTTTAGAAAAAATAAATAACAAAGGAACAACAAACATAATTGCAAAAAACCCTCGTTCAAAATTATTGGCACGGCTTTGTTTTTCTTTTAGTATCAGTATAATATCAATCAATTTCCGGTTTACGTGCTTTCTGAACTTTTTTATAGCCATATTATGCTTGTTTAACGCTAATTCAGTGAATAATTTTTTTCAGATAATTTTTAGATAGCGATTTATTTAAACTATTATAAGTGACTAAATTATAATTTTCAATCGCCATGGTTAAAACTAAGGAACACAGCGAAGACGTCAGGAAGCTTGTTGTAGCATGCCATACCAATGGGGAGGGCTATGATAAGATTTCAAAGAAGCTAAACCTTCCCAAATCCACTGTTAGAGCCATAATAAACAAGTTCAAATCGCAAGGCCACGTTATGAGTTTAGAGGGTAGAGGGAGAAAAAGGATTCTTTCCCCAAGAGATGAACGGAAAATTGTTCGACAAGTAAAACAAAACCCAAGCATCTCTGTTGGGGAGATTGTTGATGAACAGAGCACCTCTGGAGTGAATGTATCTCGGCATACAGTTGGTAGAGTTTTGAAGAGAGCTGGTTTAAAAGCATGTCGTCCGAGAAAGACTTCCTTATTGAAGCCTATGCACCTGAAAGCAAGGCTCGCCTTTGCAAAACGTCATATTGATAAAGATGTTGCATTCTGGAAACGTGTTCTATGGACTGACGAAACGAAAATAGAGTTATTTGGCCATAATAAAGTGTCTTATATTTACAGAAAATCTGGCGAAGCTTTCCTGCCTAAGAACACTATATCCACAGTGAAGCACGGTGGAGGCAGTTTGATGTTTTGGGGATCCTTTGCTGCCTCTGGACCAGGGCGACTTGTTAAGGTCACAGGTAGCATAAAAAAGGAAGATTATGTTGAAATATTGGATGAAAACCTGAAAGACTCTGCTAAAGAGCTCTCACTTGGTCGTCGTTGGTGGTTCATGCAAGATAATGACCCAAAGCATTCGGCTAAACTGACTAAGAAATGGCTTGAGGACAATCATATTAATGTTTTGGAGTGGCCATCACAAAGCCCAGACCTTAATCCAATTGAAAATTTATGGAGAACATTAAAATTGAGGGTAATGCAAAGGAAGCCTAAGAATCTTATTCAATTGAAGGATTATTGCCAGGAAGAGTGGGCTAAAATTACTACTGAAGAGTGCAACACCTTGGTTGTAAACTATGAAAAGCGACTGAGGAAGGTAATCAAGGCCAAAGGCTATACAATTGATTATTAAATAAATCGTGCCAATAATTTAGAACAAGGGTTTTTTGCAATTATGTTTGTTGTTCCTTTATTTATTTTTTCTAAAATCCGATTGCTGCATCGGAAAGGCCAGTTAAAAATACATAATATACTTTGTTATTTTCTTTAATTTAATCCATTTTTTAGAATTTATTAGACAAAATTTAACTTTTATTTTACCGTGCCAATAAATATGATCATCACTGTATATGTAACTCTTGGTTCGTTCGCAATTAATAGTCTAAAAAACCACTGAACGAATGGCTTCCACGTTTTGGTATAATATGTTT
The DNA here is from genome assembly GCF_053919585.1 of Euprymna scolopes. NCBI lineage: Eukaryota > Metazoa > Mollusca > Cephalopoda > Sepiida > Sepiolidae > Euprymna > Euprymna scolopes. The sequence goes on from NC_136483.1 coordinate 80,604,537, forward strand.
ACTATATCCATGTGTGTTTTTATATATTTCTTTTTAATTATAACATTATACTTAATTTTTCTACGATAAATAGGTGATTTTCTTTGTACCGATAGACCATTTTTTTATTTATGGACAATTATTTATTACCGCTTCCTGTCACGTGACCAGTGTTTCCAATTTAGCGGTTTTCCTGCTAGATCTGGAGATTTCGTTTTTAATCTAGCGGGGAATTCTGGAAAATCTGGAGATATTTCGCACCCATACACCCGCAATTTTAGATTAAAAATAAAGAAAAGCGCTTGAAAATACTTTAAAACATAAAATAAACTCATTCATGTAAGTAAAAAAAGTAGCATTTATTGCCTTTGGTAACAATTATTTATTGATTATTTGTTTTGTTTTTCACCTTTTTTTCGGCTAACCATTCTTAAATCTCGCTATATAAACGATTTTTCCAAGTACATTTTAGGTGGGGGGCATTCCAACCTCCGAAGTTTAGTTTAAAATACGATCGAAGCAACCCCGCTTAATTTAGAAGTATTTAGTCGAAAATTGTAAAAAGCAAGAAACAACAGCAAAAAAAAAACTTATACCAATACAGTAGAAATTAATTATCTACCAACCTAAATACTTTTAACATGCTAAAACAAAGTTTTTTGTTTTTTATTTTTCTAATTTCAAAATATGTTTCACCATTATTGTGATGTTTAATCTGCAGTATATTTCAATTTTACTTTTATTATAAAAAGTTTGAGTGTATGATTTGTTTCTTGCAAAAAAATACCCTCTCTGAAAAAACAGGTAAAACTAGCTGATGAAATATGTAAGCCTTTTGGGGAGCTAACCGCTTCAATATAATTCCAGAAACATATAGTGAGAAAACACGGAACATTTTATGTATTGAATGTACTATATTTATACTTTTTTATTGTAGGAAGTTAAAATATGGAGTTTTTTTTTGTGTGTGGGGGGGGTGAATTGGCGATTTTTGAAAATTTCAGATGATAAAAGTTAAAAATCTAGCGATTTTCTGGACATTTTTTTCTCCTAATCTCGCGTTTTTTTTTTAAAAATCTAAGTTGGCAACACTGCATCACTAAAAGGATATTAAAATATCGGTAAATTTTCAATGGGTTTAATCACATGATTATTGATAATGTAACCATGTGATTGAAATTTTATTTCAATTAACCACAAGTGGTCGCTTTCCTATCAAATATTCATCGAAAAATGGTAGGTACAGAAAAAATGAATGCCGACGCTCAAAGTGTTTAAACATTTTGACCCCCTCCTTTTACTTAAAAATTCACCAAAAATCATGAAATTAACAAATTTTAATAAAAATTTCAGTATTTATCAAATAATGATCGTAGAATATAATGAACTAATTATTTTTACTTAACTCTTAGTGAAAATGTTTTATTTTGTTTAAACAAAAAATACCTTTACTAAAGTTATGGTTTTCAGTAGTAAATAGAAAACGCAAGAATTTATTTTTGCTTTTTTTATATAAATAAAGCATCGTAATTTGTAACAATAAAAAATAATTTTTACAGGAACATTCCGAAAAAAGCCCCTAAAGTCCGTATTAATGAATTCGATATAACTCGAAGAAAAATGTATTTCTCGCATACTATTCAGGAAATTAAAGATTCAATTAGATTCCTATTTCAGTCATCTAAATTATTTAGGGTGAAATGAGGTTAGGAATTTATAGCCAAACCTAAATATTTTTTTTTGCTTAAAAAATAGCATTAATACAGTAAGTTAGGTAAAATTTGCATAGAATGCTCTGCTTTACGGTTGTTGTAAAAATGGAACGGACATTTGAATTTCATTCCCTTTTAAATTCGGTACATTTTTACATTACGTCCAAATCATCGTTCACATTCGACACGTCAACTTTTATAGCTTTTCGGGTATGCTGGCAAGGTTAGGGGTGTCTATTCCGAAAGCTGTTCTAACATGGGTAGATTGGTAGGTGTGTCAGAAATTTTGTGAAAAATAGTGAATAATTCCACCCCGTCTTTCCAAGCTGATAACTCCTCGAAAAATGTAACTCAAGCCCTAATTTTTTTTCAATTAAAGGAGCAAGGACCAAGGTTACATTAAAACAAAAAAAAAGCAAACAACGTGTTTTTTTAAAAAGTAAATTTCTAAAAACACTTTTGAATATATTATTTATTGATCCTTTCTCTTCAATTTGTGATATATAACACTTTGGTGAGTAAATTAATTATTTACTTTTTAATAGACATTTCAAAATGGGAGGCGTGAATTATTCGACCCCTTGTTTTCCAAGCTTATAACTACTCGAAAAATGTAATTCAAGCCCTAATTTTTTTTTCAATTAAAGGAGCAAGGACCATGGTTTCATTAAAAAAACAAAAGAAAAACAAACAACGTGGTTTAAAAAAAACTTCGAACTTTAAAAGTAAATTTCTAAAAAACACTACTTTTTTGTTTTAAATTTGAATATATTATTTATTGACCTTTTCTCTTCAATTTGTGATATATAAAACTTTCGTGAGTAAATTAATTATTTACTTTTTAATAGACACTTGAAAATGGGGGTGGGGCGTGAATTAAAAAAAACGTTTGTCTAAAATATTATATTCGGTTTATTGGAAAGAGCATAACATTTTACATTGATCCTGAAAATATCGTAAAAATAGAATCAATAGAAAAATTTTGATAGACTTTAAAGTTTAAAAATTGAAAAATATTGAGTTCGTAAAATTCATTACTGTTTTTTAAAAAATAAAAAAATATTTCTATTACTTTTAAAACAACTTTAATAGTTTATTTTGGAAGTATAAGAAAATAAACAACCCACTTTTAAAAGAGAAATTACGAGTTTTTTTTATATTTTATTCGCAGATTTGTGATAGGGGTGTCAAAAATTCCTACAAAAATTCTGATACATCTACTAGATTGGAGTGTTTATTCGTTGTAAACTTACCCGACAACCTACAAATGTCGACATTTCCAATGTGAATGGTAAGCTGGACTTATGTAAAAAATTACAAAAAGATATACCAAACTGACTTTTTCGTTTAAAAATGGAATTATTTCCCTTTTGTTATTAACTTTTTTTTTTAATATTTTGTGTTTTATATACATAAAGTACAATCGTTGAATGTTACTGTTTTGATTATATTCGTTTGGGGGGCACAATTAAAAAATTAAGAAAGATTAAAACGGAGCGTAATTTAAGTTTCCGTTCTATTTTTATAACAACCGTAAAACAGCGCATACTCAGCAAGTTTTATCGTAATTTATAAGCATAATGTTGAAACACTAAATCAACATTTTATTTATTTTCTGCATAATTAATGATGGAAGTATTTTTCTGTTTATATTCTGAGCATCTGTTAAATAAATAATTTGTACATTCTCTTGAAAAAAGAATCAAACTTTTCTCTACATTCACATAACTATTTACAGTGTTCATGTAAAACATTCATCTGTTCTTTTTATAATAAAAATACCGTTTTCAAAGAGAAACGTTTACTGCCAAATTTCTTTTAAAAAAAGTGCAAGTTTTCCTGAAAAAACCCTTTCACCTAACAATTTATGGTAAAAAATTAATCTTTTTTTGGGGAAAAAATAACAACTTTTATTGATTAAAAAAATTACAAAAAATAATGTAAGTAAATAAACGAACAAAATGCAATTTTATTGAGGAATGTGTTCCATTTTAACAAACTGAGCCACAGCAACGCGTGGCCTGGTATAGCTAGTATATATGTATATGTATATATATATATATATATATATATATATATCCTGCTGCGTGCATTATTCAAACTTTCTGTTTGTACGAATCATCTAATCGATGGTTGACATTGTGACCAGCCCGCTTACGTGTCTTCAAAATATCTTTATTCACTTTCATTTAAGAGTTAATTCCTGGTTTCCGAGGGGAAGAGCGTTAGACTATAAATACAAGTTGAGTTTGTTGACGAAGACTTATCACTTCCTGCACTGATTGTTGCGTAAGCATGAAACACTCGGGTATATAGCTATTAAAATATTAAATATTGCCTAAAAATATTATATGTATATGTATACATCTAATATAATATTTATACTAAATTGTACATGCAATGTATCTATATACCAATAAGATTGAGTTTTTCTCGCTCTAAAATTTATATTAAAAGCCTACTTATTCTATTAAAAAATATTAAAACACACATCTTAATATACTCACACACAAATATATATATATATATATATATATATATATAAATATATATATATATATATATATAAGTGACATCGTCTCTATGCATGCGAAACTTCTATGCCAATCTCTTCTATGAATATTTGGTCTACAGACTTGAAACCCGATATATACAAGTAGAGTATTTGGATCTCAGGAACACTTTCGATTTGGATTTTAGCATACTTCCTCTTCTTTCTGTCTCTCTCTCTCTCTCTTTCTCTCTCTTTCTCTCACTGTATATGTATGTATGTATGTATGTATGTATGTACCTGGCGTTTCTTGGGCTTAAAAAATTATAAACATTTAAAACACTTACAACTTCTTAATAACATATAAACGCTTTTATATGGTTTATTTACTTTATTTCCTATTTAATTGTAACGAAAACTTTATTTCAACTTTGTAAATTCTTTTCCAAATGGTATTATTAACTTTGGTAAATGCTTCCAACTTAAAATTTAACAGTTTAGTTATTTTAACTTTGTTGTAAAATGGACGCAGACATTTTAGTTTGTGGAATTTTTTGAGAAAACGGAACTGAGTAATAAAAAAATCAAATATTTTAAAGCTGAAACCTTGCCCAAATATCTATTTTAAAGCTGAAAACTTGCCCAAATATCTATTTACTTAATTATAGATACGGAATACGCCATGACTTAAAATGTACCTCCAGTTGTACCCTTACTGTACTGCACCTACATATTAACCCTCGTAAATCTAAATATACAGTGACTGGGCAAAATTCTTAGCTCAATTCCTAATACCTACTCAAATTATAACGTTATCCTGAACCTAAACCAACATAAAGTTAAAAAAATGGAAAAACCTAAAGGTAAAAGTCTTAATCCACACTAACGCTTTTCTAACAAGCCTCTCCACAAAACTGCTTCCACTGCATGCCCCTAAATCACTTTTAGGAGTGTAACTATTCATTTATTCATTAGATATATAACCTCTACAAACTAACCCTGTAACATTAACTAGCCACGCGGGGTCGCAGAAATACCTGGATTAGGACCCAGACGCGGAGCAAACCCTCTCAGGGCTGATGGACCTATTAGATCTTCCCAGATCACCCGTCTAGGAGAAGGAAAACTCTGAAACTAAACCAAAGGGAGGGAGGCCTCTCCAGTCTTGGATGACAACCTTCCTAGAGCTGGTGACTCAAACAAATTACCGGTCTGCAAACCTAAATTGCTTAAGGAGTAGATAGGCTCTGTCTATCGCCCGGTTTACACACTCCTTCTTTGCCTATTAGTCAGGCGCAGAGACACTATCACAAGTGAATCGACAAAACACTTAGTGGTAGATCTTGTTTCTTGTCTAGGGCAATGAATGCCGTTCCCTCATTCCCGACACATCCCACCCCTCAAAACTGGGCACTTGGGAGTGCTTGAGTACCACACATGCCTGTGCAATTAGATTGGGATGATTTTCTTCTGATGGGCTGAGGGTACCGGATTGACAGTTCCTGGCTGCTGTTTCCGACTGGTAGTACAGGTGCCCTAACTCTTTGGTAGCGCTTAGAGCCGCTGCTCCATCAACAGTTGTATAATATCTGACGAACTGCAGAAAATTGTGCCCCCACGACGTAGACACCCTCGACAAACCCGACAGGCAGCTAAATCCCACCCCACACAGTAGAGATCCCTAGATGTAAAAGATCTTTCTACTCCAGTAGTTTCTTCCCTAGAACCGCTAGACTCTGGAATTCCATTCCACGTCCCTGCTTCCCTAACTGTACTGACATGCAGAAGTTCAAGTATAACGTGAACCAACATCTTGCTGCCAAAATCCCAACATAGTGCCCTAGTAGTTGCTGCCCCTGATAGTAGCCCCCTACACCAAAGTGGCAATGTGCCTTGTTTGGGGTGAAAATGTAAAAAGAAAAAAAAGCTGGAAAGAGATTGTAATAATAATAATAATAATAATAATAATAATAATAATAATAATAATATTTTTTTTACCATTATTATGTATATAATAATGCGCTATGGCACTTCATATTCGTACGTATTTTATCACCTTCCATCTCTTTTCTAAAAAAAAATATGGTCGCCCAATCGCCGACAATGCTACAGACAAAAAAAACATTTTTAAAATTTCAACTGATAACTCTCTTGTGTCGAACGTGGAAGTAGAAATAAATACAGTTTTGAATCAAAGTTTAATTTCTGTTCTTTCCAAAGATGATACACCGATATAGTGGGGTCTCCGTTTGTGCTAGACATCTATAGAATCGCAATATGTCACAAACTCATAACAAGTTTTAGAGATAGGTCCTAATTATTTCTGACACTACATTATACATAATAATCAAAGCAATTAGATAAGTATATTTCAGTTTGAATAAAGGTGGTAAAATAATATCCTGAAGTCTGTATTCACACCCGATGGTCATAGAATTGAACATTTTTTAAGAACAACAAAATATAACAGATAAAAGATATGAATTGGAATTTCCACAAGTGGCGTTCCCTGGAATCTGAGTTACAACGAATCTCCCCAGATTTCCAGTGCTCTCAACCTCTTTCGGTAGCCTTTACAAATTCGTTTGCGATATCGCAATAGCGGTTTACCATTGTTTCTCGTTGATAGTGACTATTTGTCTTCACTAGAATTTAGGTGGTAATAAGCCTCCTTAGGGTCCCAGTTATTTTTGTCATCACCCAGTATAGGTCTGGTTAGTACTTTTTCTCCCAGGTCTTTCCATCCTCAATTATTTGGTGTGGAGCCAGTTAATACCGACACTACATTTTTTTTAGGATGGTGGTAGTAACATACAATTATATAGTTACAGTTTTCATGATCCCATGTAAGTTTCTTTGCTTTTCGCATCTGTAGCAGTTGCTATATGTCCGGCTCATGTGCATTCGTCTCTGCATTCAATGGTTTTCCTTGGTATGTCAACTGGTTTCATTATTGTTATCTACTGTATATTCTCAGCCATTTCTCTGATTACAATCTCACCAATATTTTAAGGTATTCGGGATTGTTCCTAGTACTCTTACTATTAGTGGTGCTATCTTGACTTTCTTCATCTTCCGTATACCATTGGACTCTCTAGCCAGTTCCGCGTATTTGCCTCGCTTCTCATTGAAATGAACCATGTGATCTGCCGGACGGCGAAATCTACGATCTGATAGGACATTTTCTCCTTGTTACTTATTATGACATATGGCCTTTTTTGCTTGAATAGGTTTATCTGTTTGTATATCTATGCCCCATAGAGTTTTTTTTAAATTTTTTTTTTACTTTTATTTTCAAGTACTGCTGCGGGGTTGTGCTTCTACTATTTGTTAGTGTGTTCAAGATGCAGTTGTCTGCTGTACAACAGCCTCTTACCATTGATTTCTCACTGGCGGCGGCCATTGGTCTTCACTGGAATTTAGGTGGTAATAAGCCTCCCCAAGGTCTCAGTTCTCTTCGCACTTTTCCAGCGGGGGTCTGGTCAGTGCTCTCCTCGGTCTAATTCTTTTATTTTTTTTTGGGGGGGGGGCGGTGATGTGGTAAGGGGGGATTGGGGGGGGGGGTTAGAGGGGCTTATTAATATGCCACTTCAATGTTCTTGGTTCCATGTAGCGCTTTATACTTTGCCACTGCAGCAGTTTGTCTGGCCCGCGCATGTGGCTTATATGTGTTAGTCTCCACATTGTACGGGTTTCCTTAATATTTCAGCTGTTTTTATTATTCCTTGTATCTTTCCAGTCATTCCTCTGATTCCAATTTCTCCCATTCTTTATTATTATTATTATTATTATTATTATTATTATTATTATTATTATCATTATTATTATTATTATTATTATTAGTAGTAGTAGTAGTAGTTGTGGTGGTAGTGGTGTGGTAGGAATATTTATAGTAGAAATAATACAGAAAGAGAAAAGTTTATTATCATTATTATTTTGGTAGAAATAATATTCTATCCCCCCTCTCTCTCTCTTTTCTGTCTGTCTGTCTGTCTGTCTGTCTCTCACTCTCTCTTGCCGTAAGTAGTTTGCTATAGAATTTGCTGAATACTTGTTGGCTTTGAATGAAAATCAAGAGACACTCTTTGGAAACTACTATTTAACCCTCTCCCTTGATGTTAGAACGTCGGTCACATGAAGAAGAAAATAGTAGGAGGCTTAATTGCTTCTAAACATAACTATCATTATTAATATAAATCATAATATTAATAATATTAGATACAGTTAATATTAGTATAAATGCAAGTTAATATTAGTATAAATACGAGTTAATATTAGTATAAATACGACTTAATATTAGTATAAATACGAGTTAATATTAGTATAAATACGAGTATATATTAGTATAAATACGAGTTATTATTAGCATAAATACGAGTTAATATTAGTATAAATGCAAGAAAAAAATGTAAATAAAAAAAGCAAGATGGCTACGCATGTTTAATTTAAAAAAAAAAGTAAGATGGCTATGTATGTTTGATTTAAAAATGTATGACCGCATTTGTTTAAGTAGTTTCATACTGCCGTTTGAAAATGAGAATATATAAAACGAAAGTGAAAAAAAAATCGGACGAATTTATGAAATGTACATTTGAATGAGGCCCAATAAACACCTAAATATAAAACATGTGAATCTGCTGCGATTATTTCCAATAAAGAATGGGCTTATGTTTTGGTGAAAATGGTTTGCTATAAATTGGTTTCTGCCAGTAAGCTATAAGTACAACCCCTTTGTATTTCTACTGTATGTCTTTATTTACACTGTAATAACAGCAGGAAAAGTTAAAACTTATATAAATAATTACACGATGTGCAAGTTTATGGTTTTGTATTTTCAGTGTTCAAGAAATCAACTGTGTTATGCGCGTCATAAATAAAGGAAGATTTCTCGCACACATAAAACGAATCTACGCTTGTGTCCTATAATGTACCCATACGTTTAAGTGACAGTTAAAATGGCTAATATGCTGCCTAGTTCTGCTTAGTTATATACATGGATGTGGAAAAAGGCGTGGGTGGTGGTCACACTTCTATTTCGGCAAGTGATACAGAATGTTTACACCGTAAAGGTATTCTGATGCTGAAAGAGAATGTTTAGGACAAAACAAAACTTGAATAAAATATATGTTTACACTACAGAGAAATAACGAACCAATCTAAAATCAAATAGAGTTATGTCAAACGGATTTGACACACATATTTTAATTAAAACACTAACTTCTGCCCATTTTAAAACACATTCTTTTGATAATAAATCTTCAAGTGCTTTAAAAGCTCCACCAATAATTTTTATACCATAAAAATTAAGCAAAAAGCAAACAAACACTCAGAACTGTTAACATTCGAATTTTTTTTTTAATTTTCATTTAACTCATTTGTGCTTTTTCTTTTTTTTACAGCCTAATGAGAATTCGCTACTTAAATTTTCTACTTCTTTAGGTAAACGTTTAATCTGATATAAAACATTCGAAAAATATTATCTTACCTTATTTCATAATATCCATCATTAGTTCTAGTAATTAAAATAATATACATAAACGTATATCACAAAACAATCTTTCCAAGAACGTCTACTATCATCTTTTTACTTTATTTCTTAGTTCTCTATTTTTTCTTATTTAATAATTATTTCTCCAATCCTTTGTCACACCGTTCTTATAACCAGTTTTAATGTTTTTCGTGTTTTTGCTTGTATCTTAATCTTTTATTAACGGACTTTCGATTTTAGTAGTTTTAGTAGTAGTAGTAGTAGTAGTAGTAAGCAGCAGTAGTAATAGCAGTAATAGTAGTGGTATTTGAATTAGATTTTAAAGATGTTATGAATACTATCGTAGATTTTCTAAATAACATCCTCTCTCTCTCTCTCTCTAATATATATATATATATATATATATATATATATATATATATATATATATATATATATATATTGTGTGTATATATTATTTTAATTAATAGGACGAATATTATGAAATACATTTTTTTTCGAATGTATTATAATATCAGTTTTAACGTTTACATACAGAAAGATGTAACCAAAATGGATTCCCATTGGTCTTTGAACAAAGAAGAAAAAAAGACTCATAAGTTAAACGCAGGGAACATGTTTAAATGATCACTCAATGGTAAAAATTTATTGATAAACCTTTTAAAAATGTTGATGTTTTGTTATGAAGTGTATTTAAAATGGGTAAACACAATTATTTGAATAAACATGTGTTTTGAAACAACTTAATAACATTTACTAAATTATTATTATATTTTTATCCTGTTAATGAACTATTACATCAAAGTTTGTGTGAATTTAAAGGAATATATATATATATATGTATGTATATATATATATATGCGTAACTTTTTTATTGCATTTTATGCAAATATGATTCGCTTCATATGTCACAGTTTCAGTTTATGCACTAAACATTAGAATCATAATTCAATTATAAATAATATTTTGCTAATATCTTTCCTCAAGAGAAAGAAGCATTGAATGGAATTTCCTAAATGTTCATTGTGTCTCCTTGTTGAATGTTTGTAAAGCGTAATTTACAGAGTTATAATACACACACACACACACACACACACACACACACACACACATATATATATATATATATATATATATATATATATATATATATATATATACTATTAAAATACTCGCCACAGGAGGAGAAAAATCTAAAATGAATTCCCTAAACATTACAGATTTTGCATATGTTTTGTATAGTTTATAATCGTTATATTTAGGAAAATTCGTCCATGGAAAACTCGTCCCCAGTTAGGTAGAAAACAGGCACTTAGGAAATCGATTTTATTTTTTTTTTTAAACAATAGTAAACAAGTAAAAATATATATTTTTTAATATTATGGAGGGTATAGTCTCTTTTAAAAACAATATCTCCTTCAAGAACCGTCATAAAATGTGTTTTCAATCGATATTTATTCAATAAGGGACCAGTTTTCCTACCTAGCAAAAAGGGACCAGTTTTCGGGGTACGAGTTTTCCGGGTACGAGTTTTCCGGGTACGAGTTTTCCAGTCACCGATTTAACTAATCGTTATTATAATTTTGATCAGAATCAATTACAGAATTGTGATTCTAGAAATCCAGGGACTTTTTTCTTAAATGGTGTTCAAATAAATAATTATAAACATTAATGCAAATCTTAACTACATGAATTTTCAAATAGAAGCTTGTGTCCATATTATGGCCGTCGAAAAACACTTCATATACTCTTACAAATTTTAGAATCTTATTTAATTAATTGGAATTCTTATTGAGATGAGTAATTTGTATTATTCATCCATTTATTTATTGCCAACTATTATCCTCATCTTCTATTTGTTGTTTTACGATGTTTCGGCCAACTATTTGTCTGGCCTTCATCAGGTAGTTAACCACGACGGTATAGGAATAGTTGGCCGAAACAACAACTAGAAGATGAATATAATGGCCTGCAAATAAATAAATGGATAAAATATTTTAGAATATTTATTAAATACTCTAATAACGATTGTTAAATTTCACAAATAACTTAGGTCAAATAAAGCCTCCATTTATATACTTATAACACGATCAGCCGGCCACTGCTGTGCGACCGGCATCACGTGTTATACTAAATGTCTTAGAAACGGCCCCATGAAGATGTGAAGATATCCAGTCATTAGGGTCTGTGTATCAAGAAGAAAAGCATATCTGAGATGTTGGATATGGGTATGTGGCTCCTTTATTCTCTCAAGATGACCTCTTCACCCTGGTGACATTCTGGTTGGAATCTTCTTTCGTTCTCCGGACCGCTTCGTTGTTTAATGGAGACATTTATGGCAGACACAAGAAAAGACACAACATGACACAATCGCCACATATGAGAAATACTATAAACTATTTATCCTACCAAATGTATACAATATATACACAAAGACAATTTGCAGTTAACAATCTTCAAAATTAAACTAACCTAACTAATGATCAGAGGAGCCCCCCCTCTTATTTACAGAAAGACAGAAAATACATGCTCACCCCATGATGTCCGGACGGAAAAGAGGCCGCTAGAGGAAAGGGAATTCTGGACTGCATTTCTGTGTATCTCTGCGCTTATGGCCAAATCACCACCCGGTCATGCTGAAGAGTGTGTTAACAATCGTGGCACTGAGATATAGCGCCGCATATTTTTTTTTATTTAACATTTTATTTTTATATTAAAAGAAAAAAAAAACTTAATCGAGGAATTCATTTTCAGCGGATTTATTTTGCTCATTGCTTAATAGTCATACATATTCGATGTGCTACATCTTTTTAAAACACTTTTCAATTCAATTATATATAAGAGAGAACAGATTTCAATTCAAGTGTACGCACGTTGGCCGTTTCTTTAATAGTAGTGCGTTGAAATAGATATATTAAGATATTCATTTCAATAGATGAATTCTACTAATATGATATGCACAGAATACTGTAACGGTTTAATCATTCTTCCGCTATAATTTCCTTTTTGTAATATAAAATCTTTATCGAATCTGTACAAGGCACAGCAAGCAGAAAAGTGGGAGCTAATAAAAGGCGGTTAAAAGCTATAGAATTATGCTGGATTAATAACGTACGCAATATACATTTTAATGTAAACTTTTCACAAAGATAACGCCTAGTAAGTACGGCTAATATATATATATATATATATATATATATAAAGCTACTTCAGTCTTAACAGACTATGGATACCCACAAAGGGGTTCCTACAAGCGAAATTTTCGTAGCAGAAAGTGCGCAATTTCCAACCATGCCTCTCCTGAGTTGACATTGTTAAATACCAGTAAAAAGTGTATGTACAGGTCGACTGGAAACAACTGCCGAGATAATATATATATATATATATATATATATATATATATATATATATATATATATATATATATCGTTCAAGAAATTGAAATGTAATTTTAACCGAAGCATATAAAAGCATCTAGATTTTAAACGAAAGCAGGAGTCAAAAATTGCCTGAAGACGACTGATGAAACTCAGCTAAAAGTACTTGCAAAAAAAGCATTGCCCAAACAAATAGATGGATGAAGACGACTTCTTGTACTGATTCGACCGAGAAATAAGAACGACTGTTCGAAAAATTGAAAAATTAAAAAACAAGCTCATTAAGCAAAAACATTCCGTGCTATTCAAGAATACTTGTCAAAAAGAAAATTATACGTTTAAAATCTAGATGCTTTTATATGCTTCGGTTAAAATTACATTTCAATTTCTTGAACGAGTGAAGCGTCTTGTGCGTAAAAAATGAATACGTTTTTAACGTGCTAAGAACGTGATTAAAATAAATGTACAATAGTTTAAATGCATGAGTACAAAATAGTATAGAATTTACAGTTTTTAAAAAATAATTCATAACTTTACATTACAACACACAAACACACACGCATATATATATATATATATATATATATATATCCTACCAAGCAAAATGGATAAGTTTTCCATGGACGAGTTTTGAAGTGGTAAATAAAGTAAATATTCTATAGTTCACTTGCCTAATCAATATCACAGATTAAAAAAAAGCTTTTCCCACCTCTTTGATAAACGGCCACATGGTGCCTATTAGAGATTTCACACTTTTTTTTTTTTTTTTTTTTTTTTTACACAGTGATCACCACTTATCAAGGCCCGGAAGCCACTCAGGGATAAGGGTTATTGCAAGTACATTACGTTAGTGAGGAGATTTGCTGAAATGTTTACTTAAGGGGGCGGTTCATTAGGAATTTGTTAACGTTGGACTTGAAGACATCCAAGTTGTAGTCCGGAGGGAAGCAGGCAGACGGAACAGAGTTCCACAGGCGTGCAGTTCTAAGAAAGAAGCTTTGTTCATGGAATCCGCGTTTTGATTTAGGCACAGATATAGAGTGGGGGAAATTTTTCACAGTGGATTCAGCTAGACGGGTGTTTTTCGTGAAAGATTGGCGAGGGGGGACCAGAGATTGGAGTTCAGACGAGCATCTGCCATGGAAATAACGATAAAACAAGGACAGGCTCGCAACGTCTCTTCTGTGGGAGAGAGGTTGCAGGGTAGAGAAAAGGGCATCCCCCACTAAGCCACGAAGTCTATTTTGTACTCTGTCAAGGCAGGATAGGCTGTTTTTAGCAGCTCCTGCCCAGATATGGCAACAGTATTCCACCCTTGGATATTTTTTTGATATCAAAAGGTTTAAAATCTTTCTGGCGCACTTGATATAGGTGTTGTCTGATTACGACATCCTTTAAAATATTTCATGTTTCCTTATATTTTGTTTGGTTTTGACGCAGATATAGATGAAAATGTCACAAGTTTATCAAAACCTTGGATAGAATATATAAAGAGCAAACATTTATAAGTTAGTCAACTCAAAAACTATTATTTATATTTAAAATATCCCAAACAAACGAGATTCTACATTTTTAGGCGATTATGCGTGAACACACTAAAACGTTATTTTAGAATTTAGAATGGGGGTTCAGTCGTGGATATGAATATATTGTAAAATGCTCTCATTCCCAGTACATTATAATTTTTTAAACAGTTAAGTAACTTTAACCATTAATTCTAAGTCCGATCAGCAATACCATAAAATCACATGTAATTGCTTTATTCTTCGTATTACCACCCAAACTTAGGGTTAGTAGTAGGAAAGGAAGCATATGTAACAAGATCGATAGACCCGGGGCAATGCCGGGTTGCCTTGCTTGTGACACTTTGTCAAGAAAAACAAATTAAGAAAAAATAGCATCGGGTTTATTGAAAGAATGACGGGAATAATATTATCTCTGACAAGAATTGAATTTTCATAATTGAGGACAAGACATGTTCTTTGAAGATATACAAACGATATCAGTGGTTGTGGATGGGAGCTTCTCGGAGTAAGGAAAACAGAAATTTTGCTTGCTGGCGGCGAGGGTGCACGCATCTCCTTGGGCTCTTACCCAGGGACCAGAAAACCTCCCTAGAAGAGTTAAGTTGAAAAACTCTTGCTCTGGACTAAGAACCTGTCTGAACGAACCTAAGTTGTAACAACCTGCATCAAGAAGCCATTAAGAACCCCAAAACCTTAGCTTTCCTTTTATCTAAATGTTATTTTTATTTTAGAAGCAAAACATGGACTTCAGCTCGGTCGTTGGATTTAGAAAAAGAATAAACGTGGTTTTTCATATGTAATTCGCTAGATAAAAATGTACAAATAAGTTTTTTTTCTGTATGAATTTGTTTTTATTACAGAATTAAATTTGGCGCACTGCCGTACTATTTTGCGAACCAAAATGGCGGATTGAAATCTGGCGTGCTGGCGTGCTGGCGTGCTGGCGTGCTGGCGCCCCAAGAAAGAATTACAGATTAATTTACGTTAAATTTATATTCAAACCTGATCTAACACTCTAAATACTAAAATGAGTGCTTTTCTTTCCGTCAAAACATACTCACCTATAAAAGTAATATTTCATTTTGGAATGGGGATTTAGCTGAATGTGTTAATCTACAAATTATTATTATTATTATTATTATTATTATTATTTGCATCTCGTTTTTGTGTTTTTTTATAGCAAAGCAAATCAATTTAATAATCCATCAATTTTCTATAATTAAAATAAAACCATTCATAGAGAGAAGGCGCAGAATAGATAACCAAGCCCACGCCCTACTCATGTTAAAAATGGTTTTCTAAGTAATAAAATTTTTATTTAGAAATTCGTTCGTAAGTATGGGGAGGAGCGTTGTTAAATATTTTGTTCTTACATTGTTTTCTCATTTTGCCTATCAATTGTCGATTATTTTCAACTGTTTATGAAAACTTTCACTAACGACGAACTGATACAATCTGGCTTTGTTTAAAAATCAAAATAAATCTTTTGTTGTTTTAAAAATTTGCAATCAATTACAATGAAAGCACTTGAAAAAATATGTACACGAAAATTACCCGGGGGTTTAGTAATAATTTCAAAATTAAAAAAAAATCAATAAATGTGTACCCCCGGCAAAACACACACACACACACACACACACACACACACACACACACACACACACACACACACACACACATACACACACACACATACACACACACACAGCACCCCTACATCTAGTATAACACATTAAACAATACCAACTTACCTCGAAACCTACAACACTAAAATATACCTAGAACCATGGAGATAATGCTCATTCTTATACTTGTGCATTTGCAGGCGGCCCCTCCCTTCTGGGGAGCGAGATTTTCCTCACACTAAAAAGCGATCCTGGATCTGGCCCTACCCACATAGGGAGACAAACAAAAATCCCCTAGGTCTATTTATAAATAAGCCTTTTTATTTAAACAAACATAATATTATGAATGCCCATCCGACTAAGATTAAAACGAAATCACAATAGAAAGAAACTAAAATCTAAAAATCCAAAAAATCAAAATCACAATTAAATGAAAACGTCTCTACCGATTAACCCTGTTTCAGAGAAATACACATTACAAACGGACTTGTATTACATTTGCTTTCTTATAATGTTATAAAACTATTAGACGTATACATTCTACAAGCTAATACAAGTAAACACACACACACATACCCTCCCCTACGCACCCACCTGACCAAGTACCAACGCGGCCCTCACTTCCACCCAAGTAATAAAAAATAAAAACATAAAAAAAAATAAAACGTAGGAAAAGGAGAAGAGAGAGTGGACAGCAAAAGAAGGAATGACCATAATCTGACCCCAATAAGAAGGGTAGTAGTGGAACATTTCATCCGCTCGGGAAACGTGTAATCAAAATGGACTGCGAATGGACTGAACACATTTTAAATATATTTTAATTATTTTACACTTTGAATAATTTCTGAAGAGGACGCTACACAGAACGTCTGAAACACGTAAAAAACTATTTCAATGATTTCAAAACATTATTACAATGATCTAAATATGATAGCTTTTTATATGAAGAATCAAAAGACGGAATAATAAAATAATGTTAAAACATACATACCAATTGTTGGTGACCTTTCTTATTTAAATATATATATGACATTTTGAAATATAGCTCAGTAGTAGTGCATTTGACTACAGATGCCATGTTCAAGCTCGTGTGTTCCTAACAATTTTACTTTATTTTTTTTCTTATTAGTGAGTTCAATTTACAATAAAAGTAGACGTGCCATTTAAAATTGCCGCAAATCATTTCTTCGTTTGCATATTTTAAAATTAATCAATTATCAGGAGTAAGTTTCCAGATCATTCATTGTCAAGCCCAAATATCAGCTGACGTGATATTGTAAACAAACACATACGGAATTTGAGGAAATATATTATCACTATTATTTAATTTATTTTTTTTTAAGAATTAGACCACCGGGTAAATTATTTCTCGTAATATATAATATTCAAAAGAGGATTGATCTATAATAATACATACGCCATCTGCATGAATTAAAATATCATGTATATATATATATATATATATATACTAGCAATGTACCCGTCGTTGACTGGGTTTAAAAGCAGCCTACAGAAAATGGACTCTGATTTATGAAAGTATGATAGGTTATGAAAAGGAAGGGTTGTAAAGAGATAGCTTCGAATTCGGGGGTATCAAAACTAAAGCAAAATATGATGAAAGTAAAAATAAAATAGATAAACCTAATAATTTATTATACCATACATGTTCACACTGAAACACTTATCACAATATTATGTGGATCTATATTAAAAAAAAAAACTTGTTAAACTTTGTGACATATTTCCATTCTATGGAGGTCAGGCGCGAAAGAACACCCCATAATTTTATTATACCATATTTCTTCAAACTGAAACATAATTATCAAAGTATACTTACGCAGATAGATATGAAAAGTTTATTAAAGTTTGTGCCTATTTCCATTCTATGGAGGTCAGGCGCGAAGGCAGATATATATATATATATATATATATATATTTATATATATGATGAAAATAATGGAAATAATATTCCGACAAAATAGAGAAAATAAAAAGGAACAAACCGTATTATGTGTTCATCAACGTTTCGTCTTTATTTCGAGACTTCCTCTAGATGAATGAGATTAAGAAACCAAAAAATATACCAGTACAAAATATTTGAAAATGTTTCACGTGCACAGTGTGTCGCAGTTCTATTTCAGAGAAACGGAAAATTGATGTTGGAAATTCAAAAAAGAGGGGGGGGCTGGTGCTGTTAAAGAGAAGGAAATTTTAGTGACGTCATATAGTCGTTAATTTAATTTTAAAACTATGAACGCAAGTTTATATTCTTATTGGGAAAAAGATATATCTGTTGAAATTCAAATATAAGTTTGTAACAGAAATGAAATGAGTGTTTTTTATGTAATTTATTGATTGAGATTATGTGTTAATTATTACAGGGGGTGTTTGAATGGTGTGCGAAAGTTAACCTGTGTCCACAGTTAAATAATGTTCTTTTAATAACAGTTTACTTATTAATGGCGCTATATTATAGAAACCTCCACCTTGTTTAATAGTGCTTGAAATTGCGATAAGCGCAGATTGAAGAAGTCTCCGGCGCGGTTTATTTGAAATAAATTTAACTACTTTTGCTTATTTAAAGTCAAAGGTGTGGTTATGTTGCAATGAATGAGAGAATAATGCACTTAGAGAATTGCTATTTTTTATATCTCTTTTGTGTTCATTGAGCCTTTTTTCCAATTTACGCTGAGTTTCACCAACGTATTTATGATGGCAATTATGGCAAGGAATAGTATATATACCTCCATCGGAAACTGGTTTGTTATAGAGATGTTTCATGGTTTTTAATATATGTCTTATGGTTAGTGATGTGGTTTGTACGATAGGAATTTTTAGTTTGTTTAGTGTGTTATAGATTATTGTATTATTGGTGTGTGTAGGTAAAAGAAGATGTCTGTTTATGAGAGAAAGGTCTGGTGTGTATGCTTTTTTATTATTATTTATTCTGGAAAATATTTGTGTGGCTTTTCTCTTAGCATTCAATATGAAATATGTCGGATATTGCAGGGTTTTCAAAATGTTTGTAAGGTATTTGAATTCTTCGTCCAGATATTCAGAACTGCAAATTCTGAAAGCGCGTAAGAAGAAACCAATTATCATCCCTGTTTTTATTTTATTGTTATGGTGTGAATAGAAATGTATGTAATCGTTTTTGTGTGTAGTTTCGCGGTGAACTTTGAAGGATAGTTTATTATTGGATTTTATTATAAGTATGTCAAGAAAAGGTAATGAGTTATTGTTTTCTGTTTCATAGGTAAACTTTATGGAAGGTTCGACTGAGTTTAATTTGTCTCTAATGATATTTATGATCGTATTTTCAGGAAGAAAAATTAAGATGTCGTCAATGTATCTGAAATACTCTGTGTTTGGAGGCAATCTGAATTTGAAAGGATCAGATTCTAGGAATTCTAAGAAAAGGCAAGCTAATACTCCACTAAGAGGGTTACCTATAGGAAGACCAAAATTTTGTTTATAGAAATTGTTATTGAAATGAAAGTAAGTCATGTCAGTTATAAGTCTAATGATTTTTATAAGAGTGTCGGGAGGAAAAGGTAAGCTAATTTTAGATTTTTTTTAAATGTTTAAAGAGTAAATTCAAGCATTTTTTTAATGGGGGACATTAGTATATAATGATGTTATATCTAAGCTGTGAATAGTTTGGTTTTGC
>NC_136483.1:80629404-80774404 GCF_053919585.1 Euprymna scolopes
CGTGCTCTTGTTCCGTCAGCCATGACTGGATAGAGGTCCTAAGTAATTCGCCCACACTGAGGATTGAACCTTGATTGAGGAGAATATCACTTTTACAATTGAGGTTTCCCAGTACTCTAACCACTGCGCCACGGGCCTTTGCGGACAATTCTAGTTCGAATTTAGGAGCCTTAAACCTACTTTTTATTTCTAGTTGTAAATATCACCATTTATTACTAATTGTTACTATATATTAATGTATATCTATCTCTATACTTATTACTTGCATATATTAATTTTTTTTTACCTGTATATATTATCTATTGTTTATAATTATTGGTTTCCATTGGATTCTATACTAGGTCTACTTAGCAGTTGGTTATTCCCCAGCATTGTAAAAATCACATTCAAGATGAGAACAGTAGTCTGGAAAAGAGGTTATAAATAAAAACGAGAACTATATTAACGAGAGAAACAAACCTAGAAACAGATGATCAAGCCTTTATGTGCTTTAGACTAAACATGCAACACAATATTAGCTACTATTATTTTCTCTACCGCTCTCCCTCGACTCAGGACTGCTCCATAATAAACAAAGTATCTGACAGCATAGACACGGCACTGTCCCTCGACACTAGCGCACAAATACATGTGTTTGGTGACTTTAATGTCCACCACAAAAACTGGCTTGGATTCTCTACTCACACAGATGCAGCGGGCAGCACAACCCATAGCTTCGCTATATCTCACTCCCTATCACAAATTGTTACGTTTCCAACTCGTTTCCCTGACCAGGAAGAACAACACGCATCACTTCTAGATCTGTTTTTGACCACAGTTCCCGATGACTGCATAACGAAGGCCCACAGCCCACTCGGGAACGCTGATCATGCAGTGATAATGGTTGAAATCGCCCTAAACTCTAGACCCAAAACTGAAGAGCCAGTGTTCAAAACAACGAGATATTATAATAAGGCTGACTGGGAAGCCATCAGGGAACTAATTAGAGATGCTCCATGGAAAAATATTTTCTCTCTCCCTGCTGAACAATGTGCAAACGAGACCACTGACTGGTTCAAAACTGCAATCGAAGCGCATGTTCCCATGCGGAAATTTTATAGTAAGCCCCACTCTCCCCAATGGTTTACGTCCACTTGTGCAACTGCCATTGCTCAAAAGCAGCATGCATACCGTAGGTTTAACCGACATAAGTCCAGTTCAAACAGACTGAAGTATATAGAAGCTAGAAATAACGTTAAGAAAGAAATAGCGACAGCTAAGAGAGAATTTACGGAAACCACTAAAAAGCGCATCGAAGCACAAAAACTAGAGACTTCTGGAAAATCTACAACAGTGTAGTAAATAATGGGCAATCAACAATTCCCCCACTAACCAACAATCACGAGGTTGTCTCCTCAGCAACCGACAAGGCTAATATGCTTGCCAGTCGGTTTGCCTCAAACTCCACACTGGACACTTCCAACCACCCCCTACCTGACTTTCCTATGCGGACAAACGCCACACTAGACGATCTGAAAACCACCCCTGCTCAGGTGCATGTTATCATAAAAAACCTTGACACCTCAAAAGCATGTGGACCCGATCTTATCCCAGCTGTGCTATTAAAAAAGTGCTCAGCCGAAGTAGCTCCAGTTCTCTCCAAACTCTACAACAAATGCCTTAATGAAGCTTGCTTTCCGGGCTGTTGGAAAACTGCTTCTGTTGTACCAGTATTCAAGAATTCTGGCGAAAGGACAGACCCATCAAATTATCGCCCCATTAGCCTCCTCCCACTTTTTGCCAAAATATTTGAGACCATAATTAACCATGATCTAGTCCATCATCTTACAGATGCTAAACTACTGACTGACAAACAATATGGATTTAGACAAGCCCGTTCCACAGCAGACATCCTAACTGTAATCTCTGAACGAATATACCATTCACTGGACAAAGCGGGGGAGGGCAGAGAGGTAGCTCTGGATATATCTAAGGCTTTTGACAGGGTATGGCATGAGGGTCTCCTCAGTAAAATCAGATCATACGGTATCACTGGTAGAATACTTAACATAATTAAATCCTTCTTAGATAAGAGAAAAATCCAGGTTGTCCTCGACGGTCCTACATCTAAACAATATGATATAAATGCGGGGGTGCCCCAGGGTTCTATCCTTGGACCTCTATTGTTCCTGATATTCATAAATGACCTCCCCGACAACATTGCCTCTGAGATAGGTATATATGCTGATGACACTACACTCTATGGCAGGCACGACAGGAAGACGAATGAACACATTTCTAAAGAAATGGCAGAAACACTAGAGGAAGACCTCCAATCTGTAGTGGAATGGGGACAAAAGTGGTTGGTCGCGTTCAATGCTGCCAAGACTAAACTAGTTTCATTCAATAATTACAAGAAACCCGCTCTACCACCCATAGCAATGGCCAACGACTCTTTATCTGAGAGTACATCTTTCAAACTCCTTGGCCTAACGTTCACAGGAAACATGAGTTGAAACAATTACATTGAAGGCATTGCCAGGGCCGCTGCAAGAAAGGTGGGCTCTCTCTACCGTGCTAGAAAACTACTAACACCCGAAAGTATCCTGTACCTCTATAAGGCCACCATTCGCCCATGTATGGAATATTGCTGCCACATCTGGGCTGGTGCATCTTCTACTAGTCTCTCGCTCCTTGACAAGGTTCAAAAGAGAGTCGCAAACCTAATAGGCCCTGAACTGGCATCTAAGCTTCAGCCTCTGTCCCATCGACGAAATGTTGCATCCCTCTGCCTTTTCTACAAGTATTTTAGTGGTGAATGCTCTGACGAACTGCAATCACTTGTGCCCCCACGACATGAGCACCCTCGACAAACCCGACAGGCTGCTAAATCCCACCCCCACACTGTAGAGATCCCTAGATGTAAAAGATCTTTTTACTCCAATAGTTTCTTCCCCAGAACCGCTAGACTCTGGAATTCCATTCCAGGTCCCTGCTTCCCCAACAGTACTGACGTGCAGAAGTTCAAGTGTAACGTGAACCGACACCTTGCTGCCCAAATCCCTACATAGTACCCCAGTAGTTGTTGCCCCTGATAGTAGCCCCCTACACCAAAGTGGCAATTTGCCTTGTTTGGGGTGAAAATGTAAAAAAACAAAAAACAAAAAAAAAACATGGAATACATATAATGAATTTATTCTTGTTTCGTTGAGTCTTAAACCTTCATAATTTTCGCTGTTCTTATTCCGTTTATATATCTGGGTTTAACCATCTGGGATATGTATTAACAAACAACCGAGTCGAATTAAAATAAAATAATTTTTATCTCATAACTTCCATCTGTTCATAAGAATCTATACTCCTATATTTATTTTGCACCGAGATTCATATTAAACACCCTTTTTTCAATTTATTAAAAAAAAAAATACAACTTTGTTATATATGGGTCGTTGAATTACATTTACCTGCAAAAGATCTAGCCAATTTATATATTCTTTTAAACATTCATTTTAATTAATTCCCTATTAGTTTTTTCGGGTTTCTTATGGGATGATCATCTTTACTTTCCTATTAATTATTTAGTTGACTATTCATGCAGATACTTTACATGATTTATACTTGCATAATATTTGCATAAAATGCTTATGGTAAACATAAACCTCTTTCTATATATATTTATGTATGCGTATACATATATTTTTTTAATTTTGCAAACTCCTCGGTCGGTTTTTGGTCTACTCACAGAAAACTTCATATATAGGGTATTCGAACCCATGCGAAACTATATTTTAGTTTTAGCCGAGAAAAAAAAAATGGGTGCAAAAGTGTTGTAAATTAAAAAAAAAAAAATGAAATTTGCCAGGTGAAGATCGAACGACGGCGTTATGAATATGCATGCATGACTCATTAACGCCAAAGAAAAAAGTAAATCGTAAGCTAGACGTTTTGGTTTCGATTCTCGGTAATGGTGCACGAATCATTGTTTTAAAAACTTTTTAAATTATTACTATAAGTTGGGTTCAATATAATATAATAATAAATACGAAATATGCATTAATCAAAATATCATTTTTAAGCGTATTTTACGATCGGGCAATGCCTGGCGGCCTGATAGTATTGAATAAAACAATACGATCATATTTATTTAATCGGTAATTTAGTCATAATTCTTTTCTAGTCTTTTTTCATATGTAAATAGGATTTTGAATGCTCGTTTATATATGGGGGTCTTTAAAGAAAAAGATCGAACTGAACATTTGAGCGATGAATAAGCAATTATTCAAAAAATGATTTCATTTTTGTATTTTGACACCATGTTTTTACTCGATAGTTCATCTCTTTCATCTATTTCGACTATCGCTGATCTTTCATAAAAAACGAATTAATTCTCATTCATCTTTTTCTTGTATGTGACCCACGATGGCTTTCAATTAGATACTGACGACGCTATTGAATTTTTGTATATTTCAAAGAAGGACACGTACAGCGCCTGGCCACATCAATGACTAAGGGAAATTCCACACTTTCATACGAAAAGCGACTTCCAAGACTAACATAACTCACACATAGACCTACCAATACTGCAAAACGATCTCACCCTAACATAAAACGACATAGCGAGTGATACGTTCGAGCTATACTGCCTAGCGAGAAAAATGTCAGATTCAGCCGGCATCCATATAACAGACTTGCACAGAAATGAAGTCTAGGAGGCAACTACAAGTTAATTGAATTGTCTCGGAAAATTATTTTGAAGGACGTATATAGTTGAACATCATTTTTTTGTATGTTAATTACATGGTATTACGTATTTTCTGTTTTTTTTTTATTGAAAACAATTTAATTTAATTTTAGATTGCTTTAATTCATATTCTCAAAGTAAAGCGCAGCTATCGATATAAGAACCAGTGTTTTCCATTGGAAGTTAAGATTAAATAGGAGTGAGTACAATTGTATAATACAAAACAATGGCGACAAACACTTATTAAAAATATTCAATGGTATATTTTTATTCGTTGTGGCAAGAGGGCGTGTATGAGATACGGTGTGAGATCAGAAGAGACAGTGAATAGCACGTTAATTGATGAAAGTTGATCTTTTGAATTCGTTAGTTAGCAGATTATGATCGATCTTAAGTTGGGACAGTTTACCATTTTAGACAAGTAAGCATGCCTAACTGCACCACTCATTGGGAAATTACCTCTACCAACTCAATCACGTTCTAAAAAAACGTGTCTACAGTGACTTGGTAGTTTTCAATCTATAGTACTCTTCATTTAGACACATACTAGCTGGACTCTCGGCGTTGTCCCGTCGTACAATACGCTTAAGCATGTTATTTTAATTTATGCAGATTGCGCAAGTATTATTACAGAACCAACCCTCTATTGAATATCATATATTTCGACGAATAATTTTCCCGGTGGACTAATTCGTAAAAAATAAATAAATAAATGAATAAAATAATAATGATAATATCGTTCATCAAATTCCCTTTGTGCTTATTTACAATATCACGTCAGCTAATATTTGGGCTTGACGATCTTAAAAATAGTCTTTACTCTCTTACAGATAAAAAAGGAGAATTTTTTATAAGAGGATATTTTACGTTAAACCGGCCAAGTGTTCACCGGTGTAACGAAAAATATTCCCCTGTAACAATTCTTTTCGTCTGTGCTTATTTACAATATCACGTCAGCTGATATTTGGGCTTGACGATCTTAAAAATAGTCTTTATTCTCTTATAGGAAAAAAAAGAAGAATCCTTTTATAAAAGAATATTTTACGTTACACCGGCTACGGTTACACGGGTGTAACGTAAAATATTCCCCTGCAAAAATTATTTTTATCTATATGATAGATAATACTATTTTTAAGATCTGATTTTTTCGATTTTCGATAGTTCTCGGATGAATTTTCAGAGGGATATCGATGAATTTCTGTGGAAAACATATATAAAAAACACTGTTAGAAATATAAATTACCTTTGTGAGAAATTTGCAAAAGATAGGCTCAGCCGTTTCGGAATCTATGAGGAAGGAACTCACACACACATACAGAATGTCTTTTGTGTAATTATAGAGGTGTATTTCTGTCTTCGGTTGACCTTTGCAGATAGACTTTGCAGATGTCTCTGAATTAAATCACCCGATATTTATTTTCCGGTTAGGTATGTGTCCGTGTCAATCAGTCTTGTATCATTCATTTCAGGCAGGTGTTATGTCTGGTACCTAAACTCCAATAATCAACACAATGTTCTCGATGATTAGATCTGATTAGAGCCTCATATATTCTTGCAATAATATTTGCTTCTCTTAAGAATTACAATTTCTAATCAGAAAATTGATTATTTTATTTGGTGACGAAATATTACGATTATCCGGAATGACATTTGTAATTATTTTCTCGCGCAATAGAATTTCCAACTTTTACAAAATAGGCAGAATTTTTGCGTTACAGATTTCTTGGAAAATGATGCTTTTAGATTGAAATGTAGAACTTGTTCGCTAAATACATAGAATTTCTGATCTACAATTGTGTGTGTGTGTGAGAGAGAGAGAGAGAGAGATAGAGAGAGAGAGAGAGAGAGAGAGAGAGAGAGTTACATTTAAAATTGATTAGCTAACTGTTCGTAACACTTTCTTAATGGTAGCTACGGAATTCTATGTGTTTAGCAAACAAGTTCAACATTTCAATCTAAAAGCATCATAAAAGTTGCTAACAAGTCCATTACCTTAATTATTTTGTACTTATGCGTCAATAATTATTAAAGATAAAAGCCATGCAAGGATAAGCGTTAGTGAGATGAATGATAAAAACATTATGAGAAGATTAAAAATGGTGAATATATTGAACGAAGATTGAACACTTATGAGGATGGCTTATGAACACTGTTTCTTCAAATAGAGTTCGAACATAACCATGTTTTAGTCTGCATGGAAACAGTTCCGTAGTAATCTTTTATTGAAATGTAGAACTGGTTTTCCAAATTGATAGAATTCCGTAGCTACGATTCAGAAAAAGTTACTAACAGTTAGTTAATCTAAAACTGATCTGTTGGTGACACTTTCTTAATCATATTAATACTTTAGTAATGCCTTCCTTATTAGGCATAGGAGGGTTTTGAAATAAAACAGTTGAAATTTGAAGTTAGCAATGAAAGACATTTACTCTTGTATTCTGAGTTAAACGTCTGATGGTTATCCAGCGAGAAGAAACTTTAGGGATTCATACATTAATAAAGGATACATTCTAGAATTAATCGGTAACCGCTTTCTACTAAGCCAGCGACTTGTGTAATAGAATAATTACTTGAAATAGAAAAAGGTAGGCATATATGGAAACTTTATCAAATATTAAAGTTTAAATATAATAAAGAAATTTTAAATGATTTTCATCAAATTCAATAATGAATTATATGCAACTGGTTTGAGAGCGATTAACGCATTGCCTAAATTATAGGAGATACTTTACAATGCAGAATAAAGTTTAGCATTATAGATTTTGTTTATAATAGGAATGTTTTTTTTTTACTGTATGATCGATATTGGGTTGACATTGTTATGAGTAACATCACAGAAATTAAAACACACGGAGATATAATAAAGAATGAGTGAAGGTATTCGCAAGTTGTAGATACCAAATATTAATCTTTTAGCAAGCCAGATTCTCCCTACATCTAAAACGAACGTGTCTAGCTCGGCCTCGTGAGGAGGTAATAAAATAGGGAGGGGAGGCAAAAGTGGCAGCAGAGAAATGTATGGGACGTAAATAGACATCGATTCGGATTGTGATGCTGTAGCTGTCTAAGAGAGACACGTGACAGATGAATGATTAAAAAACACACACGCATACATATATGTATAGAGAGAGAGGGAGAGAAAGAGAGAGTTGCATAGTTGTAGCAGCAGTACCGTACTTTGGGGTAATTGCGCTAAATTCGGGGGTAATTGCACCAATTAAAAAAAAAATGCTCTTTATATACGTGGTTGCAAAAAGAGCACTTTTAGCTAGTTGGCGCAATTACCCCGGAATTGGCTCAATTACCCCAAAGTAAGGTAGTAGCAGGGATATCAAACCGGCGTTTTGGGACTTTGGATGTCATATCTTATCTAATCAAAGTATTTATAGGATCATGATTGAAAACTAATCTGCAGAGTAGACAGATAATATAACAGATAATAATGAAATAGTCTTTCGTTCAATTGTGGTCGCATTTTTTTTTCATTCAAAAAACAATTTCCAGCCATGTGGGTGAAAATTCAACTTGGTGGTATATACGAATACGTGTGTTCTCAAGTTATTGTCTCCTCAAAGTCATAGTTATTACGTAGTCTGCAGTACATAGAAAACAAACAGTAAACGTTAATGTAAAATATCTTTGTTCGAGTCTGCTTTATGTTTTACTCTTCTGTAGAAAATGCTGCCTCAAATGATAGATGATCAACTGATATCAAGTAGTCCAGATTTCGGTCTTTTTTATACGTGAGGTTACATACAAGAAAATATAATAGCTACGAGAAATATAATATAAAATTAACGTAAAAAATAACTAATTGAACTACATTTTTGTAGAACACTGCAGGAAGAAATAAAGAAAACTATGTTACGTAATTACATTGAAAATTAACGGGATACGTTACATACGTTACATTGGTAATTAAAAAAAAAGAAATTTAAAAAGAATCGGAATCAGAATCGGTATTTGTATCGGAATCGAGAAGACATTTTGGAATCGCCCCATCACTAATAGTAATATAATCTTAGTGTATGGTATGTCACACCTATCCGAGAGAAAACAAAAACAGGAAAAAAATTTAATAGAAAACAGAGATAATTAGATTTTTGTTGATATATAAATACAGAAAAAAAATAGCAAAATTTTATTATTTATTTAAAAAAAAAGAACTTTATATAAAGATTCACATAAAAAAAAAGATAATTTCGTCCCCAACAAAGGTAATTTATTCGGCAATCATTTTGCGTTGAATCAAAAAGTTGAATGAAATATCTTTTGTTGAATGTTTTTTTATTCGTTTCTTTTGTAGTGGTAGGTTAAAAAAAAAAGGTCAAGGTTGACGTGTTTGGGAGGCAAGAAAGAAATTCTGTTTCGTTCGGCCAAAAACCCAGAAAGTGCAAGACATTGATTTGATCATCAGAAAGAGTAGATAGAAATAATCTTCGATAAGTAATTCTATCGAATATTTGTTGTTGTTATTATTGTTTTCGTTTTTGTTTGCTATTTATTTTTTATTGATCGTTCGATCTGAATCCAATTCGGTATAAAAGTGTGTATGGGAGTCTGTGTGCGTGTGTAAATATTCATTTGCACATCCATCTTTATAATAACAAAGAACGAGTAATGTGAATATACGTCCGTTTAACTTACGCGTTTAGTAATGAACATAAAATTACATTATTATGCGTGACAGATTAACAAAAATATATTTAAAGCGTAAGTATGACAGACAATGGAATTTTATAAATACGTTAAAGGATTGGGCGAGATTCGCCTTGGTACGCAATCCGGCAGATCAAGCCCTCTTCCGACGGAGTAAGATATGATCCGGTTCAGTACTAGGTTGTACTCCTACCCAAGCATTACCTCCTCTCTCTGATGGTTAGATTATCCGATCCAATCATCACATCACGTACCCCTGATCGCATCAGGCACCTCTACCGAGTTTATGATTATTTTTTCAGGGTTATATAGTGAATTCAAAGGAGCTAGCTATACTTCTGCGCACCTTTCGACTTAGAGCCTTATCAAGGGGAGTAAATAGCACATTAACACATGACAGTAAATTCTATTCAATTATTAGGCGGCTATTCAGAGGTTTTGCCAAATCAACTCACCAACTTCCTTGAATAAGTCAGGCATGACAGACAAAGTTTCAATTTAACAGATAAACTCAACGACCTGCAAAAAAGTAATTTTATCAAATCGCTGTTGTTGTGGTCTACTTTATTGATTTTTCGATTCCGAATCCAATTCGGAATGAAAGTCCGTGGTGTGTTTGAATACGATCGGACAATAAACAACGATGCAATCAAAAATTGATTTGTGTTATGTCCTTGTTTGCACACACAATAATATCAACCCGCTCGAGGTTGAAGTTATCAGAAAAGACAGAGGGGGGGGATAGAGATAAGCCGAAGAATGCGCAGGAAGGACATAATTATGTTCTTTTTATCAATGTGTAATTTCATGATAAGAAAATACACAGAATAGTCAGTGTTCAAATGCAAAAAATATTTTAATATGTCTCAATTTCTCAAGACTTAGCGATAATAACCACACAAGAATATATATATGCATATATATATGAGAATATATAAAATAGTCATGAGAGTATATATATATATATATATATATATATAATATATATATATATATATATATATATACATACTAGCAGGCCGCCCGTCGTTGACAGGTCGTAAAATTGGCATAAATATTGTATTTTAATTAATGCAGAGTTCTTATTTATTTATTATAAACAGAAATACCACACGTCTTAAACGTGACGTTAAATTCCTTAAAAAATGAAACAACAGCAACAACAACAACAACAACAACAACAACAACAACAAAATGGAAAGAGACATGTGCATGCGAATAATATGCTTTTTTTTTCTAAGCAGTTCACTTGTTGTAAGTAAAACAATACCCGAGCTGAGATCGAAACTAAAATCTAAAGATAGTGAGCCAAGTATGATAACCATTCGGCAAGCTTGACACGTTCTTTAAAAGGTATTTTGAAATCTACTTATTCTAGTATGAATTTTAGGAACCTTAAACCTACTTTTGCTTTTAGATTACTACTTTTCATTATACATCACTATTATATATATATATATATATATATATATATATATATATATATATATATATATATATACATATATATATATATAAGGAAGGATGAAACACGTGTCTTTGGGCATTAAACATAATTATTTATAAGTATAATTATTTCCGCCGCTTAAATCATAAAGAAAAGTCGGTCAGTTGACCTACGTGCAGGATCGCGACCTCCTAGTCGCTTGATCACTATAGATGAACATTTAATAACGTTTATGTATTTATAAATGTTTAATTTCACGTGAATATCGTTACGTATAACGGTGGCTCAGGGTTATATTTCATTGCAAATGAAAATAGAAATGGGTTCACTGTGGGGCTTAAATCACACGACCAGCAACAATCATAATTTCCCGCACTGATGATTCCGAAAGGACAAAACACTAGTGTCTGTAGGTATTAAAATAATTATTTCTGTTGTGGAACGGAGACAAAAATAAATGGTCACATTTAATACTGCAAAAAATAAATTTTTTTCCTTTAATAATTACAAAAATCCTTCTCAACCACCAATAGCTAATGATAAATTACCTGAAAGTACTTTGTTCAAACTATTCAGTTTTATATTTACAATAAACATGAGTTGGAACAGATACACCGAGGGCATTGCCGCGACTGCTGCGAAGAAGGTGGACTCTCTGTACAGTGCTAGAAAGCAACTTACACCTAAAAGTATCCTATACTTTTACAAAGCCACCACATGTGTAGAGTATTGTTGTCACATTTGGGATTGTGCGTCTGCTACTAGTTTCTCACTCCCGGACAGGGTTCAAAAGAAAGTCACCAACCTAATAGGTCCCGAACTGTCAACTAGGCTTCAACCTCTCACCCATCGACGAAATGTTGCATCCCTCTTCCCGTTTTACAAACCCGCAAGCAGCAAAATCCCACACCTATACAGCAGAGATCCTCAGATGCCGGAAGACCATTTACTCCAACAATTTCTACGCCAGAATTGCTAGACTTTGGAGTTCTCTTCCGGGTTCCTGTGTCCCCGAATGTACCGCAACGCAGAGATTCAAGTAAACCGACATCTTTCTACAAAACTCCATAATAATATCCCTACAATTGTGTCTCAGGTAGTAGCCCCCTACATCAAAATGGCACAGTGCTTTGTTTTGGGTAAAAATGAAATAAACAAAAAAATAATAATTACATTCTATAAGCTTGTTAAGAGCTTTTAGAAAATTTTACCTTTAAAACACTAAGAAAATCCCGGACTACCCCCCTCTTTCGTTCTCTTTCTTTCTCTCTCTCTCTCTCTCTTTCTCTCTCTCTCTCTCTCTATATATATATATATATATACATATATATATATGTACCCTTTGCAATCTCGAATCGTATCATATAATAAGATCTAAAGAAAACCTTCTTAACAAACGCCAGGAAGTAATTCAGAACGGTTTGCATAAATCAAAATATGCATAATTGACGTACAAAGCAAATAAAGTTAATTTTGATTTATTGCAACTAAAATGTAAATAAGTAAAGTTGAGAATTAAAATGAAAATAAATTTAAAGTAATAATAAATGTTAGGTAAACAATTAAATCTAAATTAAATATAACAATGATTTTAAGGATAATTTAAACAGTAAATAAAAAGAGAAGGGCATGAATGTTTATGTTGTACTATTAGTATAATTTAAAAATATCATGGAAGAATATAATATAAATAGTATTAAATTCTATAATATTAATTTATAAGTGGTTTAATTAGATGTAATAAGTAACCAATGGACTTAAATAAAACATGATTCGGAAAATAGTTGGGATATATATATATATATATATATATATATATATATCAATTTTAAGTATTTTCCATATGAAGATAAATATTTTATATAAATATAATTAACTAATGAAAATAAACAGAATAAATAAAACTTTATAACCTTGTTATATTGCCCTAATGAATTTTGATAATGATATCATATAGGATGGCAAAATATACCTAAATTAATATTTTATATGAACAATGAAGGTAAGTATGTTAATATATTACTCATAATATATTATTTTACCGTGGAGTGATAAAAAAGAGCGTACATCTACATTATGCAACTAGGAGTAGAGGAAGAATTAAATACTAAATTAGTATAGAGAATAAAAATGGATCATGATATTATTACTTAGTTTAATAGTAATGTTTATAGATGTTAAAGTTGAGTTTGTTAAGTAAGGTCATTTATGGATTAGAAAAACTCAATGGTAATAATCATAATATTGAAAATGTATTTATAGTAATAAGACTCCAAATATTGATCAAAAAATAAAATCTACATGATGTAACAAGTGATTATTAATTGATAAGTGGTTTCAAATATATGAGCCAAATATTGTTAGAATGAATGTAAACATCAATGTTATAGTTGTAATAAGATATATCTATTGAAAATCTATTACGATAAACTATATATTTTTTAATATATATATATATATACTTATTAACTTAACGTCTATAAATTCATTTCGGAATTATTATTTAAATTTAATAAAGAATAAATAAATAAATGAAATATAAAAAATTAAGTAAAGAACATAGGAGAGGGGGTTTAAAATATAAGGAAAATCAAAGTTTGATATGGTCTATACTTTTTAGGTCTAAACAATATTTATAAATCTTATAAACTTGGATTAAAATTAGAATTGGTTTTAACTTAAATATACATTTATTTAATTATAATTAAAATAACATGTTTCAGAGTAGGACACTCTGAAACATACTTTTTAGAGAATTAGGATATATACAATCATCATCATCATCATCATCATCATCATCATCATCATCATCATCATCATCATCATCATGACGGGCTCCTTGCCCACCCCAATGTGACTCTTCCTCTCCAGAGTTTCCTGTCTTCCATCAGTTGCCTCAGATCTGCCGGTTCACAGTTGGCGACGTGTGCTATTTGTTGGATGTACGTAGATCTAGGTCGTCATCTGCTCGCGCGTCTGTGTCGTGAAGGTCATAGCAATACATCACTCACCAATTCATGCTTGCTCCTCAGACAATGACCGGCAAATCGTAGGTGTCTTTCTCTGATGGTATTAGATATGGCAGGTAGGTTTCCATAAAGTTGCTGCTTCGTGGGATTATTTTGCCAAGATATATTTAATACTGTTCGTAGCATACGGGTGTATGTGCCGTCTAGTTTTCTTTCCAATCTTTTGGTGAGTGTCCAGGTTGTAGCACCGTAAACAAGGACAGACTCTATCACTGCCCTGAAGAACTGCCTTTTCAGTTTGTCAGCGAGTCTTGAAGTCCATACTGAATGTAACCCATCCAATGCGGTCCATGCTTTTGAGATGCAAATTCCGATATCTTTCTCTGTGGAAACTATGTTGCTGCTCAGATACGTAAACTAAACGACTTCTTTCAGTGTTGATCCAACCAAAGCCCTGATCTCTCTCTTCACATTGAAAGTTATAAACTGTGTCTTATCCGCATTTATGTGGAGACCAATGTCATTTGCAGACTTTTCTAGCTTACGTAACAGTGTTTGCGCATCAGCAGTGTTGTTCGCGAACAAAGCAATATCGTCTGCGTAATCTGCATCATTGATGACGTCTGTTTCTGGATTCATTTAGGGTGAAACCTAGCATGTTGTGTATATCAACAGAGGTGCGAAGTACAAAGTCAAGACAGACAATGAAAAGAAAAGGGGCAAGAGTATCTCCTTGTAGAACCCCAGTGCGGATGTCGAAAAATTCAGTGTCCCCCATCTGGGGACATGACCATTGCTCGAGTGTGCTCATATAGCATCATGATAGCATTAATAACTTCATTTGGAATTCCATATGCTTTTAATATGCTGGCCATTTTTCCTCTATGTACAGAGTCGAATGCTTTGGAGAAATCTACAACGATCATGATTGCCTCAATGTTTTTTGCTTTGACTCCTTTAATCAGTCTCATAACAGTAAGTATTTGACTAGTAGTAGAGCGAATCTTTCTAAATCCATTTTGGTTCTTCCTGAACACTTCTACGATCTTTGGTTGGATACGGTTGAGAAGCATGGCATTGTAGATTTTTGTTGCAATTGGAGTGAGTGTTATTCCTCTGTAGTTGCTTGGTATGCTTAGGTCACCCTTCTTGGGACAGGGAAGTATGTACCCTTCCCTCCATATATTAATAATTTTGATTATATACAGAATTGCATGAATTAAGTATGTAATGTAAACCACCTGTCTTCCATACTTCAGAAGGTATGTTATCTAAGCCTGCAGCTTTACGATTCTTGTTCTTCTTTAGTACCTTTAAGTTCCTCCATTGTAAAATCACCCTTCTCAATATCGAGTTCCTGTACAACAATCGGCTGAATTGGTTGGTCTGTTACTTCTGGTTTGTTATCGAGTAGCTTTTCAAAATGTGCTTTCCATTTCGAACATGCATTTCCGGAGTGTTTGCCTTTAACTTAGCTTTGGCAGGTCGTTTGCGCCCAGATATCTCATTTACTATTTGCCAAGCCAGATATGATTGTTTGTTATCTGCTGCATTCAGATTCGATCTATTTGTTCTTGAACATACTTCTGTTGTTCTGATAGGTACATCATACTAAGCTCTTGAAGCGCCTGCTTCCTTAATTTTGTATTCTGTCGAGTGGGGTATTTATGTTGCTTTTTGATTGTGTTTTTTAACTTTTCTCGTTTTAATATTATTTCATCATTTTCCCACGGTACTTTTCGTTTTACCTTGGGCTTCAGAAGTATAGACTTCTTTGCTGCTTCTTGGTGCGAGCTAATGAAGTTTTCATAGGTGGTATTAGCAGTTGGTTCCTGCTCTTGTGCTTGTAAAGTATCAAATCTGTTTCGCAGTTCGAAGATGAATCTCTGTTTGATCTGATTGTCATGTGACAGCGTTGACCAGTTGTAGGGCTGTCTAGATGATTTTTTAGTTTTGTTCGCTCGTAGACTTAACTTCGACTTACAGGTTACAATCCTATGATCAGTAGACACACCATACAAACTGCTATATGCTTCACAGTTATGCCGGCTATTGATCCACTTCTTATTCATAAAAAGATAGTCTAGTTGTGCCTTGTCTCCATTTGGGGATTGATGGGTCCAGAGCTTACTGGGTCTTTTCTGAAAATGTGTACTCATGCATTGTAGGTTGTTTTCAAGGAGAAGTTAATAGATACTCTTCATTTCGGTTTATTCCATCATGTAAAGAGAACTTATGCTTGTTGTCTTCCCGTCCTATGTGTGCATTCATGTCACCTCCGATAACCAATAAATTATGTTTGGGGATTGAGCGCACTATTGCTAAAAGTTCATCGTAGAAATTCAGGATCTCTTGCTTGTCACTGACGTTGGTAGGGCTGTAGCAACAAATAACAGTAGTAGCAGGATTACCACTGAAGGTAGCAAGAATTATCCTTTGTGTTATCTTCTTAGCATTTTTCAAGGATTTCAATGCTCGAGGGCTAAGCAGAAGTCCTACTCTCCCAATTGTATTATTTGTCGAATTTTTCCATGCTGACGCTGATACTAGTGTCCAGCTGTTACCAATTTCATGGTACTTTATGTCCATGTCGTTGTGAAAGAGACGGTGCTCTTGAATACACACAATATAGATATCGTGTTCTTTGGATGAAGCAACAAGTTCTGATATTTGAGATGTGGGTTGAAGTGTCCATACATTAAAGGTGGATATTTTGATGGTATGTTTACATTTTGCTAGCTTAGGTTTTGGTGCTGTAGTAAACTTGTCGATAGCAGTGGTCATTGCCGGCACACCAAGTAGCGACCCTTAGTTACTCATGTGGCGGTCGATGCGATATGGAATTCTGGTTTGATTTAGAGTCATATTGAATCTTTCGATAGCTCGAATAATATCACTTGTGTGAGCTACGTCTACAGGCGAATCGCAGTAATTTCTCAATTAGACTTGTTGAACCTGATCGTTGATCTCTTAATGATTCTTCCGCAAAGCGTCTTTTGTTCCCTGCCATTGACTGATTCTTTTGTTCTTCCGTCAAGGCGCATAACTGTCATGCTGTTCCCCACGACGTTACCAGGGCCCATTTACCAGTTTAGGTTCTAAATCAGTCTTCCGTTATGAGTGGTCCTACATAATTACTGTAGACTATATCCTCATTCTGCCACTATTTAGGTCTGATGTGAGTGTTTCTTTCATCAGACGGTATAGCCTGTTGAGGCAATCCTATACTGTTGCAACTTCCGCACGGGCTATGATGTAAGGTTTGCATTTGCGGAGATTCAAATACTTTTTATCACAAGGATCGGTATGCTCTTCACAGCATTTTTTGAAGTAATGATAAACAAAATTTATACTTAAATAAGGAACAAGTTCATAAAATGTTTATTAAAACTAGATTGTCGTATGTAGAATTGAGTAAAGTTTGTGAAATGTAAAAATTAAAAATATCACTTTCAATATAAACAATAATGATGGTGCTGATATTGATAATAATATAAATTAATATATAAGTAAATAAAGAAAAATTAAAGTAAATGTAAGTAACCAATTAATTTACAATTCAACATTAGCTGATAGGGAGTATAACTTATGACTATGGATTGAAATAATTTTTAATACTAACATTTTATATTGGAAAAAATAGTTAATTAATTTATAATATGAATTGATTTAATTTTTTTAAAATAATATTAAATGAAAGACATTAAAAGTATATTAAAATTACTTATTAGTTGCATATGGATGTCTATGCGTTGTGAAAATAAATAAATATAAGTAAAGTTAATATTTCGTTAGATTTGTACCAAGGGAGGTAACTCTGCCCCACTTTAATTAAGTAAATTTAATTATTTATAATTACGATATAAAGGAGTTTTCATATTTTTTTCAAACTTAACAAAACGTAAGTAAAATTTTTGAATTGTATGATTTTAAAATTATAATTATAAGGATTAATAAGCTTGATTATAATATCTAGCAGAATTTAATTATGTATGGTTTTCAATTCAAATCAATTGATTAGTTATGATAACCGAAATGATCAATCGGTTTTTAGCTTCGTTTAGTTTCGTATATAGAAACATGTTTAATAGTTTATAATTTATTGATATTATTTTCATAAGTATGTATACACAAATTAGAATTAATAAATTTACTTATTATTAAATAGAACTTTTTGGTAGAATATTCATAAATTAATTAAAATTGTTAGTACAAATAGTTGGGTTTAATGACTTTGTTTGATAAAAAATCAATATGGCGTAATGGAAAAATATAAAGGTATTTGCAGCTTCTCTTCCAATTTTCGGATTTTAATCATGTCAAATCACACTTCATTTCCTTTTGACGGATTAATTGCTGCTATTTCTTCTGATGAGTTAAGGGCATAATATATTCACTGATTGATATAATAATTAAGTGATTGATTTTGCGCTACGAAACATATACTGCCAAGAATGTATAAGTCAACTGAATTAAAAGAATAAATTATAAGATGGTCAACATCATGAATTTTGGAATATAACTTTTTGTTGTTTATTCTTTCTCTGTCTATCTGTCTGTCTGTTTGTCTCTCTCTTTCTCTCTTTCTCTCTCTCTCTGTCTCTCTCTCTCTCTATATATATGTGTGTGTGTACTCGTTGCATATACTTGGCGTTTATTGGGCTTAAAAGAAATTATAATCATTTAAAACACTTAAAACTCTATAAGTAACACATAAACGCCTTTATATGGTTTATTTAGGTTGTCTGGAAATTCCTTAGCGTTGGAAAAGTCCAGGTTTCTTAAGCCTCTTAAACTATTTACTTAAATCACTGAAGAAACTTAGCGTGTGTTCTGCATATTTCTTCATTTCCTGGCAAAGTTTATCGAGTTTATTTACTTTCAAATATCAATTATTAAAAGAAGATGTGTTGCAATAAGGAAAGCGGAGAAATTGCTGCTAAAACTCTGAAAGAGATTTTGAAGTGTGAACTACGGGAAACATCAGTCTTAAAGACAAAAATGAAAGAAAATCCAAATACCACAACTAGATAACTTGCACGAAAGTTGGAAGTTTCAAAACGTGCAGTTCATGACCTTTTTTATTTACAAAAATGTTGCTACGAAAGGAGAATTTTCTTTCTTTGTGTGGCTAAAATGCTCGTAAAATTCCGGAGAACATAATATATATATATATATATATATATATATATATATATATATATATATATATATATATATATATATATATAATGTCCCCATATTATTGTGTGAAATTCTATTCTAGGTGTGTAGTGGGTGATTGTCACCTCGCATATAAGGAAAAGAAAAACGAAGGGAAGAAGCAATAATGAAGGTAGAGAGAGTCTTGTTGGAAACAAATTGCAAGATACCTATATTTTATACTAGCAGGACGATCCGGCGTTGCCCGTGATTGAATGATAATCAACGAATGTTTGACACTTCTATATTTTTATTGTTATCAAAATCGATGGAATCGCCCATTTTAAAATCAAATTGATTGATTACCTGCTCTGCTTAAAGACCCATCGTGGTACACCAGGAAGAAAGTTTCACATGCCCTCCTGCAGTTACTTAGTCCACAATATATTGGAGTCTACATTGCACTATAGAAAACCTACTGTTGATTTTATGAATTCATTTTTATATATAATGGTGTGAATTAAAGTTTAAAATACAACAGTCAAGTATCATGCTGCAAGTGTGCTCTAAACAGGAACATTCATTTCGAAAGCGTCCCTGACATATCAAAGAACCTACTGTTGATTTTATATGCCTGGCCCTACTGATTGTGCGGTGATATAAAAAAGTCAAATATCATGGTGTAAGTGTTCTTTAAACATAAACATTCATTTTAAACACCCCTCTGTCATATCAAAATCAAAGAACCTACTGTTGATTTTATATGTCGGCCCTTTCGGTTTGTGTGGTAATAACATTTCTCAGATGCACTTGTGATGTTAGGCTGTGTAAGGTGTTAACTTTGGTCAAAATCGCCTGTTTCTTCTTTCATCGGATTATTTCGTGTATCAATTACCCATACTATACGAAGACATTCCGATACAAAACTTATCTAAAATCACTGCCAGGCACATATAGTACCTTTATTTGAAATGTCATAAAAATTGGCTCAGCAGTTTCGAGTCCATATGGAACTTCTTTCTCTCTCACAGACATGCACAAAGTTTCTTTATATAATAGTAGAGATAATATACGTAAAATGAAAAACACTGTTGTAACTAGAACCACTTTATGTATCTTCATATAGATTTTTTTATCTCTCTTTTTCCTAGTTGTTCTGAATTATAGGTCTTATATGGACCTATCCTTAGAAACAAAACTGCACCATTAACCTAAACACATCTCTTTATTAGCTACTCAGTCTCAGCTGAAAAAACGGAATCTCATGTTTGAATCAGCCTCGTTGGGACTGATGGTTCTATCGCAGCATTATTGCATTTTAGCTTTGTGAAAGTTCGTTTTGCAAGTGAGGTGTACCGAGATTTTATCACCTAGCATTTAATCACCCGACTATTAATCACGAACATTCAATACCTAGGCATTTAATCATGGATTTTCATCACGTAGATACTTAAATCACTCGAAACGGAGACAAATTTTTAGCCCATTTGACAACTTTGGGGTTATTTTTACGAGAGATTGAAATTTATAAGGTAAAACTGCCCCTAACCCCGGCCGCGATATAGAGTTCAACAGGGCATTTATAGGAAATAAACTTTCTTTATAGAATTTGCGTTTCGGCCAGGTAAGTTTTCATCATAAAATACACTGCCGGACATAATTTTCGAAACACTGTAAACACAAAGCCTTTCAAAATTATTTTTCGAATTAAAAGAAATTATCTTCTGCAAATAATTTCCTATGTGTCTACTAAGAAAATGTATAATGTAGTCATTAATATGAATATGTAAATTAAATAATTTTTTATCTACCTAAAATAACTCTTAACTTTTATTTGGCCCAAACTTTGGAAGCAAAGCCGTTTTTATTTTGTCGACAATAACCGAAGAAAGCTTTACAATCTTGTTAAAATATATTATCCATAAGAACAGTCAAATCCAGTTTTTAAAATGGGTAGAGACAAGAAATTAATGAAAATTGAGTGTGAGAAGATTTTGGCATTTAGGGATCAAACGTTAACAATCGTGCAGTTTCAGACAAAATTGGAAAGTCTCTTAAGGCAGTGCACACGTTTTTTAGCAACTCAAATGATCATTTAAAAAAAATTCGGGAGGTTGTTCAAAATTTATTAGCCCAGCAATAGGTAGAAGGATTTTTAAGAATGTGAAATCGAACCGAGGCATATCCAGTAAAAGTCAATAACTTCAGTTTCAACTAGAACGATTAGGAGATTTTTGAACAGCAATAGGTTGAAAAAAATTGAGGGGAAACATTAACTAAATTTGTCCAAAAGGCATAAAAAAGTCAAGCTTCAATTCGTAAAAATGTACTAAACGTGCGACTATGATGTAGAGGGCTACTATCAAGGACATAAGTTGCAGGGATACTATGTAGGGAGTTGAGGAGTGAGATGTTTGTTAACATCACATTTGAACTTCTGCGTGGCAGTAAAGTGAGGAAAGAGATAATTCCAAAGTTTAACAATGTAACGGAAGAAACTATTTGAGTAAAAAGATTTCTCGTATCAAGGAATTTCAACAATGTAGAGGTGGGGGTTTTCTGCTTGTCAGGTTAGTTAAGGGAATTTACGACGAGGTACAAGTTCTTGGAGTTCATCAGAGCACATTCCATTAAAATACATGTTAAACGAGTACAGATGAGAAATAATTTAATATAAATGATCCAGATGACCTTCAATTTTACTGGCACGATGCAAAATATTTCTTAAGAGTTTTTGTTCCTAGAGCTAGTGGAGGAGGAGTGATGATACGGAAAGCCATGCCATCTGCAGGTATAATGGAATTGCAAATTGTTAAAGACAGAATAAGTGCAACTGATTATGTAAATGTGCTGAGATATGCATCACTTAGGGATGTACGAAGACGATTATGTGGCGAGAACTGGATATTTCAGCAAGACAATCCACAATGATCCTATTATTATATTATAGTTTTTAATGGACAATCCACAATGATCCTATTATTATATTATAGTTTTTAATGGATGAAGATATCACCGTTTTGCAATGATAAGCGTGTTCACCTGACTTGAATGTTTAGAAGGGTTTATGAAAATACCAAGAAATATGATTCCATTAATGATATTACTAAAGCAATACTCTGTGCATGGTGAAGTGTGCCTACTAATTATTTTAAAAAATTCTTTTCTCTTAGCATGAGGGACAGATTTTGTGAAGTTTTGATTAATAACGGTGAGATTACATTTTATTAGATAGAATATTTGATAAAATAATTTTGTTTTTGAAACATTAACGAGTATATTTCTAAAGTTTTCTCCATTTATTCTAGTTAATTTTACTTAGATTTTTTATTAGCTGAATATTCTAAATTTATTATATTTTATTATATTTACTAACTTGAATAAACGAGCCCCGTTTTAACAAGGTTTTATAGTTAATTTGTTTCTAAAATTATGCCCAGCGCTGTACGTTTAATCTATGTTCGAACTATGTCAATGTAACAAGTTTTGGAACCATTCCAATGATTTAAAACTAATCAAAATTGGTCTTACTACCTAAAAACAACTAAGAACTAAAAACAGCAAAATTTTCTGAAACAGAACTTAGTCAGAAAATGTTAGTTACATCCATGCACTATTCACGCCGCTCATCGCTTTAATCAATTCATTCCGACATAATTCTTCTAATTAGACGCTGACTGGTTTGTATTTCTCGCTTGAGTTTGAGATTTTCGTACAACACCTTTCGAGACAGCCAAAATAATCGGCCGCCCATTTCACACGGCATCAATTTCAGCAACGAGAAAAAAAGTCCATTAATCAAGTTCACTCGGCTTTAAAAGTGTAACTTTTACGAATAAACATGTGTAAATCAGTGATTAGTCATTTAGCAATTATTTCTTCTCTTTGTTTTCATTTAATAATGAATAATTCAAGTTTTAAAGTTTTACAATATTTTAGACAGTGTCTTGACATAGACAGGATTCCTAATGAATAAAAATTGAATGCCTACTGGAGAGAACTTGAATGCCTACTAGATACTTTTCTCGAGTATCTAAGGTCTCTCTGTACAGGTTTTTTCTTTGGACAACCTGACATGAGAGTATTTTTCTCGACGAGTAAAACACTGGCTAAATATTCATAATCATATTGTATTAGCAGCACATTGGTATGACTAACACTAGCTGTTACGAGGATTGCCGCACCTTTTCCAAGTGATGTTAATTCAAGTAATGGCACAGAGCTGGATACTTCACCAGACTAGATGTATTCTTGTCCAGGAATCCAGTAAGACCAAGAGACTAAAAAAAGGATACATTATTTAAATGGTCATTTGAGGAGAGAAAAAATATGCCGTCAATATCGTTACAAACTCAGTGTTTGATAGGTAAAGGGACACTTTAATAGGATATTCGAATATGTATCTCGTAAAGAGAAGCATTGCTAACATCAGGAATGGAACTTCTTGATTTTTTTAAACTTCGACTGCAGTAAAATGAAACAAAATTGAAATGCCAGTCATTATTGTCTGATGATCGAAACATGTATATATTTATGAGTTGTAGAACTCGTCTTGCAAATGTTTCTAATCTCAAAACCCAGATTATGAAATCTCCTATGTATTGCGTTTCAAGTTAAACTGAATATCCAACATCTCCAAATCGGACACTCTGAACAGAACAAACATAAAGATTGCCTAAATCAAGAAACATTTCTTCTCCTTCGATGATAACGGAGCTGATACTATATCTTGATCTTGTTTCGAAGACTAACTCGTTTATTATTAGAGTCTGCTTTTTAAAATACCCAAGATCATTAAATGTTGTTGATCGACAGCCAAAAAATATGCTTCGTAATGTTTTGCCTGGAATTGAATGAGAATCAACGAATATTCCACATTTCTAATACTTTTATTGTCGGAAGAATCGCTAATTTTTTTTAAATCGGAAGAATCGCTAATTTTTCATTCAAATCAATTCGTTGCTTCCTCTAACCGGAGAGCCACGGGAGGAAGTTTCATATGCTCTCCTGCAATGACGTCATCCACAATACATTTTAGTCTATATATGCACTATAGAGAACCTGCTGTAAATTTCATTATTTTTTTATAATGGCTTGAATTAAATTCCTTTTTAATCTTCTTTTTTCGATTTTCGATACTTATCGGGGGTATTCTAATACTAAACTTAACTATGAGCATGAAGTACATTTATGTGAAATTTAAGAAGCGTCGGCCTAGCCATTTCGGACTACATAGGGAAAGGAACGCACACAGAGAAAACGGGCCGGATATATATATATATATATATATATATATATATATATATATATATATATAATGAGTAAATAGTGGTAAAAAACCCCGAAGAAAGTGCCATAGAACAAAATATGTTTTTATTATCCTTCTTAATCTGTTTAGTTACACATATTATAAT
This sequence comes from Euprymna scolopes, assembly GCF_053919585.1. NCBI lineage: Eukaryota > Metazoa > Mollusca > Cephalopoda > Sepiida > Sepiolidae > Euprymna > Euprymna scolopes. The sequence continues at coordinate 80,653,756 of NC_136483.1, forward strand.
ACATAAGATAATTATATATATATATATATATATATATATACATATATATATATATATATATATATAGATATAGATATAGATATAGATATACTAGATCCAATGTTGCTCGGGATTGGATAATGACCAATGAATTATTCAAATTCCCATATTTTTATTATCATCGAAATCGCTGAAATCGACCAATTTTCAATCAAATCGATTGATTGCCTGCTCTTGTTGAGGACGCACAGCCGTGCACTAGGAGGAAGATTCATATATCTCTCTGCAGCGACTTTGTCCACAATACATTATAATCTACATTGCACTGTTGATTTTATAAAATTATTTTTTATGTATAATGGCTTGCATTAAAGTCTAAGATAAAAAAGTCAATATCATCGTGCAGATATGCGTTAAACAGAAACATTAATTTCGAATGCCCCCCTGTTATATCAAAGAACCTATTGTTGATTTTATATGTCGGGCCTTTCGGCTTGTGTGGTAATAAAACTTCTCAAGTGCGTTTGTGATCTTAAGCTGTGTTAGGTGTTAATTGTGGTCAAAATTGCCTATTCCTTCATTAATCAGATTATTTCGATTATCGATTATCGATATTTATCGAAGACATTCCCGTACAAATCTTAAAAACATTGTCAGAAACGTAAAGAACATTTGTGTGAAATTTCATAAAAATGGGCTCACCCGTTTTCGAGTCCATAGGGAACGAACACACACAGATAGACACACTAAGTTAATTTTATATACTAGCAGATATATCATATACACATGCTCATATATACATCTGTACAAACACACACACACACACATATATATATATATACATACGCTCATATATAGTTTTATAAAGTGATATAATTATAGTAGAGAGTGCTCAATATCTGTTATAGAGCTTGATACATCCTAATCCACAATTGTCAGTGTGGGCGACCGAAAAATACAATTGCGAATTACTTCGGACCTCTATCCAGTCATGACTGACAGAACGAGAGCATGCTTCTCCCGTGAAGTAAATAAATTCCTGAATTTGACAGAAATATTCCCGCGTTCAATAAAATACGCATGAAAAAGTCGGACGCTTCATCGACCAAAACGTTGTGGAAATAGCACTCTAGATGAGAAATGTAACCCGAAGAATCCAAATAATACAAATAACCAATCCTCATTTCAAAAATACAGAAACGTAAATTATCTGTACGTTTGTACGTATCACACTTTCCCCGTCACTTCCAGAAAACGACTTGCTGTCGCTACCTGTTGCCTTGATCCCTGTATATACATATAATTATGTATATGTTGTGAGTGCGCTGGAGAGTGTGCATGTTTGTATACATGTGCAAATGTTAGTCTATTCTCAGCGTTAAATTCGCATATTGAATACTTATTTCCGAATTCCTCTAATTCAATTTACAATGTAAAATCATCCGATATATTAAAGATCTGACATGCAATTCCTCATTAAAACTTTCCTGTGAATTATGATTATTTATTTCGATTCACAGCTTCTGCCGTCGCGTTTCCGATCACCAAACTGACGACCTACTCCTCCTGCCACACCCACAACCCGACACGCGTATATTTCTGGATTTTCCCCTAATTCGAAAGCTTCGACTGATTGGATCATGTATCGATAAGTTCATTAACACTTATATGATTATTATCGAGATCGACGCTGACTTCAGCCGAAGAAGTTTTTTTCTGACACCGCATGAAACTCGACGCTGCCGATCAATTGGGTTAGAAAAGTGATTGGTTTTACTTTTCACTTCTCGTTGCATATCGAAGGTGTGAACAGGCAAGCGAAGTCAGTACTTGATATTAATCAAGTCGCGGAGAGATAGTGGGGCGGGAAGTAGGTGGATGAGATCGATGAATTATTGGCCATTGATTAATGTTTTAACGTTTTGGTCGTTCAATAATTATCCATTTGAAATTGCAGAAAATGTAATTCTCACTCGGCTCGGCTTGATTACTTATTCAACGAGATAAGTACTTTAGCCGGAGATCGGGCAGCAATCACGTGCGAAAACGAATGTATTGATACAAAATGTATATGCCTATATGCTCGGCATTAAATACTACTTTTCAAATTTCTGATCACTTTGTTCAAGCAGGCGATCGCGCATTCTACCGGATGCCAAACATTCACCCGCTATCTCATATATTTTAAGCAAGAGATCTTTTTAAGATCATTGTTTGAATCTCTCTTGCACTTGCTCTACCGGGTATATTTGCCGGGTAGTTTTAGAAATTTCTTTTCATGATTCTAGTTACTTCTGTAATTATTTGAATAATAGATATATTCCTAAGATTTCAGTTTCTTTTCATGTCGTGCATAAAACCTTTGTATTTTGTTATCGTTTTCCTCTCACGTCTTTAATTCATCATCATCATCATCATCATCATCATCATCATCATCATCATCATCATCGAGGCACTAACTTCTACTAAAGTTGCTTCCTTTCCCCTCTTGTCCTACATCACTATGTCAGGTTAGATAGCCCCGTTTTCTAGGTACGCAGCTGTAGAGATTGCATAGCTATAATGGATGCCACATGACTTATTTCCAACTGTTCTTGCTGGTTTGTGTTCCTAGGACTTGCTGCTGCATGCGATAATCAACTTTTTATAGATGGTCGAGTGAGATATTTACACACTCATTTGCTTTGCATCGTATAGTAGACGTCTTCCAGCAGAACCCTACAGTTGGATGTATGAATATATATGACATAAAAAATATATAGATATATGTGTGACATTTAACATTAGCAGTATATATATATATATATATATATATATATATATATATATATATATATATATGTACTAGCAGGGCTCGTTAACCGGCGTTACCCGGTGCAACGATGACACCCACCCCTCTTAAAAAATTAAACTACGGTTATTGTTGGTAGTCACTGTCGCCTCTGTACAATTGCGGACATTGGCGGTCGTGGCCAAAATTAAATAATCTGGCTTCCACTGGCGATTAGCGATGGTTTGGGGCGATGATCTGCAGGTACTGTTTGATTCTAAAAAAAAAAACCCAAAAAACAATTAAGGGAATACCTAAATCAGTATGAATTAATAAAATTACAAAAAATGGTTCATTAGAATAATAATAGAAAGTAAAAACAGAAGTTCTCACTGTATATAAACTCTGCAGAGTTATCGAAATCAGTGGTAGCAGTCCTAGTGTTTCTGTTTGTTGTTCAAGGCTTCTTCGTCTTTTCAAATCTTCCACCAATGTATTAAATAAAATCCGAGTTTTACGCCCTCTATTTTAAACGTTTAAAACAAAACAATTACGACTTTTTCACTTCCTTGAGTAATGTTATATTAAGAACGACTTTCGGAATAAACATCCCCAACATCCCCTTGTTAAGAACAACTGTTGGAATAGACACTACTAACCTCCTCATCTTAAGAACGGCTTTCAGAATAGACACTCCACACCTCTTCATGTTAAGACCGGCTTTTATAATAGATACCCCTCAGCCTCCACATGTGAAGAACGGCTTTTGGAATAGATAATCCATTTTTAGGGAGGCTTATTGCCACTCAAATACCAATGGAGACCAATAGTCGCGGCCAGCGAGAAATCCATGGTAAGCGGTCGTTGCGATAATGCAAATTCATTTGCAAATGTTATCAAAAGAGGCGGAGAGTACTGGAAATCTGAGGAGACTTGTTGTCACTAAGCTTCCAGAGACCGCCACAGGTTGGTTTCAAGGAGAGATTTTTGTTGACTTGTGTGAAAGTTTCTTTTGAGCCTATTATTATTATTATTATTATTATTATTATTATTATTATTATTATTATTATTATTATTATTATTATTATTATTATTATTATTATTATTATTATTATTATTATTATTATTATTATTATTATTATTATTATTATTATTATTATTATTATTATTATTATTATTATTATTATTATTATTATTATTATTATTATTATTATTATTATTATTATTATTATTATTATTATTATTATTATTATTATTATTATTATTATTATTATTATTATTATTATTATTATTATTATTATTATTATTATTATTATTATTATTATTATTATTATTATTATTATTATTATTATTATTATTATTATTATTATTATTATTATTATTATTATTATTATTATTATTATTATTATTATTATTATTATTATTATTATTATTATTATTATTATTATTATTATTATTATTATTATTATTATTATTATTATTATTATTATTATTATTATTATTATTATTATTATTATTATTATTATTATTATTATTATTATTATTATTATTATTATTATTATTATTATTATTATTATTATTATTATTATTATTATTATTATTATTATTATTATTATTATTATTATTATTATTATTATTATTATTATTATTATTATTATTATTATTATTATTATTATTATTATTATTATTATTATTATTATTATTATTATTATTATTATTATTATTATTATTATTATTATTATTATTATTATTATTATTATTATTATTATTATTATTATTATTATTATTATTATTATTATTATTATTATTATTATTATTATTATTATTATTATTATTATTATTATTATTATTATTATTATTATTATTATTATTATTATTATTATTATTATTATTATTATTATTATTATTATTATTATTATTATTATTATTATTATTATTATTATTATTATTATTATTATTATTATTATTATTATTATTATTATTATTATTATTATTATTATTATTATTATTATTATTATTATTATTATTATTATTATTATTATTATTATTATTATTATTATTATTATTATTATTATTATTATTATTATTATAATAATAATAATAATAAATAATTATAAATAAATAAATAATAAATTATAAATATAATAATTATTATAATTATTATAATAATAATAATAATAATAATAATAATAATAATAATAATAATAATATTAACCACAACAACAACAACACCACAGGAAGTAGAATCGTTAATACAAAGACTGAATGTTCATTACGGTATTTAAGGAACAATGAAAAGTAAAAGCTTTAATTTTTAACCATTAAAAAGATACATTAAATAAACAGGAATTAAGCTTAGAAAGAAATAACGTGCATTAGAAGTGGATAAACGTTTGTTTTTAATAGGTTGTAAAAATATAAAATAATAACGCATGTAAGTTAGTTGAAATTAAATAATATAATAATACTTGAATTTAATTAAAGAAAATTATTAATGATTGTAATTTGAAATAGAATACTTACATTAAACTACTGCGGATCTTAAATAAAACAACTGACTTCCACAATTTACCGGAAATTGTGTATCAGGCGTAATGCAACTTGTTTAACTATAGAAAAAAAAAGAAGCTTTTAAAGAAGGAATGTGGCCATAAAATGCGTCTACATAAAGAGTTATTAAGGCAATTAGATTATATATTATTCTATTATATATATATATATATATATATATATATATATATATATATATATATATATATATATATATATATACGAAACACTAGTCTGTAGGTATTTAATGATTATCATAGTAAATAATTATGTCAGCCCCTTTAAGAAACTCGTTTCTTATCGTTGAACACTTTCAGTTGAATTAATGTCGGTCGATTAAGCTCTCATGCGCAGATCATCATATAATGATTAGATCACTATGACAGATGTTAAAAAGCATTTAAAAAATAGATGTTTAAATTCAACAGCATTTCTCGCGGTTAACGGTAACCGAATGGATTAGGTCCTTGCTAATGAAGCCAAGGATGGCTTCTGTCGCCGGGTTCGAATCTATCGACTGGTGTTAATTGTGACTCCTTGCACTGATGATTCCCGAAAGGATGAAACACTAGTGTCTGTAGGTATTAATAATTATTATAGTAAATAATTATGCATATATATATATATATATGTGTGTGTGTGTGTGTGTGTGTGTGTGTGTGCACGCGTGTGCTCGCGTGCACTCGTGTGCTCGTGCGCACGCGCGTGCGCGTTATAATTATCCGAAACATAAACTAACTAGTAAGTATCTATACAAGAACCTTTGGTAATGGTATTAACCTATATGCATGGCCAATAATATGTGTTAGGCGTATATGAAAAAAATTATCCTAATTGTAAACACTGGTTTGTTGTGAAAGGCTTGTTTCACGGGCTGTTGTGACTTTGGTTTTTATGCTTTTTGTGCTGAAATGTTGCCTGACGGATATATTTATAATTACAAACAACTATAAACTTAAATACCTAATGTGGCTCGAATCAATTGTACACAACGTTTTACAAATAAAACCCAAATTGTAAAATTGATAATTAAACGTGTGTCTAGTCTGGGTATCCCTTGGAGTGATTTAGTCCACTTTCCAGTGGTGCTCTGGTTAGTGCTTTTCCTACACAATCTTTCCATTTTCCGTGACCCTTCACGATTATTTTGTATGATATGCTGGTGCCATAACATTGTTTTATTTTAAGGTGGGTTGGTTGGTTGGTGGGGTCATGGATAGAATATGAAATTTCTGTCAAGTTTGGTTGCCTCGTGTTCATGTGGTGATTCTTCCATGTTTTTGTTTTATTTTTGTTATAACAACCATGTGGATGCTGAAGGTTTGTAGTTTATGTTGGCTCGTTAGATTTTCATTTAGATCTCAGCTTCTTTATCATTTCTATCCGTTGTATAGTCCCATCATTCCCCTTGATATCAATTTCTTCTTTTTTTTTCAGTTCGTTTGAACCTATTTCTGCAGCTCATACGATTATTGGTATTACATGAACTTATTTCATGTCTCATATTCTTTTCAGTTTTTATGTAATTTACATGCATTTACTTCATTTTTTCCATCTCCTTTATCTTTTCCCTGCGATCGCCTTGGAAGAAAAATATACAATTTCGAATTTTTCCCCCCCTCTTCTTAATAATCATGATGTTCACTGACCTTTTTAAACGAGTTCATCTGTTTGTACCTAGAGTATTTTTTAATTTTCCTTTTCCAGTACTTTCTCCGGATTTTTCTGTGTTATTTTTTTTATATGTTCCAAGTCTATTGCATTTCCCATACAGTCGTGCTTGTTCTAGTATTATGACCTTAGTTCTCACACAATTGATCACTCGTTTGCAAAACAAGTGGTGTTTGTTGGATTATGAATGAGAACAAATCTCTTCAAATTTACAGTACTCGTCACTTCTTTCAATTTTCACATGTCTTTTTTCCTCGGAACACCGTCTACTATTGTCATTTCTGTGAGAACTACCGTAAGTTTACTTCGGTATTTGAGCAACATTAAGCGTATTCGTAAAAACAATAGGCTCTATGTGAGATAATTTAGGTTTTACCATATGTGACTCGTCTATTTTTTTGCTGCTATTCCAGCTTATACTTTGCTGTAACAGTTTTTAGAAAGGCGTACTAAACCTGCGTCGATCGATGTTATTTGTTCCCTTTCTTTGATTGATTGGTAATCTCTGATTATCCTTAATCTTCGTTCATGTACACAAAGAAAAAAAACGTGTACAATTATCTCTTGCGATACAAAAAGGCTGATTATCTTTGTTTTATTTATGCGCACCGAAACAACAAATACTTCGTTGGTACGGCATTCATAATTTATAGCCGAGTCAACTAAAAAAACACTATCGCGTAAAAAAACACTATCTGTCGAAAGTTCGTTTTGTTCTTGTCCCTTTGTAACTTACGCTCTGAGTTCCCCAGATTCTGTCCGTTTTTAACGCATTACTTTCAACAGATTTACGTCATCAAATTTTTTTGTTTTAACTTCAATTCGTTATTTATTTTTTGTTTGTCAACTTATTAACAAAATATTTAAGAAAATATTGGTCCCATTTAAAACTTTACCAAAATCTAATTCCAACTGTTCGTTATTGCTATGTACTCTTGCTAGATTTGAAATTGGGATACGATGAATAACGAGAAGAACTGAATATTGAAAGAAAGTGACTTGTATAATGATTACTCGCGCCGAATTCTTTACTTCAAACTCGGTGCTCTATAAATACTGTGAAAACCATTGCGTTGGACAATAAGGACGATGTGGAAGCAAGAAAAGCTTAATGCAGACGTTATAATTGTGTCTCTATGAGAAAATTCGCAAAGGAGCTGTCAGAAAGTGCCGCAAGATTCAAGCAATGAAAAAAATGTTGAAAAAATATTATGTGTAATCTTCATCGTTTTCAACGTGGATTTTCATTGCCCTTTCCGTTATCACCATTTATATGGGAGATGACAGTGGTCAAGTGGTTAACCACGCGGGTGTCCCACGTTCGAATTTACTTCGTTCCACAAAAATTACTTTCACTTAGGATGTTGGTAACATTCACGTCATCCATGCTATAATCTCCAATGTCTTTCCAGAACGAATCCTGACTAGAAAAATATCAGGAAAACCAATTCCAACGATAAAATCTTCAGATTCATATGATATGATGATGATGACAATATATATATATATATATATATATATATATATATATATATATATAAGTGGTTGTCATCATCATATCATATAATTAATGCACAATGTTTAAAGCAAACTAGATAAAGCTCGTATGTATGCATGTAGGTATATATATATATATATATATATATATATATATAAATGGTTATTTTCATCATATTATATGATTAATAGACAATGTTTAAAACAACCCACATAAAGCTCGTATATATATATACACATATATATATATATATGTATATATATATATATATATATATATATATAAAGTTAAATTATATAAAAACTTTTAAAAAATCCTACGCGTATAAATCAACGTTTCGACGAAGTTACTCATCTCGTAAAGGGTTCATTAATAATTTAAAGTGATTGCACGAAAGACTAATGTATTAAATTAATCAATAAAAAAATAAAAAATAAATAAAACAAGGAATAAAAAGAAGAAAAATAAATTAAAAAATTAAAAAGTTATTAACAAGGGGCCTTTCCCCCTCTTGAATATATTTAATGAGACAGATAACTTCGTTGAAAAGTTGATTAATCCATGTGAAGTCTTTTCTTATATTTATACTGATTTCACGTATAATAGCTCTACATATGTATTGATAACTTTTTAAAAGTCAATACGTATTAATTATATATATATATATATATATATATATATATATATATACGTGTGTGTATATGAGATTATATCAGTATCAATTAAATTTATTTAAATAAAATTATTCCCAAAAAGAATCGAATTTCAATTAAAAAAGACAAGCTCAATACTTAGCATTAAATAGAGCTGAAACATATGTATTGATTTAAGGGGTTTTAATATCATTTGATAATAATTTATGCACGTATCATATCGGATTTTCAGTTTTTTCAAAAATCTTTATACTAATCTACGTCAATGTTTTAGTTTCTTAAAAAATGTAAATCTGATGTTACTATTTCGATATAAACTTTTTTAAAATGATATAATAATCAATCTATCTATCCAATATATGCACGCTTGTGCGCGCGTGCGTGTGTGTATGTGTGTGTGTTTATTCGTAGGTGAACGCTAAGTTCAGCCACCTTAGCAACATTATCAATCAAATTCTCCGCAGTATTGAATAGAAGCAGACAGGAATTTCTTCAACGCTGAAATATTAAACAGGAACTGACGGGGAAGATAAACTGACTTTAAGAGACGAACGACACGGAGACGTGTTTAAATTATAAACACACTGAACAGATAAATTAAGTATAAAAGAGTGAACAATTAGAATAAATAAGTTCCCCAACACAATGTAAAATAAAACAAGATAAAACTTGGAAAAAAATGAAGGAACAGCTTCTACCATTGTTACACAGCATTTTTCAAGTGAAAATACACCGCATAACAAAAAAAAAAAAAACGTGACCGGAATGAATCACAATAGCTTTGTAGTAAACATTGAAAATATAATGCAGAGGTATAACAAAAAGCTTTTGAAGAATACTATATTGTAAAGTAGTATATGCACTTGCCAAAAAACGAAAAACTGCCCACTTAATAACGAATGACAAGTATTTATTTTTTAAACTTTTATTCACTTTACACAAAACATATTGCCACTGAGACCATAACACGTTTCTGTGATTATACGTCAAATTTATAGATTACGTCCTAAGTGGGAAGTTGTGCAGCAAGATGTTTGTTTACATTATATTTAAATTGGTGCAGTCGAAAAGATATGAAGCATTGATGGAATTCCAAATTGTAGCAGTCCTAGGAAATAAGAGTAGAAAGTTTTTTTTTCGATATATCAGGGTATCTATACTGAAGAGGGACACTTTCTTTGCTATTCAGTTTTGTTAGGGTTGTGTTCGTTGAAACGTGTACACGTGCAGTAATTTCATCGAACCACGTTCCGTGGAAGTACTTTTAAAATGACATAATCTATGAAATTGTGATATTCGAGAGATTAACGACAAAACCTGGACAGGTTCAATCGAACTCATATCTAAGCAATAGTTTCAGAACAAGAAATAAATGATAACTCTCTCATAGAAGCCTGCTGTATATATTATGTTTTGTTGTTAAATGTAGAACTCTGCGCTTACGGTTTAGTTTCACTCATGTAATTCACAATGAATCATGCTATCCCAATTCCACCATACACAAATCATTGGTTTGGATTTTTCTTAGATGTGACTTGCTTATTATGACTGAGCAATTCTAACATAACTTCATATTGACGTAAAGAAACTATTTTTCATCGCTAATGACCATACGACAAACGAAACCCCGTATACATTCATGTTAAGCGATACAGAACCAGTTAACTATCTGAAATAGTTGTGAACCGATTCTTGTCATTCAACGCGTGTCGCATCCATACAACAAATTGCTGAAAATTTTCTATTAAATGAATTTGGTTTACCACACTTTTTTTAATTACAGTTTATCGGCAAACAAAAAGAACGCCTGAATCAAATCCACATTAAACGGCGTCCGTTCAAATTTTGTTCCTGATATTGAAGACTTCCGGCTTTGTATCGTTTATTCTTGTGGTTTGGCAAGTTTTGTAATAATTTTTATTTATTAATCTATTTATAAAATGATTACGTGAAAGTACAGAATAGTTAACAAGGTGCCCACATTTCAATGTTAAAAATGGTTGCCCAAATAATCTTAGCCAGTTTACTGACCGTGTCAAAATCAAAATATTGTTTAGAAATCTATTCTTAAGATGGGAATGGCATTTTGTAAACTAGTCCTGTACCTTCATCTAACAAGTAAATAAATAGATTTAGGAAACTGAAACTGTCGTCTAAAGTTATATTATGGATAAAGTTTAATATCAGGAACTGAATCTGACCGAGCACCGTTTACTGCGGATTTTAAAGTCGGACGTCCTTCTGGTTTACCCAATTCATTGGTTTCGCCAATTTTCTAAAGTTTTGACGCTGTGTTCGTGAAGAAACTGCTTTAGACATTAAACTCGACTCGATGCTCCTCATTCCCAGCTGAAAATGTCCTTTTCTTAAACCGAAGCCAAAATTGGATTAAACTTTAAGGCATTGCGTCCTTTTTAAATACATCAAAAATCGCCTGATTTGATTGATTGCGTTAAGTCCTCAATTGTCTACAATCTGCGATATATGTAAAAAATGAGCAGTTTTGTTTGCTTGAAATTCAATTTTAGAATTCTAAAATAAAACCAAAATGTACGAAAAATGTAAAAAAAAAAAAAAATATATGCGTCGATCGTTTATCTTCCCAACGATTGTTATTTTCAAACAAAACGCCCGCGACTTAATACCCAGCCCATATATAGCTTAATGCGTAAGATAAAAAGAGAGAGTTCAATTCCACAAGAGGAGACTTCTCTGGATAATGCCAAGCTCAACAATTATTATTGGAGCTTATACAATAGGACAACAAGAGTATGAAATGAAGTTACAAAACTATATATTGGTAGATATTGAATGGATCATTTATTGAATAATGGAATAAAAGCAAAATTTAGGGGATAGAAGGGACTCTTTATGGCAGGGCATTTCGAAGCCTAATGCTTCTCATCAGAAGAGTAGAGAAGGTGCTAGGTAGCATGGGGAAGATGCGGCGTCTAGCGTTGGGTTCAATAGGAACGAAGAAGATTAAGAGGAATTATAGAATGTTGGAGGAAGCTTTATTGAATTCTAAATATATAAAGGAGAAGCTTGTTATATATAGTATGATATATAAGAATGTATATGGTCTTTAACATGATGTTGAGTCTAATTGGGTATATGTTTTGGGGTTCAATTGGGGGTGCATTTTTGCTGTGTGGTAATTTATTTTAACGGTTTGTGGGGTGTCTATTATCTATGGAGTGGTATTTTTGACAGGTGTAACCTAAACAGCAAAAGGCGGTCATAAAATCGCTTATAGTTGGGGGGGTATGCAAGGTTGTAATATTGATTAGGTAATATGCGGCAATAGTTTTTAAGTTTCTTCTGTTATGATATAGGGAGTATGATTATAAGGGGGCAGTCGGGGGATCGGATGACAATGTCTATGAGTGCGTTTAACTCGAAGCAAAAGGTTTAAGGATACATATAGTTGGCAAGGTGGAAGAGTAAGGATACATTTACTACTTATAAAAGTGGTAATAATATCAATAACAGTAGGGTAATTGTAATAATGAGAATGATAATAATAATGATAATTATGATAATAGTAATAATAAAAAGATAAAAATAGAATAAAAGTAAAAATGAAGATAAAAATAAAAATAATGTTACCAATAACTGTGATAAAAGTAATGTCAATGTTAATGGTAATAGCATGAAAATGAAGATAATGGTAACGGTCATGGTAACGGGGACAATAATAATAATAATAATAATAATAATAATAATAATAATAATAATAATAATAATGATAATAATAGTGGTAAAAACATGGCATTAATAATAATGATAATAATAAAAGTAATAACAATACTACTACCACTACCTCCACTATAACCACCACTATTACTACTAATATTAATGATAATAATGTTGATAATAATTACTAGGGAATACGTAAAAGAAAGACGAGACAGATGCTTAAGTTTTACTACCTCTTGCTGTTTACAGAGAGAGAGAGAGAGAGAGAGAGAGAGAGAGAAAGAGAGGAAGAGAGAGAGAGAGAAAGAGACCCAGAAAAAGATGGAAAGAGACAAAAACAGGTGCTTTATTGTTAGTTTTTTTTTTTTTACCTATCCTTGTTTAGCGATGGAGAAAGAGAGAGAGAGAGAGAGAGAGAGAGAGAGAGAGAGTGAGAGACGGAGAGAAATAAAGGAGACAGAGACGGGAAAGTTGCTTGTCTATCATACAGCCACTTCGATCCCAAACCAATTGAATGCTTTCAGCAACTTATTTTACGTAGAGAAAACACACGCCTGCCTATAAACCCAAGAAAATAAAAGCAACAATTTCTAGTATATTTTTTATTGTGAAAGCAATGTTATTTACACCCTTTTTTTTTTGTTTTTGGTGGGCCCACCTTTCTTTATCTACCCGCACGAATTCCTTTAGATATATTTTATTCGCCATTCAACATAATATATTCGGTATTCAATATATTTTATTCGCTATTCGATATGCTGCATTCGATATTCGAACGAATGCATTTTCTTTGATAAAGTGTCGACTGTTTACCCAGATTTTAGTCAGAACTTCATTTTTTTCCTTTCGACTCGTTTATTTCTTATATTTTTCATTTTAGAAATGATAAAACAATAGAGAAAATGATTACTTTATTATTGGTTCTTAAAACCTAAAATGAGTTAATACATATACCTCTTCCCCTTCTCTCTCGCTACGTCTATCTTCCTATATCTCTCTCTAGATACATACAAGTGTGTGTGTGTGTGTATATATATATATATATATATAGTGATGTGATTGATAATTTAAAAATCAAATTATAATTAAATTAAAAATCCGCTTCATAAGAAGGAACAACAGCAACATCAATTATTTGTACGATCGTTTCGGAAAACAGTGTTTTTATTGTGGTAGACATGAAGTTACGGACAATAATTATTACATATAGTTTTTTTTATTAAACAAGGTTTCCTCATCAGCAAATATTGGAAAGGGTTTTTATTAAATGTAAAAGACACCATATTTCCTGATGAGGAAACCTTGTTTAATAAAAAACTATATGTAATAATTATTGTCGGTAACTTGATGTCTACCACAATAAAAACATTGTTTTCCGAAACGATCGTACAAATAATTGATTTTGATGTTGTTCCTTCTTATGAAACGGATTTTTAATTAAATTATAATTTGATTTTTAAATTATCAATCACATTACTAAATATTAAATTAGGTCTAGGATATTTACCTATCGAGCTTATTATATATGTAAATTACAACGAGCACTTTTTCTTTCCCTGTATTTTAATTAAACTAGTAATTTTACTATCACATTAAAATACACTTTGATCTTTAGACTATTGTTCTAATCTCCTTTATATATATATATATATATATATATATATATATATATATATATATATATATATATATATGAATGTATGATCAAAAATATATTTTTTGTATAGTTTAAGGGTTAAAAACTTCAAGGACTATATATTGGGTATTTGAATATGTATATATATATATATATATATATATATTGGGTATTTGATTATGTATATATATAATATATACAATATATTGGGTATTTGATTATGTATATATATAATATATACAATATATTGGGTATTTGAATATGCATATATATTATATATATATAATATATTGGGTATTTGAATATGTATATATATATAATATATTGGATATTTGAATATGTATATATATTATATATATAATATATTGGGTATTTGAATATGTATATATATATAATATATTGGGTATATAATATATTGGGTATTTGAATATGTATATATATATTGGATATTTGAATATGTATATATATATATATATATATATATATATATATATATATATATATATATATATATAGCCAGTAGAGTTTAGTTTCCTAGAAGTACATCCAATGAAACAACACGTGTCTACCAAAAAAGTGCTCAATGAGTGAACAGAGCATGTATATTAATTTTATTTATACAAACATTAATGGCTACATATGTGCATACATGTTTCTGTAATCACCCACGTTGGGGGATTACGTCTTCAGGCCAAGAACTACCTTCAAAAGTGACATTTCCACCAAATACATTTTTCTACTTCGTTTATCAAGTTAAAAATACAACCTGGGTGGGAGTCAAAAAAAACAAAAAAAAAACGGTAAAAGGATGAGTGAGGTCTCTGAAGATGATAAACATCTTTTTTCTTTTCCCCTTCCCCCATGTAACCTAACTTTTGGCTTTTTATGACATAGGGTACTTGAGAGTTTAGTTTTCTTGTCTTAGAGTCTGTAAGTTAATAACCTTAGCTATGGTCAACCAAGTACTGACCGGTGCCTTTTTAATCTACCTCCACCCACACATACACGCAACACACACATAACACATCCATACACAGACACTGCCAACACACACATACACACATTAATCAATATATTCAAAAGCGAATCCATGCTGAACACTCTTTGTTTTATTTACTGAAACTAGACAATGATTCTGAAACTACATAGAGGATAAAGTAAAAGTTTCATTAAGGTAAATAAAAATATAAATAAATAAAAATAAAAATAAAATACATAAATAAATAAATAAATAAATAAAAATAAATAAAAAATATAATAAAAAATAAAAAAATAAATAAAATAAAAAATAAATAAATAAAAAAATAATAAATAAAAAATAAAAAATAAAAAAATAAAAAATAAAAAATAAATAAATAAGAATAAAGTAAAATTAAATTAAAACAAATAAACCAACAAAATATGAATAAATATAAACCCGAAAGTTTTCTAAACCCCACATGTACCTATATGCGTGTATCAATACACTTATAAATATCTAACATTTATCTACACCAGCGCATATATACACACACACATTACAGACATACAGAGACAAATAATAGTATTTTTCTTTACCTATGCAGCGTGGTAACATCTTCGTATATGCAATATTATGCTACCCGACTACAGACGGGTGTACATACATATACATATATATACATATATATATATACATACATATATACATATATACACAAACACGCACATACATACATACATAAATACATACATATACATATATATATATATACACATACATACATATAAACACACACACAACAGACATACATATACATATCAACACATACATACATATATAACATATATATAAACAACCTTCGGACATCCATACATTTTTGTAATCTATATTGTTACAACAATTCTATACGAGGCAGCCTATTCTAATAGTTCAGAAATATACGTGTGTATACATACATCTACATACAATAGACACAGAGACACATCCACATACAAACATACACACCGATACATAGATACAGATATACATATATATATATAAACATACAAACATACATGCATACGTAAAATACATCCATATATCCAAAGTCACACAAATATAGACATATATATATATACATGCATACATGTACCGTGCCACCAAATGATACATCTAAAGTAGAAACAGACATGAATACACCTACTGTATAAATTCACTTTTTCTATCAAATTCCACATCTCTAGTTATGTTTCATGGCCCCTTCCGCTTGTTACACTTTCTTAAGTTGTAGGTTTTTACCGTAAAAATTGACACTACGTAAAAATTTATATTGAATTCAGCATGAAGTTCATAGGGTTATCCTCATATTTAACAAAGATTCTTTCGATGGTAAGGCAGATATACATAAGATGTATCACGACACAATAATAATATATAATAACATATGACAGAAATCAGAGTATTTAGGTTATATAAACCTAGTATATAAGCTTATATATTGTAGTACTTACCTTCATCTTTGCTTATTCACACTAATACCCTTATTCCTTTCTCTTCCATTCACCCTTCATTCCTTACTTTCTTTCATCTATTTATTTCTTCTATTTTTTTTTTTTTTTTTTTTTTTTTTTATATTAATAAATTATTTTTCCTACCCGGGTCTATAAAGATCATATATCCATACATGCACACACCCAAAAATATCCATATGCATACATTATTACGGGCTTCACTCAAAACGATCTATTACTCATTTAGTTCAAATATACCTTCATACAGGTACTTATTTCGGCTAGTAATAACATAACTGCTCGATGAAGTAGAACATTAAGTGACTTACGTAACCCATATGGGTATGATTATAGTTGTGACCTCACTTATCCTCTTTGTGGGGGGGGTTATTTGATGGGGGTTAGTTGTACTTATAGCAGTTCCATTATCCTAATTTAGAGTTCCTTAAGTGCATGTATTCTGAAATGTTTGCAGGATATAGCAGTTTCTTGTTTAATATTCAATAATTTTTCTCGGTCTTTAAACCTAGTTATCTCAAGTTTTTTTGGTTTTTTTGACTCCCACCCAGGTTGTATTTTTAACTTGATAAACGAAGTAGAAAAATGTATTTGGTGGAAATGTCACTTTTGAAGGTAGTTCTTGGCCTGAAGACGTAATCCCCCAACGTGGGTGATTACAGAAACATGTATGCACATATGTAGCCATTAATGTTTGTATAAATAAAATTAATATATATATATATATATATATATATATATATATATATATATATATATATATAAGGATGGAAGTGGATCTCTGACCTGCGTGGTACACGTCAGCGTCCCCCCTAGTGAAGGAGAGGGAACGACTGTTAAGTCGTCCATCGCCTTCTATGTCTAAAACCAATCCCTCGATTCAGCTAACCTGATCACGTGACTCACACGCATCCGATCAGCTGACCCTCACTTCCTGTAAACGTGTCTATAATATAATTTACACACCTCCCTCTCTTTCTCAATCCATTATCTGACATTATCAGTGCTCAATACAATAGTAAAGATAGGTAGTAAGTTTTAAAGATATATATGCGATTAAGTTACATAGGATGTTTCGGCGTTTTATTTTCGTGAGGATTTGTCAGGCTATTGCCATATATATTTTCAAAATATACTACTACACACACACACACACACACACACACACACACACACACACACACACACACACACACATATATATATGCTTAACATACATTCAAAGTTGGATGAAAAGCATTATATAACATCAGATTGACAAGAAAGTTCTTGCGGCTTTTAATTTTTAAATTCAGATGGACATATCTTGGCTCAAGCAAACATTTATTGATTGAAATAAGCGCCATAAGAATCAACACACTTTTGGGACCTTGAGGAGGCTGATCGCCACCCAAATTCTAGTGAAGACCATTCGTCTTCATTAGAATTTGTGTGGCGAGAAGCCTCCCCAAGGTGAACTAGAACCAACAAAAAATCAACGGTAAACGGTTGTTACGATAACGTAAACTAAGTTGTAAAAGTTATCGAGAACGGTGGTTAGTACTAGAAATCTGGGGAGATTTGTTGCTACTCAGACTCCAGGAACACCATAGACTAATCTCGAAGAAAAATCGTGATTAGACAACAACAGCAGCAGCAACAGCAGCAGCAACAGCAGCAGCAACAGCAGCAGCAACAACAACAACAACAACAACAACAGCAACAACAATTATAATAATAATAATACACACACACACAATCACACACACACACACACACACACGCACATATATATATATATATATATATATATATATATATATATATATATATATATATATATATATATATATATATATATAGTCTCCATTATCTGTTGCAAATAAATATTTTACTTATCCGATTTTAGTGTATTGCATTGTATCAGCGACAGGAAGTCTATCTCAAACAGCTTCAGATTTGGGATCAAACAAGTCGCATTCCATTTTTGTTGATTTATTTTCTTTGAGACGCGTCAATCGCATTTCTATCAGAGACATTGTCTGTCTCTTGTCTGTCACGATTCGATTAGCGCATAATCATTTAGATGTCCCCAGCATCTTCATCGAGGGCATTGTCCATTAATTAATGTGTCGGTTCGTCACGCTTTAGATTCAAGTATTATATTTATCGCTAAACACGCTGACTGAATGGTCACACTATATGTTATATACGTCCATGCGCCTTAAGATGCGCTGTTGTTCAAGCATTTTGTAAGGCGTTTATACGAGATAGTATTTTTGTTCGTCTATCACATTACTATTAGAAATAGTATTTTTATCAGTTTTTTATGCTAAAGTTTGTAATAGTATTTGTTTGCATTTGTTCCAGTTAAGCTTTGATTATCTTTTTCGTTTGTATGTCACGGTTGTTTGGAAGAGATTTTTCATCACTATTCGCGCAAATTAAAAGGATGTAAATAATGGATATCTTCTTGCGTGAAACGTAAAGATTGTCTCCTATTATATTATGATCAGTTGTCTGTGTCTGTACTCAGTTAATAGAATTAAAAAAGAAAAACCATGAAAGTTCTTCTTCTTCTTTTTCTTTTTCTAACATTCTCCTATTGCATCATGTGCCTAATTACGTTCTTCTTTTTCATTTTCTTATCATCATTATTTTTCATCATCTTCTTCTTCCTCTTCTTCTTCTTCTTCTTCTTCTTCTTCTTCTTCTTCTTCTTCTTCTTCTACCACTTTCCTTCTCCCATCAAACACCTCATCTTTGGCTGATCAAAAACAAGTTTGAGCAAATTTCTCGAGCAACTCGAAATCAAGGATTGGTTGGTTTTATTACCTTTAAGTGCAAGTCGATCACATACTTAAAAATATAAAAACAATTTTCTTTGAGCTTTTAGTTTATTTTAAGTTTTATTTGAAACCTAAAACTAAAATAAAAGCCCGAAGAAAATGTTTTTGTATATTTTTTGACTGGCGAAAGACAAAAAAACAAACAAACAAAACAAAAAAACAAAACAAAAACAAAACAAAGAAAAAACAACAAAAGCAACAAAAAACCCCCCAAAAAACAAAGCAAAAACACTCACCTGAACTTGCAAGCGCGACATAGCGATTAATAAATTACACTGTTTGCATTATTTGTTTGGCAAACCTCTGTAAATAGTTGGAGTTTTCACCTATTATTTTCTCATTAGCCTTAATTGGTAACGAGGAATTTCCACATCGCAATTACAATTAGTTCGAAGTAACTAAATTTCAATAACTCGTTTAAAAACACCTCAAAATGGAAAACTTTATAAATAAGCCCTCTTGGATTTGAGTTTTTGAAATGAGGATTGATAATTTGTAGTATTTGGATTATTCGAACTATTGTTCTCATCCTCAGTAAGCATTCTATTCGAAATCCTGTGCAGAGTCTGGAGTTGGACAGAAATATTTCCGTGTTCGACAAAATACACTTGAAGAAGCAGTAGTCCGAATTACGCAAATTATATAGAACCCTGTTCGAGCTGAGAAAACAACATGTGCTTACAAAATTACTTTTACTAGAACATCAATTAAAAAACGTCTGAGTTATGTACTAAAGACAGAACAAAACGAGTTTTCATTTTTACAGGACGTTGATGTAAATGCAGTATTTGAGTTCGCATGTGAACTGGAAGAAGAAATAACACTTTCTTAAAATACATACGAGGTAAAGAAAAATTAAAAAGGTATAAAACAGCCCCTCTCCACTGGTAATAGATACAAAAAAAAAAAAAAATTCTTCGTCACCTTTAATCTGATCAACACACAATCGAACTATTGACAGCCGAGAAACCGTTCCTTATTTTACGCGTTATTTAAGGATAAGTCTCATGAAACATACATCAACTCTGTGAAATGGCCACTGAAAGCTCGTTACGATATAGTTTCCGCTTCGGATAGACAAATACTAAATCTCCATCTCTTCTTCTCTTCTTCTCTTTCTTTCTATCTTCTATCTTCTTCTATCTTCTTCTTCTATTCTTTCTTCTATCTTCTTCTTCTTATATATATATATATATATATATATATATATATATATATATATATATATATATATAAATAAAATGAACTCATTTTTTCTCGTCTGATTTTGACATTAATAGGATTAAAAATCAAGATATTTCATGCAAATATAATATGCACAAACGGCAGAACAATATCTGAGGTGTGTTATAGGCTTATTATTTCTCAAATTCCTCGATAATCTTAGATTTCTATACTTTTTCTGCCGAGAAGTCACGGCCAAAATCGGTTAAGATCAATGGAAGTGGTAAAATATTTTCTCTCTAATAAATTCCTCCTCCCCCTGCCACCACTTAACACCGTTTGGGGATCGTTCACAAGGAACAGTTGAGAAGAGAACACCGGTTTGTGCTTCGTAGTTCTTTCATGTGAAGTTATTTAAAATCACTAAACTAAGCTGCAGTGCTCTGTGGCGTAGTGGTTAGCGTGCTGGACAATTCACATTATATTTTCACGTTCGCGCCGACTTACCGTAGTCGTTTTTTTTTTTTTTTCCTAAACAACTGGAATGGAATTTTCTTGGTGGCCGAACTGTTAACGTTGCAGATGTTTTTTTTTTTTTCACACTTTATTTTCCTACTTTTACTCATGACTCCGGGTTTGATCCTTCCTACTTACCTACCATAACATTTTTTAAAACTCCCCCCGTCCCGGAAACAAACACTCGGGCAACGCCGGGTACCCCCGCTAGTTATTAATAAATTAAAAGCAGTAATACTATAATTGTCTCCTTCAGACAGACAGATACTTAATCTCCATTAGTAATAGATTAGTAGATTTATTCGGCTTAAAACGATAGATACGAAATTTCGATTACCAATATATTTATAGAATTAATATTATATTTTGCTTTTAAGACAGACAAGTACCAAATCACCATTTTAAATAGACATACTCATCTCTAAATGCATAATGATTAAAAAAAATATGTGGCGATATTTTATTATTTTAATATTTGCTTAAACACGCAGACTATAATCTAACAACTTCTATAAGTTCAGTAAGGCAAAACGCTCTTAATTTGATAAGTATCTTTCCAAACATAAAACACCATCAGCGGAATCGTTGTAGTTATTTTGCATCAATCGTACTTTAACAGCATCATTAATCTTGCTTATAGACAATTAGGTTTTTCTTTTGGGTGACGCTGACTTAAATGATCTTATTTGCGACGTAACTGGCCGATCGACGCCCGCTTCGTTGCTTTTACAGAATACGAATAATAATAATAATAATAATAATAATAATAATAATAATAATAATAATAATAATAATAATAATAATAATAATACAAACAATAATAACAACAGCAATAATAATAAAAATAACAACACTAACAACAACAACAACAACAATAATAATAATAATAATAATAATAATAATAATAATAATACGCCTTACTCCAAATCTCATAAACTACCCCCCCCCCCCCCAAAAAAAAACACGAAAACACGCACAATGTGATCGCACTAGTCTCGGCTAATACCACGCAAAATGGTTGTAAACGATGAAGAATGATTGGAATGACCGAAGAGGAAGAGCACCTACCAGACTTTGATTAAAAAAGTGTGGTGACTACTAAAACCTTTGAAAAACGCATTGATGCACAACTACAAGAAATCAATGTGTTGTTAAGACAAAGAAAGTAATGGTATGTGGCTCTTGTGATAAAACAAGATATTTTAGAATGGTTGTCAACAGTGGAGAGTACTGGGAATCTAGGAATACTTTTTTTCATTCAGACTCCAGGGAACATAACCAGTTATTGTCAGTGAGCAATCACTGATAATGAATTGTGTGAACAATTCTAATGAGTAAACAACAACAACAACAACAACAACAACAACAACAACAACAACAACAATAATAATAATAATAATAATAATAAGAAGAAGAAGAAGAAGAAGAAGATAATAGCAAAATATTGCTCGATGACAGAGCAAATGACAATTTATCATCCATGGAATTCTTTGCTGAAAGAGTTATCTAGAGTGATAGTACTTGCAGAAACACATCTATGGGTGAACTAGAATCACCTGTAAATATACACACATATACAATATTAATACTTGACCCATGGAAATATGCCGAATAATATTTATTGTCAAATTATAAGATACTACAGTGCCTAATGTCTATTTTTACTTAGCTACTGCAGTTTATAATAGCATGAAGAAACATAGAATTTTCATGGAAAAAACTACTCTACTTTGTATTTGCATAAACAGTAAGTAACTACGACGAATATAATTACGCATTATTATTATTATTATTATCATTATTATTATTATTATTATTATTATTATTATTATTATTGGCATAAAAAAACATTGTAAATTATATTTTATAAGCAAAAACAATTCGATTTGGACTAATGCGGGATACTCATTATGTCTACAGTTTTGAGAATTATAAAAAAATACTTATTTAAATAAATACTTATAAAATATTCGAATTATTTGGATGCTTCGGACTACTGCTCCCATCCTGAGTATCATTTTCACAACGTTTCGGTCAAATGTAATCCCGGCCTTATGCAGATATATCTTGTCGATCTCGGAAATGTTTTTGTCAAACTCGGAAATTTGGACGGAACCTTTTATTCACTTCACAGGGTAGCATACTCTCCTTCTGTCAGCCATGACATGACTGGATAGAGATCCTAAGTAAATCGCAATTGTATTTTTCAGTCGCCCACACTGAGAATTAAAACTTCAACATTCAGGAGTATATCACTTTTACAATTAATTTTCCCCAAATTTTGAAAATGCAATTCAAAATGCGAACAGTAATCCGAAGAATTCAAATAATACAGATAACTAATCCTCATCTCAAAAATTTAGTAACTTATTCAATAGGTTTTATGTAACGTCAATATCCTAAACCGTAGAAAACACGTATTTAGTTAAAAATCCGTTAGTCTTACAGGCGATTCGACCTCGGGTATTGGCATTGTAAAATCTCATAGTCTGCTTATTCATGTTTTTGTCAACTAATCAAATGTTTCTATTTGCGTAAAATCAGGCAAATTCCTCGAACATTATAACTTTGAAATAGTATATAAATTAAGAATTTAAAGTATGTTAAGCAAAAATCAATCGTTATTATAGCAAAATTGTTCTTTATTTTGTACGAAAGCAGTTCAAGAAAGTCGATAATACTTAGATATGTTTATTTGATTTTTATATTAAATTAAATGTTTTAAGAAAGTAAATAGTATTTCCCGCCACCAAACGTACACCCTAAATTAAAATATCGAAAAAATTCAAAATTACTTTATGTTTAATAACTGATAAGAATGACAACTTAAATGATTTTAGCAATTGCCTTTATCGAACAGTTGATCAGCTCATATGAATAAGACGAATACTCTTAACTAAATAAACTTTGCTTCATTTTACTTCAATCGAAATTTTCAGAGAGCAAAAGGTGCCATTTCTAAGACTAACACCTTATCTCTATATGAGACACATAGATATTCGAATATTCCATTAAAGTTATATTTATCTATTAAGCATAGACAGTAAAATGATTAAGAGCGTTAGTTTTCCTCTGTCCAATTGACCAGTAAACTCCGTTATGGTATATCTTGGTTTCTTTATCTTACCGGATTCCGGAATAATAATTAATCTAGTCTGGTGGAATATTTAGCTGTGTGTTGTTACTTGAGGTAATATCATTACGGTAAAGCGCATATATTTTTCGCATGAGCAAGTGTATAGCTGCGCTGAACGGATCTTACTTGGGCTTCGAATAGTATGTTATCTTGATATTTGGTCAGAGTTTAATTGTAGGGTGAAGGATCTTCATGCCAGGTTTTCCTGACAAAATCTCGCACAGAAAGATCGATGACACTTGGAGATGGTATCTAGTAGGTAATTTAAACTCTCCAACGCAATCAAAATTCTCCTGCGGTTCGCTGTGGCATTTGAAGCCACAGCGGATTCTACTTCAGAGCCCATTTTCGTATAAATATTTACGTGGTTTTCCACTGATACGTAACCGTTTTGTTCAAAAGAAATATCTGTATTTTGTCTTATGCTCAATGTTACTTCTACTGTATTATGGCAAGTTTACTTTATTGAAAAATAAAACTAATCAAAATAGATACTCTCTCACACATAAGTAGTTGAATGCATACTAGAATTTTAGACATGACATACTAAAAAATTGCTAGTATAAATGAATAACCCTACGTATCTATAATATGCGATTTCGAACTTAAGCCTGAAAGACTGACGAAACTACTACTTAAAATTTAAAGCTGACAGATGACGAAAATACCCTTTTGATACATAAACGCGTCTTGTCAATCTGTCGTTTTGCAGGAAATTGCCATTTTAATTCAGGCATAAATGGACCTCTTACAGTGATGTATGGAAGCTTTGTTGTAAGTCAAAGACTGTTAAAAACATATATTTCAGTTATCGCACTAGTGCAACATCACAGGATGGAATTGAAGCAGTCTTGCTGCATTCTCTTGCCAAACATAAGTTGAACAAGACGATGTTCGATATTGACAGAGTAACGCTCAAGAGGTGTTGGCCGACGCTTATAATTATTCAAACAGAAAAGTTTTGTCGGTTAAAATATGTAGAATAATAAAAAAAATATTTAGAATAAGTCTTTATATGCATTTAAATAGTTACCAGAAATGTTAACTTAAAATGTTAGCATAACAATTTAGTTGGCAGCTTGGCAATAATGACGTGATAAAACATCAAGTGGTTATCTTAGTGACGTATACTAATGGCATCATTTTGAGGGGAAATGATCCTTTTGAGATACGTGTAAATTAGTGTTCAGGACTTGAAGGATTTAGAGTTGAGAAGTGGACCGGTCGTGATGGCTCAAAGCACCCGGAGGAGTGAGGGGTGCAACGCCTGTCACATGTAGGAATCTAGGACCAGCGTTGCATTATCCAAAAGGGGACAAAACACTCTGGAATAAAAAGTTATCGAAAATAAAAATCGAGTCTCTGTTGTTCTTGGGGAGACTTTCCGTTGCAGCTTTTCCGCCAAAACAAAACCAAAGATAAACCAGATATTCTTCCCAGTTGGCCAAATGTTGAAACCCCAAGTAAATGTTATTCGTCCTTTGTGTTGTAAATATTTATGTATATTATTGTTCCGTAATGAACTGTATTTAAATGTACATAAATACACAACGAACTCTAGATTAGACGATTACAACGCTAGACGGCCATAGACGAACCCAAGTATATACAAACGTCATATAGAGGGACATGAATTACAGTTACACACTACTATACACGCTACAACACTACATTCGTGGTTAATATAATAGTGACTGTAGAGTTGTCATATTTTTAGTATTATTACTAGTAGTATTAAGTTTAAAGTTGTCTTTATCAATCCCTTTTACGTTGCAGACGTTGTAATAGTTGTTCTATACATATTGGCAATACGACAACAGCATACGTTCTTTTCCATAAGGATTAATAGTTTATTTGTTTTAGTGTTTTTACATACATTCTCCCGTGTGGGGAGGACGAACACAATTGTGAAACACGTCTGTTCTTTTCCATAGGTAAAACCATATCATGCTTAATTACTCCTGTCTTTTTCCCACGTACTTGTTTTCTTACATCACTTTCAGAGTGCGATTTACACCATTTTCTAAATCATGCCGCCCTCATTATATTTCAGTGTGAACAAATTTAATACAAAAAGAGATTCATAAAAATGTTACATAATTTAAAGATACTATTTCAAATTTAGGCGTAAAAAGATTAGTATATCGACGGGCTTATGGAAGACAGAGCCTCTACTAGCGTTTCCTAAAATCGAAAATGCCTCTTTCATAGTTTATGACAATGAGCCGGTTGTATCGGTTAAGGGAAAAACTGTATGGTAATATATAAAGATAACACATTTCGATTAAAATTAAACCTCATTTATATATATATTATATATATTATATATTAAATATATTATAAATCCTTTTATTATATAATATATAAATTATATATTATATTTATTTATTTTATATTTTCTATCACAACTTTAAATATCCTTCCCAGTCTATTACATATAAACGTTTCCACATTAAACTCATAGCCCTTAACTTAGAAACAATCTATAATTTATTACTACTCATTCCACGCAATTGATTTGCTTCAATCTTGTGACTCCTGCTGGTAATTTTATCTTAAAGTCATTACTTGTCTATTTCATTTGGCTCCTTTTTATGCCTTAATTCTTGCACCACTTACACATTATTTGTCTGAGTCTTTGTGACATTGCCTTCTCTATTCTAAAAATAACTCAATCACCGCTAATCTTTTTTGTTTCTTTATTCGTATTTAGAAAGTCGACCTCGGCAGAAGCGTCTTAAAATCTCTCCATTTTTTAATTCTACGCACAATTTATCTTTCTTTTTATAATAATATTTTCAACTCACTCTTTTGTTTTCCTTGTACCTATTTGTGAATTATTTCATGGAATTTTGCCTTTTGGATGACATAGATATATCTTCCAGTAACGCGATTCCTTTGGATTTTTACTTCTAGATACCAAACTTTTACCAACTTTTCTTGGATTTTACTGTCATTGGATATTCTACTCTTCACCCGACCATCCATTCACGTGAAATCATTTTTCTTTTTTTCACCATTCTCTCTGCTTCACTTAAAATAAAATATTTGACCAAGTAAGCTCTATGGCTTACTTTTAGTTTCATTAAATACTTTGCAAGCAAAATCCGATCCCGCATTTTGCTAATTCCTACCCTCTGATGAGAAGGAAAGTATTATATTAATTAATTTTTTTTTCGGACTATTATTCTCATCTTTATTAGTTGTTGTTGTTGATATTTTTATTGGTTTTGTTTATTCACAACGTTTCGGCCAACTATTCCTCTGGCCTTCGTCAGGTGGTAACCGCGACGGATAGGAACTTCGAATCTCCTAACTGCATTCTCAGCCATCACTGCCATCCGTAGTTGTTGTCGTCTCACCACATTTTGGCCAATTAACCTCTGGCACGCTTTAGGTGGGATTGAACCAATAAAAAAGATCAAAAACAACAACTAATAAAGATGAGAATAATAGTCCGAAATAAAAATAAATTAATATATAATGCTCATCTCAAAAATGAATTCCAATTAAGGAATAATATATATATATATAAGGAAAGTATTATTTTCAAAACTCCGTGGATTAAAGACAATTCACTTAGTTTGTGTTTCCTTTTTGAAAGTTACATATGTTTTTAACTCTTCTTAAATTGTTTTTAACATGTTTTATTAATTCTTTGATTTTATATATATATATATATATATATATATATATATATATATATATATATATATATATATATATATATATACTACGTGTGACCCGTTGTATCAGTCAGTTATAGCTAGCTATTGAATAGTGAGTATACAGAATTAATGTATAAACGTACAAGTGACTATACACGGAAACACGGTTTCAACGCACAAGAAAGACGATTTGAGTCTTATAATATAAATAGTTTAGTTTTAATTTTGGTGTTTCCTTATGGAAACAAAAGTAAGAAGCAAGCCCACTAATCATACAGAACTTGCGGAGTAAAATACAAATAATTTACTGCTTTTCCATTGCTGTTTCGTATCCGATCTTTGCGCTGAAGCAATGTGATAAAAGACTGCAGACGTCGAAATGGTTGATTGATTTTTTATTGATCTGCATATAATAAAGAGAAACGAAATCCTCACTTGGCAGACGCTGATAGATTCTTAACCGAATTCGATAATCTCGAATACAAAAGGGGTAGATTTCAAAGGCAATAAATCGAGAACAGTTAAAGATTAGACGATATCCCCTAAGTTATATTAAGCTCTGACTCTACTCATCAGATGCATGATAACGATGCCTCCGCTCAGTCTAAAAAGACGATACCCCTAGTAGGGACAGTTGTGCGTATAATTGTGAGGCAAGGGTTGCGCAATCACAAACCAAACTTCTCCTGAATCCATAACAGTTACACTACATTGCCCCAAAATTATATATATATATATATATATATATATATATATATATATATATATATATATATATATATAAACTGTGTCAATCGCTTTATTGGAGATTAGTAAAATATCAATATTTCACTAAATATATATCACAATAAAATAAAAATTGTACCATCAAAGGGCTGCTTTAAAGTTAGTTATTTCCCAAACTTTTATTCAAATTCATGTTATATTCACGAAGTTATAGCATTCTATTTATTATCAACGGCATTATACTGTCCATCGCTTTATTACATATCTCTTAAAATGCCCCCAAATCGGGCAATTAAAGGTTATAGAAAAGTAAAGGATAGTTGCTGGACTTGCAGAAGGATTGCCCATCAAAGATTTAGCCACGGAGCTCGAAAGGGATCCAAGAACCTTGACCTCATTCTTGAACAGCCGAACACCAAATCCAGAAAAATATGGGCCCAAGAAAAACCTTTCAGATCGTGATATTCGGAAAATTCTTAGGGAAGTCAACCGAAACTCAAACAGCACCAGTGCTTCCTTTTTTTAAAAAGCTTGAATCGCTCTAAGATACCGGGGTCGGATACAATGTGTTGAATGAGACCGCAAGGAACATCAAATCTCTTCCAAGGTCTTTATTGAGCAAACAACATAGGAAAAACGAATGGTTTGGACACAGAATTACATGAAAATGGATTTCCAACAGATCCTATTTAGGGAGGAGGCCCATGCTACTCTTGACAGTCCGGATAGATGGACCAAAGTTTGAAACCCGAACAGAACTCTGACCCCTTACAGAGTTCATCGCCAACAAAGAGGTGGAGGCATGATGTTTTGGGCGGGAATCATTGGAGATAAGTTGGTTAGACACGGCCGAGTGCCAGAGGGTGTAAAGCCTAGCAGCAATGCGTACACGGCATTTGTGGATAATCATTTGTCGAGATGACTAGATGACTTACCATTGTCACGTCGCTTTCAGATAATTTTTATACATGACAATGTACCATCCCATTCTGCTTGGGGCGATTGCAGCCTTCCTTGAATCTATGGGATTCTTTGGGGAAATTCTCATGACCTGACCACCGTGTTCTCCAGTCCTTTACCCCATTGAATATCCCTGGTCAATATTAAAAAGAGGAGTTTATGGGGGAGGGAAGCAACTTGCCTTGTGGAGGAAGATAGTCGATGTTGCTGGAGCCATAACTCCTTTTATAATCAAACAATTGATTTATTCGGAGATCAAAAGGTTGTTTTAACTTATTTAAAAAAATGGTGGATCTGTCGATAAATAATTTATATGAGGCTTATATCTAGGATATGCTTTTGCTAATTATTCTTTGACATATAATATCGCATGAATTTGAATAACATTTTTGGAAATAACTAACCTTAAAGCAGTCGTCTGGTGATATAATTTTCATTTTTTTGTGACATATATTTAGTAAAATATTGATATTTTACTAACCTGAAATAAAGCGATTGACACAGTATATATATATATATATATATATATATATATATATATATATATATACATATATATACATATATATGTATATGTGGTTATATATATATGTATATGTGGTTATATATATGTATATGTGGTTATATATATGCATATGTGGTTATATATATATATATATATATATATATATATTGGGATAATTTTCGGCTTGTCAATTGTACTGGCGAGATATCTCATATTTAAAAAGCAATTGCAACTATTTTTAATCATTTGAGGAGGTGCATATGGCAGACAATGAGTACTTTATTGTCACATTGGAAACGTCAACGTTTCAATTTAATAAGATATTTTGTCGTTGAGTAATCTTAAACTAAAAAATCTTACAATTATTGTTTAAAAAGATTTGGAAAGCGATTTAATAATACTGTATAAGTATGGGTCGCTCTAAAGACATATCTTTGCCTGAGAAGCAGCGTATCTTTGATTTGCGGGCAGAAGGAAAAACGCACTTGGAAATCGCAATCAAGGCCGGATGTTCAAGATCGGTGGGGACCAAAGTGCTCCAGAAACATGCTGAGGGTGTTTCCAACAGCAATCGCAAGAAATGCGGACGAAAGAAAAACACCGGAAGACAAGACCAGGCACTGGACAATGTGGCAAAGAAAAGTCGATTCCAATCAACAAGTCACATCACTGAAGTGTGGAAACATGCTTCTGGTGCCGACGTTTCGAGAAGCTCTACCTACCGAAGGTTCCGGCAACTGGGATACCGAAATAGTATAGCTGCCACTAAACTGCTCCTTAACAAGAAGCAGATGTTGAATAGGCTGCGATGCGCAACTGCTCATCAAACTTAGACTACAGACGAATGGCGGCGTGTGATCTTTTCAGAGGAGTTTTGATTTTGTATCTCCTTCGGCGACCAATGGCCACGTGTTTGGCGAAGAATCACGGAACGATATAACCAGGATTGCGTTAAGAAGTTCGTGAAGTTCTCGCAGTCTTGCATGGTTTGAGGCTGTAATGAATGCTAAAGGCGTCGGTAATTTATGCTTCATCAAAGGAACTGTAAATGCAAAAGTGTACCAAGATATCCTGGAAGCTAATTTATTGCCAGTGTTGGATAACCAGTTTGACAGAGAGGTTACAGACATCATTTTTCAACATGACTTGGCACCGGCACACTCTGCCAAGACCACGTCTTCCTGGCTCCGAGAATGATCGATACCTGTTTTTGAATTGCCGGCGAACACGCCAGGTTTGAACGTTATTTAAGCCTTGTGGGACCAGATGCAAAGAAAAACCTACTACCTTTGCAGCCATGAAGATTGCAATCCAGAACACATGGGATTCAGTGTCTACACAGGATTGTGAGAAGCTTGTTGATTCCATGCCTCGGCGAATTGATGCTGTTATCAAGGCAAAAGGTGCTGTTACTAAATATTGATTAATTTTATTTGTATTTATGGTAAACTATTTTGTTTACTTACATGCCTTGTTCTATTATTTTGAAACACGAACTATTCAAAAACTGACATTGAAATTGATATGAAAAAAAATTCTATACACACACACACATATATATGACGAGTGCCTAATGTGGAAGTGAGTAGTGTCCAGTTCTGTGATAAGTACACTGTCACGTAAGGGAGATAGGGGATTAAGACAAGCTTTTTAGTGTGCTTTTGCTGGATCGGAATATGATTTTGTTAAGGCCAGGTTTTTGCGTTTTGTTAAGGCCAGTGTTTTAAATTTTTGACGTTGGTTTCATGGTGTATTGTAACAATAATAAAACTAACATCTACCTTGGTTCCGTCGCTATACAACTACCACCCTATCACGTCGGCATACCATGCATAATATAAAACATAGCGAAATATTACAACATTTACAAAAACAAATGTAGTAGGTCTACCTCCGAAGTTAGAGAAATTCTATTCAGTAACACACAAATAATACACCACGAAACCACCGTCAAGAAGTTAAAATCTGTATTAATAGTTTGTTGTCTGAATTTTGCCGGTAGTTTATTTTTTAATATTAATTTGTTTTCTGGTCTATATGGATTTTTTGCAAATAAAAATTAACGATTTTCAACAAAAAAAAAACACCCTTTTGGAATCGACGAGTAATATCATCCGAACGAAAAGAGAAAGAACTAACGTTCTTTCTCTTTTCGTTCGGATGATATTTTTTTTTTTGGGGGGGATCACCTGGATTTATGGTTAGTAATAAGGTTAAAGGGATTATGTTTTGTTTCCTAAGAATCAAATAATATAATCAAACGGTAAAATTAGAATATACTACAAGGACATAAGAATGTCATATTAACCTAGAATTGCCAACAAAATTGTCTTTTATGCGACGGTAATTTGTATGGCAAACATATGTGGTCAAATCCCAAAATAAATCAGTATTTACAAATAAAAAATATAAAAACAAAGAAGTGTGCCAGAAAAAAAAACATCACTGTATATGAGAACCTTTAACTAAATACAACATTCCATAGACATCCGTTTTAATTTGTTAATTAGCTGTGGTCACATTGAAAAAGTTTGAATTGGAAAAAAATAAACTTATTTTAGAATATACTACTACTAATACTATTACTACTACTCCTGGCGATACTACTACTACTACTACTACTACTACTACTACTACTACTACTAATAATAATAATTCTGATTTCGTTTATGAACGTCTCTCTGAAAAGGGATGAGATTCATTTCCAGAGGATTTCCCTTAATCCCGGCTTCAAACCAGGGACTTCAAAGATCAACGTTGGTGGTATCTATAATTGCAGAGGTTTAAAGGCCGTCTAAAACATCGGCGATTTGTAGTTTTTTCAATTGTCCTTCCAGACGACTTGATGCTACTCCTAGTGTACCAACTACGACCTGGATTATTTGTGTTTTAACCCCGTGTATACGCCTTATCTCCAAAGCCAATGGAGCATAATTGCTCCACTTCTCATTCTCCTTCTCTCTCACATTCCTGTCCCAGGGTCCTGGAAAGTCTACAATCTGCCAGTTTTTTGAGACCTTGTCAATGACGACCAAATCCGGACGATTATGTTCAAATTGCTTTGTCGTTATGACACTTTTGTCCCACCATACCTCTACCTTGCCATCCTCACTTGTTCTCACTTCATCAGGCATCTCCTCAAACCATTTTCCAGCACACTTCACCCCAACCCTCTTACACATTTCCCAATATATTCGGAGTCCCATGCGATCGTGTCTCTTGCGGTACTCTCTCTGGGCCAGTCCACTTCACCCTGCTGCAAGGTGCGCAATTGACTCTGAGGTCTTACCACAAATCTGGCATTCTGCAGCAACTTCCTCTCCTAGAACAACTTTTTTGAACAATCGTGTTCCTAATGTCTGCTCTTGTGCTGCACAAACAAAAGCTTCAGTACTCTTAGCCAGATACCCAGCTCTAAGCCATTGCCATGATCTTTCATCAGCCACTTCTGCTATATCCTGGAAGAACCTTCCATGCATTTTCTTCCTAGCCAGCTCCTCTGCCCTTTCTCTATCCATACGTTTCACATAATCAGCCTTGGTCTCACATACATTCATTGGCCACAACCTTAAGCATTCACTCCTCACTTCTAACCTCATGCTCCTTCAACGTCATCTCCTCGGTCCTAACACAATCCTTTACACTTTTCAATCTTCTCCCACCATCTTTCCTCTTTTGATACAGCCTTGCTACGCTACTTCGAATGTGAAATATACCAAACATTACTAAAACTTTTCTTATTTTGATATCCATGGCATGCAAATCCTTGTCAGACCATTCTAAAATTCCCGCACTGTATCTCAAAACACTGACTGCCCATGCATTCACTGCTTTCATTAGATTTCCTCCATACAGTTTCGACTTTGCAATTAGTTTCACTCTTCTAAGATACTCCTTCCTGACTTTTTCCTTCATTTCTCTGTTCATGATGCCTACACCCTTCCAGCACACCCAAATATTTATATCCTATATCTTTTGGCAGCACTATTCCATTCGAATGAGATTTTACTCCTCTTTTCATCACCAGCACTGCACATTTACTAATCCCAAACTCCATCCCAATGTCTGAGTATGTCCCCATAAGTTCTAACTGTCTATCCATTTCCTTTTCATTTCTACCGAATATTTTCAAATCATCCATAAACATAAACAGTAGATGGTTAAGGCGTCTGCCACCAGATCCAAAGTTATGCCCCAGTATTTCTCTCCTCCTCCTCCTCCTCCTCCTCCTCCTCCTCCTCCTCCTCAACAACAACAACAACAACAACAACAACAACAACAATAATAATCTTCCAGTACTAAGTCAATGACGATCACAGAAAATACTGCTACTGCTACTACTACTAGTACTGCTACTACTAACGATTCTCCTCTTTCTCCTGCTCCCCCTCTTACCCCTCCTCCCCATCATCATACTACTACTACTACTACTACTACTACTACTACTGAACGAAAAGAATTATTGTCTGGAATAAGCGTGAGGAGAATTTAAAACTTGAAGCGAGTGAATAAAGCAACAGTTAATTAGTTTCAGTGAAATATTTGTCCGTAAAATTGTAAAATATTAATGAAATAATTTGAATTTACACAGCTAGACTTCTAGGGCGATACCTTAAGTTATATAAAATGTTAATCTCTCTTGTGTAAATAAATCATTAGACAGTGCTATTTTGAAATGTACATATTTTAAGCATGTCATTCTAAAGTTTAAAGCAACACAAATTCTTTGTTAATATACAGTTATAATTTTATACACTAAATTTATAACATGTAGAAGATTAACAAGATCATGTGGGTTCTCCTTCGTCCTATTCTCCTGTTTTATTTAAGTTGTTGTGATGGTTCCGGACTATAGAGTAGGCACTATCAGACATTTTTAAATCTTCGTACAATGTATTCCTTTGTCTAACACACTTCCCGATTTTCAGAACCTTAATCAGTCCTATGTTGCATATGTCCATTCTTTCATTTCGTATGAATTAAATAATTATATTTTTGGCATTGGTTTTTCATATATCTTTCTTGTTATAATTCTTTCTAATAAAATCTCAGGTATGTACAGGAAGAACCACGTGAAGGTTGCAAACATCCTTAGTGAAAGCGTTTTGTGGAATGAACTGAATTCGAATTTGGCACACCCAGGTGGTCAGTCTGTGTCGTTAACCACTTAGTCAGCGTCAATTCCCCTGCATACAATCATAAGTACTAGTATACACCATCGGGCATGTTTGCATTGATACTGATTTGGCGATGCCATAATTTCTTTCGTGCTAACCCATTTTATGTAACATCCATCTTCTGAGAGGCTGGTCGTATCTACATCTCTAAATTTTGGTCTCATTTAGGAATGAACGATTCAACTGTTAATTACTTGCAACGCCTTTGCGGTTACTACTTAGAGAGAAAAGGGGGAAACCATATGCATGTGTCATCTTGTAGAAGATAACACGAGATACTGTTTCAGCTGATAACACTGCTCGCTATCACTCATTTCACAAACCACAAAACAGTTCGCTCGCCATATTTATTTAATTCAGCTACACACATCATTAAGCGAATTCAACTTTAACACCATTCCAAGCACCACTCCAAAATCAAACAATGTTTTAATCATTCTGTGTACAGTTTACATCTCATATTAATAACACAATTACAAATAACAACGTGTTACCAATACCAAACAGCTGTCTCTCAGTAAATTCAAGCAGATTTGTAGTTTGAAAAAAATTATTTGTAAAATTATTGTGCAAAGTAACTTTTCGTTTTCTGGAAATATTTCCAAGATAAATAATTGATTAAATTGTTAAGATACTGAAATGGAAGAAAAATACATAATGTTTAAGGAAAAGTGCATTAATTGTATGAAAAGAAAGAGAAGTTATAAAAATACATTCTTCTGTAAGGATGAAAGCAAACTAAGTATCCGTATTCATAATTGTATGGATGACAATAACTGCAATAATATTTAATACCACGCCATATATCCATCATTCATAACAAAGCACAATCTCAAGACAACACAATGCTACAATCATCCTGTGTACAATTTCTATTTCATAACAATAACATGACTTAATAAACTCGATAAATAACAAAGTGTTGCTAACACAAAACATCCGCCTCTTACTTTCTCTATCAACTCAACCACAGTTTTTCTATTTATTTTAAAAAGTACATAAAATTAGAATTTCCACGCGTAGATAAAAAAAGTGCTTAATTCGAAATTCCTTACAAGTTCTCAAATTTGACATAAAGATTCCAAGTTCGATTATTATGTTTCCAAGTTCGAAAAAATATACTTGAAGACAGCCAGTTGTTATATCGATCGAAAAATTATGGATATAGAATAAATATCGATCTGAATTGTAGTACAAATCACCTGATTAATTTGTTTTACATGAATATTTTTCTAGCAAGGATACTTAGTGTTGCTTGAGGATTACGCACACACACACACACTCATATATATATATATATATATATATATATATATATTCTATAATATAAAGCTGAATGTCTGTGTGTGTGTATGTGTGTGTGTCTGGTCACGAATAGGCTCCTATATGGTTGACTATTAAAAAAAGATGATTACATATAATGATAGAAGATGTATCGAGACACAGGGATGGGTATGTTTGATCTGG
Source organism: Euprymna scolopes (assembly GCF_053919585.1). Lineage (NCBI taxonomy): Eukaryota > Metazoa > Mollusca > Cephalopoda > Sepiida > Sepiolidae > Euprymna > Euprymna scolopes. The sequence goes on from NC_136483.1 coordinate 80,690,828, forward strand.
CAGAACGGTGGTTCATTAAAATTGTGGGGTCTGTGTTCGCACCTGATCCACAAAGTATGGAAATATAAAATTAAAAAAAAACCTTTACAAGTGTGTTTGATATAGATGTACATAATAATACTTTGATAAGTATATTTTAACTTAAATAGGGATGGTATAATAAAATTGTGGGGTCTGCGTTCGCGCTTGGCTACCATAGAATTGAAATAGACACAAACTTTAATGAAGACTTTTCATATCTATTTGCGTAAGTATACTTTGATAATTATGTTTCAGTTTGAAGAAATATGGTATAATAAAATTATGGGGTGTTCGTTCGCACCTGACCTCCATAGAATGGAAATATGTCACAAAGTTTAACAAGGTTTTTTAATATAAATCCACAAAATATTGTGATAAGTGTTTCAGTGTGAACAGGTATGGTATAATAAATTATGGGGTTTATCTATTTTATTTTTACTTTCATCATATTTTGCTTTGGTTTTGATACCCCCAAATTCAACCCAAATTTACAACCCTTCTTTTTCATAACCTATCATACTTTCATAAACCAGATTCCATTTTCTGTAGGCTGTGTTTGAACCCAGTCAACGACAGGTACTTTTGCTAGTATATATATATAAAGTTTAAGTACGCGTGGCCAATATGTTAAAATAATAATGCACGCACGCTTAAATTATATTAGCAAAAAAAAAGTAGAGGTTTAATCTCAATATATCTGATGATAATGAAAAGAGGAAAAATAATTGTTTCCCTATTATTTAAACGGGTCGAAAGGATAGAAAGTGACGGTGGTTGTGTCTCCTTTTACTTATCGATTAGCTATGTCTTCTTATCGAATAGCCTTCTTTTCTGTTTTCATCAACAGAGAGCGAAAGGAAGAAAGAAAAATTTGTCTTCTTTTTTCCATCGATTAAGTTCGTTTCAATGGTTTTAAGTAATTCTCTGCTTTACGGAAGTTCGAAAAGACCGTGGCTACTTCGTTATTAAAACTGTAAGTACAGATTCATCTCAGTTATATAGTTATTACCACTGACATATAAGCAGCCACCCGCTACAAAATTGTCGTGCCTGGCTGTTAATTTATTAGCAAGAAACATGTTCTACCAATATACAATGTATACTGTTGAAGACCCGAGAACATGGTATGATATATTGGCTGAAATATTTCGATTTTTTTACGAAACATGTTTATCATATCTGAGTGAAGAACTAAATATTTAAAAGATGTAAAAGATTATTAAAGCTTGGACGTGAAATTTCCACGAACTGTCATAAAAATAAACTCCATTTTGGATAGCTACTATCAATTTAATTAAATAATTTTCTTAGTGACTCAAACAAGTTAGTAACATGTTTAGAAGATGTTAATTGACTGTTATGTTGTAGTGTACGATATAAACCCGATATTTGTTTGTGTATAAAACTTCAATAAATACGCTATTTGTTTAACATTTAATCGCCGGATTGTGCTTACAAAGCTGACATGGTATAATCTTTGGATTCTAATTTATTTGTTTGAATTTCTTAATAGTAAATATTTTAGATCTTAAAGAAAATCGAAAAAAGTACAGGTAGATAAAACTGAATCGGGAGAAAGAAGTGTGACTTTTTTTATATCAAATCAAAATATCGTTAATTTATGTAACGTTAACATTAACAATTATTTATTCTACGTGAGCAAAAATATTGTGATTATAAGCTACGATGAATACATGTCTTTCGACTGATTTCTCTCCAAATAATGTTGTGTCCACAGTGTTTTGAATGTAATCAGGGAACGTTGAGGTTTATAAAAAAAATCGCAGACGAAGAAAATACTTAGCGGAACAAGGTTTTCTAACAATTACAATAATAATCCTGTCTTCTTATAGAAAAAATACAAGATCAGACAACTGCTATATCTCGTGTGAGGAACTGTAGACTGTCAGTCAGGAGTTATATCAACTGAGCTATTTATGTTTGCTTATAAATAGAGCTTAAAACATTACCTATACAAATTACTATAGCTTCAGCTTTACTTCATAGAGTTGTGATTTATGCCATGATTCATGAATTAAAAAATAAGCGACAATGAAAACTAATAAATGAATGAATGAGTAAACTTTGTATTATTGGATTATTCGGATTAGTGTTATAATTTTTTAGTGTTATTTTCACAACATTTCGGCCGATGTAGCGTCTGACCCTTTTCTGATGTCTCTTGTTCAATTTGCGAATTTTTCTGTAAAACTTGAGAATCTGTGCGGAATTTCTAACGGAATTCATATATTTAATTCATGATGGCTGGATAAAAATCTTTAGTAATTGGCAATTTATTCTGAATATCGCCCGCTCTGACGATTTTATTTTTAACTTTCATAAGCGTGTCATTTATAAATGAATGTACTTAGTACTTTGTTCGTTACACCACGAGAGCCTTGCGGCGAAACATTATCAATAGCGTGGACAATTATTTTAATAGTCTAAAATAATGTATTTTGCTTTAACTACGTAATGGCGTTAAAGGCAATTTTATATGTAATATATACTATTATCTGGGTCTCTATATTCACAATTTAACATATATATATATATATATATATATATATATATATATATATATATACACTTGTGCCCGATATTATTCATACCCCTCGGATCTTTGAGATTTCTATAAGAATATTGCTCAAACCAGAAGGTAGACAATATTAAAGGGATTTCAGACAATAAATCAAGCATAGGCATTTAATTTAAACTCAACAAATAAATAAATTATGCAAGTTTGAAACATTATACAAAGAAAAACAATAATGGCACTAGTTCAAAATTATTCATACCTCTCTTAGTAATAGTCAATAGCATGCCCTTTATTCTTAATAACTGCCTGTAACCGTTTTGGATATTTATCAACAAGGTTTTTACAAGCATCACCACTGATTTTTGACCATTCTTCAATGCAGTAGTTCTCCAAATCCCTCAAATTTCTAGGTTTCCGCTTTTTAACCTCAGTTTTCAATATGTGCCAGAGGTTTTCGATAGGGTTCAGGTCGGGACTCTGGCAAGGCCATTCCAAAACATTAATTTGATTATCCTCAAACCATTTCTTGACTATTTTGGCAGTATGTTTTGGATCATTATCCTGTTGAAGGACCCAGTTTGGTCCTAAATGGAGATTCTCCGCATCCTGTCTAATGTTTTTCTGGAGTATCTCCAAATATTGCTCCTTCTTCATGGTTCCATCTATCTTGACCAAACTACCTGGACCACTAGCCGAAAAGGAGCCCCAAAAAATTAGGCTACCACCACCATGTTTCACCGTGGGTATGGTGTTCTTTGGGTTGTAAGCTTCTCCTTTCTTCCTCCAAACGTAAGAAGCATCCATATGGCCAAACAATTCAATTTTTGTTTCGTCAGTCCACAAAATACTTGAGAAAACGGACTCTGGAGAATTCACATGGGTCCTAGCAAACTTTAGACGTGCTGCAAGGTGTTTTCCGGTGTGCAATGGAGTCCTTCTTGGTCTTCTTCCTTTCAGACCATTTTCATGCAGAGTCCTTTGCAATGTTGGCCTTGATATTTTTATGCCAGAAGACTCCAGATTTTCTAAAATGTCCTTAGTAGTGGTGGTTGGATTTGCATTAACACTTCTTACAATATTCCTGGTGGCTCTAGCAGACAGTTTCCTTTTCCTTCCTCTACCAATCAAGTTGTTTGTTGTGTGGTGGCTCTGGAATTTTTTGATGATGCTCTGTACTGTTGCTGTAGGGACCTCAAATTTCTTGGAAATTGACTTGTAACCTAAACCATCCTTATGTGAATTCGCAATTTTAGTCCTAAGATCATTACTAAGCTCTTTTTTCTTCCCCATTCTAATAATTTTTATTCTTTTATTGGTTTTCAGTTGATATCATTTTAATTTCTGAAAAATGCAAAAAACGAAATGAAATTAATCAAAGGTTGTATAAAAGCATTCAAAATAAGAATCAAACAGGAAACAAACAGTCAGAAATTCGATTAATACTGAAAAAATAAGGGGGTATGATTATTTTTGAACATTGCAGATTTTATAAATAGCTGTATATTTCTTTTATTACAAGTATCCCGAGATTTTAAAATGACGAAAATGATCAGAAGAGGTTTATTAAGAATATGTATCAATATGGACGTAAACAATAAATTCTTACAAAGTTACACATAATAAACTCAATTTTCAAGGTGGGGTATGAATAATATCGGGCACAAGTGTATATATATATATATATATATTAGAGATGACAAAAAATACTGAAAGTTTACATATACGTCAATTTAACGGATATCAAACTCAAATATTTTTGTTTCTACATTTCAAATATTTTCTGAACAACTTGCTCGGCAGAGTCCAAGCATTTAAATGTTTGAGTCAAGATAGTCTTAGACAATTGTAAGCTTTATTTATCGGAATTTATATTCGAAAAGACTCGCTAAATACCTGTCTGTCCTGATAGATAACCAGAGGCCAAAACTTAACGATTTTCCCCATTTCTACGAGGACGCGGGGTGCCTCGTTTGAACTACCATTTATTTATCAAAGACGTAATCTTATGGCGCCCTCTATGGGCATGAACAGACATTTATTCAATTAGTTTGATGTATTGTTATTAAGAGAAATTGATATTGACTGCAGCCAATGCTGCTGCCACGACAGCCGCTTCCGCCCCTTGAGACTCAATACGTCTCCGCGTCCCACCATTCCTCCACTTAGTTTCCGGCGAAATATGAAACATTGTGTCTTGTAAACGGTGATCCGGAAATGGGAAACCGTCTTGATGACAGTTTCTTCAAAGTAAAACTATTCATGTTGCTAGTCGCCTATAAAACTTTCTCTGCTCTACAATGAAAATGGTGGCTTCGAATTATCGACAAAAAAAAAAAAAACATCTCGAAAAAACAAACATCCCGAAAAAACAAACAGCGAACATTATTACTCTACCCCAAGATGCAAGTGCTTGGGAATTTTGTTTACACGACTGTTCGCTCTGCAGTAAAAATGATCAGAAAAACAATTATGCTTCGCTAGTGTTCGGACTTATATTCACATTTATATAAACTTAGCCTGGATGGCAGGTGTTGCCCGGGTGTTTGGAGGTGTGTGTTGAGCAAAAAAAAAAAAAAAAAAAAAAAAAAAAAGAAAGAAAGAAAGAAAAACGTTGTTGTAAGCAGGCAGTCTCAAACCCGTACTGCGAAGGAGGAAAGAACGTGAAAAAAAGTGACGTCTTTGCCTTTGCGTCCATCGCCATACCGGAAGTGGCGAAGGTTTAAATTAAGGCTACCTAATCGAAAAGAAGGGATGACTTTCAAAAATATCGACGAAAAATATACGACCCCTTCCTTGTAGAAAAGAGCCGAGTTAAGGGAGAAGAAAGTAATGTTTTTAGCCAATTTTTCGATATTTCTCGTCAGAAGGATCAAACTTAAATAAGATACCGATCTCGTGAAAATCCGTCGCCTCTGTCGAAAGTTCTAGGCAGACATACATACATACATACATACATTTAAACAGACAGGTGATATGTATATTATAAAACAAGCAAGAATCATGTACTGGTTTTGCCCGAATGGAATTTAAAATAAGGATTTAGCTATTATTAAAGTACCTGCAATAAAGAAATCCCTCCAAAGGGTTACATTTTGTGCTATCCACCCCTCAAACTTAAAATAGAAGTAATTTTAGAATTAGATTAGGGTAAGCTAAGGGAAAGAGAAAAACTGGGTTTGTATTTGTAGATTGTTTGGCGAATTTCGTTATCGTCAATTGGGATTGCTAAACAAATTGCCAAACACGGGTATTTTTTATACTCCGAAAAATGATTTAAATAAGTAAAACAGTCATCCACCACAATTTTCCTGTACCAGAATCAATAAGTCATTCGCTTATATATATATATATATATATATATATATATATATATATATATATATATATATATATATATATATATATATATATATATATATATATATGAACTTACCAGCAACCCAACAATAAATGGCTTTGTCTTTTGTAATGTTAAATGTTTTGTGTTTGTTTTAGCGTCTAAAATTTAAAAGTCTTTTAACTGTTTAAAAAATGAAAACGAAAGAAAGTTTTTTTTTCTTTTAACTGTTTGCTAACGATTCAAGGTTGCAATGAAAAATATTAATAAAATTCGTTAAATTCTTATGGGAAAGTGATCACCCACCTTAGTATACAGGGTGTTTCGAAAGTCTTGGGAACTTTTTTCAACTCCTAATAGTTTTCGAGTTATTAAAAATCGTTATGTTCCCAAGACTTTTGAAACACCCTGTATATATAATGTTTCAATGTTTTCTTTTTATGCTGATATTTTTGATGATATCTTTTTAGGCTGTTTTAATGTAATCTGAAATAATGTTTTAATGAAAATGAGCATGCCATATTGCGAACCATGATAATAGATTAGAAAATAGCACGTAATACACGTAAAGTCATTAATGATCCTTGATCGATCGTAAAATATAGTTGTCGCTGTTTTCATAATCATCCCAATTTCCAACAAAGTATCAAAAATCGATTAATTTGACAAAAGTACAAATTTTACAAGACAACATTCCCCTATTTCTATTTTTAACAGCAAAAATGATCTTAATATCTCTGTCACACAATTGAAAATCCATGTCGATTTATTAATAAATTTTTGTAAAGTGGATGCTCAATATTAGTTAAATTTTTATGGAAAAACGATTCGTCCACGTAAAAATGTCAAAATGGTTTTCTTAAATACTGTTTGTTGCAGGCATTTTACTGGTTGTTTACATGTAATCGATAAAGGGAGTAATTTCCCTTGGTTCTGGATGCTACTTGGGTATTTTCAACTTTAACTTTGAAACTCGCTAACAAATTGACAAAAGACTCGAATAGATTTTTTTTTCAGATTTTTAGAAAAGCCATTCGTATCAAAATGGGATCAAGCGCTGAATATCTTACAACAAGCTTTGAATCTCTCTCTGATTATCAATTGACTTCAACTACAACTTTTCTGATAAATTCTTAGTCTGCATCGTTTACATACATACAAGTTCATTTGACATCGTCCTGGCGGATTCTACTTACCTCAACCGATTAATCACTGGCGTACATAGAACCACCTTAGTGGCATAACTCTCGGCTTCGTTCTTGTGTGGCTCGGCTTTGACATTTGTCAAACTATAATAGCGATGATATTCGAGCTGACTCTTTGCCTCTCGTGGGATTACATCTACGAGTTCAACTAAAGCAATATGTTACCATACCCAGAAATCTAAATAATCTCTTCTAATAACCGACTTGATATTTTTCCCGATTTTGATACTATTATCGATTCCGATTCTTTCAAAATCTAAATTTAGCTAAAGCGTTTGATTATTTATTTATTTTTTTTAATTTTCGGATTACAACAAAATCACACGTTATGTGTACATTGTCTATCTACTATTATATGAAGGGAACTTGTCTGCGTGTGTGTCTGTGTGTATCTCTGTGAGTTCGATCCCTATGAACTCGAAAATGGTTGAGCCAAGTTTTTTGAAATTTCACACAAATATACATCATGCACCTGGGTTCTTAGATAGGTTTTGTATCGGCCTGTCTTCGATAAATATCAATAATCGATAATCAAAATAATCCGATGAAAGAAGGAAAGTGATTTTGATCAAAGTTAACTCTTTATACACAAGTGAATTTGGGAAGTTTTAATACCAAGTAAAATACGCATGAATATTATATTTTTATTCACACAGAAACTGATACATGTGCATGCGAGTATTGTGTTATTTTCTAAACAGTTTACTTCTTGTAAGTAAAAAAATACTCGATCTGAGATCGAAATAAAAATCTAAAAACAGTGAGTCAAGCACGATAAACATTAAGCTAGCTTGACACGATCTATAAACAGTGTTTTCAAAAGCTACTTATTCTTAACATAAGTAATCCGTCATGTTAACGATTCACACCTGTACATTCGTGAAACAGTTAACAAACAGATAAAAATCCGATGACCGTCGCGTACTAACTTTTCATTTTTGACTGCTTTGCAGCTTTTTTTTCCGAATGAAAACAGATTAAAAAATTTTACACATGCCTGAATATTTTATATACCGAATTTCAAGTTTGTAAATAAAGAATTCGTTGAGTATATAGGTTGAGAAATGTACTCACACACATTCTCACTTTTATAGATATATAGATAGTTCAATAAAATACACGGTAGTTTCTCTACGGTGCAATGTAGACTGCAATATATTTTGGATTTAGTCACTGCATGGAGGCATATAAAACTTCCTCTCAGTGCACCACGATGGGTCCCAAACTAGAGCAGCATATCCATCGATTTAGTTGAAAACTGGACGATTTCACTGATTTTGATGACAATAAAAATATGGGGTGTGTGTGACACATTCCTTGATCATCATTCAATCCCGGGCAACGTTGTGTATCCCTTCTACTATTATATAATACACTTATATGTGTGTGTTGGCGTGTGATCTTTGGATTTTAGTTTTATTGATTGCTTAGATTCAATAAATATTTATTATTATATAATCAATGCTTGCAATGAAAAATTAAATACAAAATCCAAAACAAATACAATAGAACCCCCCCCACAAAAAAACCCAAAACAAACAAACAAACAAATAAAATAATTGGTTTTGGAATCGTAAATGGAGCAGTAAATTTTCCGATTCTAATACCGATTCCGATAATCCAAATATTTTGATGTTTCCCGTTATTGATTCAGATTCTGATTATATATATATATATATATATATATATATATATATATATATATATATATATATATATATATATAATTTGAGATTGCTATTTTTCAAAAGTAGGGTAATCAATGAAATATAATACGAGAGTGCTCAATACGGAAGTAGAGCAAGTTACATTTTCAATTTGTCTTTACATAAGCAGTAATTTGTTGCTACACAGTCATGAGCATGTCTCGGTATTCTAGTGTTTGGTTGAGAATTCCGCTTTCGTAAATAAGCATTGTTGCCTGAAGAGGTCTCTAGTTGCTAAACACTAGAAGACCGAAACATGCTCATGACTGTGTAGCAACAAATTACTGCTTATGTAAAGACAAATTGAATGTATATATATATATATATATATATATATAAATTATAGGTTTTATATTTAATTTTTTTCCGTAAAATATGGAATTTTCAAAACAAAACATTATTTGAACAAGGAATACATGACATTTAAAGTTCTTTCCTTAATTCATGGATTTTCCATGTAAGGCTCATCTCATCAGGAATGTCTTAGCAAAACATTTATTAGCGATAAATATAATTTTGCTTTAAGCCCAGACAATGAAAATATATTAAAGATTAAAATATTTTAAAAAAACACAGAGAAGGATAACAGCAAAAATGGATTGAACATTAAGGAAGATATGCAATTCAGGCATCCGATTCGAGTGGTGTGCCTTGAATAGAAATAAATGCCGTTTTTATGTTCCAAACTGTTTCAAAGATTTCAACATTGAACGTAAAATCCAAATTTGTTGCATCCAGCATCCAGAATGAAAGGTAAAGTTTCTTAGTAAAAGTAGAATCTAGGAGGTAATGAATCCCATTATTTGTTATTATAAAGTCCATATAAAAGGTTCTATTTTCAAACAGTGAAATCAAATCGGTGCATGTGAATTTTCAAACAACAACACCACAAGATTAATTAATCTGTGATTTAATTCATTTAGTTATTCGGATTTACATATACTAGCAAGCCTCCCGGAATTGCCAGGTCGTAAAAATATGCTTAATATAATATTTTGATTAATGCAGATTTTGTATTTATTATTATATTATATTATATTGGACACAGTATATATTCTATGTTCTTTTGATATAAGTTTATTAATTAAAGGGGGCAAATTATAAAAATCTCCCCGTTGTTTGAGTTTGAGTTTGCAATAAGTACTGATTGAAGAAGTCTTCGTCAAGATTTATTTAGAAAAAAAAAATCGACGAGTTTAGCTTGTTTGATATAAAAGGAACGATCATGCTGCAATGAATGAGAAAATTCATTCAGTGAATTGCTAATTTATTTTTAATATCTCTTCTATGTTCACGAGTCACATTGAGTTTCGCCAACGTATATTTGATGAAAAGTACCACATGGGGCAGTATATATACGCCCATTAGATGTAGATTTGTCTCGGAAATATTTTGTTGTTTTTAATGTTTATTTTATAGTGTGTGATGTGGTTTGCATCATTGGGATTCCTATTTTGTTTAGAGTGTTGTGAATGATTGACGTGGTGGGTAAAATTAGATAGCGGGCGTCGATATCCGGTGAACCAACAAAGGTTATTCGTCGGCTGGACGAACAACCTTCACTTTTGTATGTTTGTGTCAATCTATTTTGTTTCTCTATTCCCGCGTTCTGTTTTCCTTGTTAACCCTTAAACAGGGTCATAGCAATTTTTTAAAGCCTGATGTATGCATTTTTGTCTGCTAATCGTGTATATGTTTCCTTTGAATATATGCCTTTTTCTTATGATTACCATACAACCACGTTTATCTGCTGCTGATATGATGATGTTTTTGTTATTTGCTAGGTGTTATAAAGTATCCATGTATCTCCTCAGTAATACTGTATCATAATACCATATTATCATGTTACTACAATAAATCATTGTGTAAAGCCTTTTTTTAAAAAAACCGTGTCTTCCATTTTGTAATCATGCAACATTGTTTTGGTGGCGATATTTAAATGTATACCATTTGCGAACTTTTGTTTAAAACTGAGAGCTTCAATTTCGATGTCTGAGAATTTTTTGGTGTTGAGATTTTATATTTAAACATCTGACGGCTAATGGCGTTCAAAATCTCACTATTACACAACACTTTATGTGTTACTTTGAATGTTTACGGCTTCTTTCTTTTTCGTTCTGAAATAGAACATAAACATCCATTACACGTTACAACCAAGACAAGTATATTTTCAAATATTGTACTGGTATAATATTTTTTTTCAAATTAATCATACAGAGGAAGTCTTGAAATAAAGACGAAACGGTGATGAACATATGATTTGGCTTGTTTCTCTTTTTATCTCTTCATAACGTCGGAATTTCATTTCTATAAGTTGCATCACACACACACACACAAACACACACACACACACATACACACACACACACATATATATATTCTGAAAAGTTACGTAGACAAAGAGAAAAACATGCACAGTTACTCAAAATTGTCTTATAATTCTATTAATTTCTTTCGACTAATTCCTCAAGATATTTTGTATTGCGTATGTTTCTGTCCCAATTGCTGTCAAACAGTTGAGAAATATGAATATTATGGATGGCATTTATAGATTAGCAAACAGATATTGTCTCAAAGGATGTAAAAATGATTTATTTTTATGACATTTTAAAACAGTTGAATGAAATACTATAATGTAATTAAAATCACACGCAGAAAGACAGCACTTTAAATGCACAGATGAAAAACATGTACACAGCAAGCGAGAACAGTATAAATCAGTATGAAAACAAACAATGAACATCTCTCAAATCTCTTATGAGATTCTCAGGACAATATTTATATTTGCTTTCAACAAAACCAGAAATTTTATTAAAATTTAAGTACATTTATACATTTGTATGAAATGATAATGTTATTTTATTTCTATAATCAATATTTAAGTGATATCTTTCTAGATGTTTCTATATATACACACACTGACATATGTATTTGTGTATTTACAAAATGCATGCGTATATATAGGAGATATATATTACACATAGGGCTCCTTCAGTTTTTGACAGACTATGGATACCCACGGAGGGGTACCTGCGCGTGAAATTTTTGCGACAGGTCACCCATCTGGTACGTTGCTTAACTTCGGTGATATGACGAAAACCGGTGTGTCAATATGATTATGCCGTATATCACCCCCCCACACACACACATATATATATATATATATATATATATATATATAAGTATATGCATACACCACTATATATATGTCAACATATATATATATATATGCGTGTATATATATATATTTATATATATATATATATATATATATATATATATGTGTGTGTGTGTGTGTATTTATGTACATAATATAAATAATAATTATAGATATACACATAATATATATATGCGTATTTGAATATATGGTTAAATGTTAGTTATACTCATTTAAAAACGCTTTCAAGCTTCACCGATCACTCATTTTGCGACCAAATTTCCAACAATTTTTACAGTTTATAGGCCACCTTCTCAGCTATATTTTTAAATAAAAATTTCAATTTTAGTTCATTAAAACAAAAGCTATAAAATTATAACTCAAAAATCTTCAGAATAAGTAAGAAACGTGACAGACGCTTTCTTCTGATTGGCTGTAGGTTACCATAGCAACATTTTCAACATTGACGTCTTAGAGATGATTTCTTCCGATTGGCTGTTGGTTACCAAAACAACTATTTCGTCGTCAACACCTTCATAAATCATAGCGGGAATGTCGCTCGAATGCCATCTTATTTGAGTTATATAAAGAGAGTTAACAAAAGTGATGATCTTTGTCGTGCTAGAGCTGATAATGTTTTGCTTTCGACGTCGCCTGTTAATTCTGTTTCTCTTTTTTGTCTCTTTTTTCTGTTTATTTACTTAATTACGTCTTTTATTTAATTTTTTTATTTAGGCAATTTAGGAAATTAGTAATAACTTTTTATAGTTTATTGAAAATGCATATGGTATTGAACACAAAAACAAAATATTATTTCAAAGCAAAGCCTGGAAAAATCATGGGTTACATAGAAAAATGCGAAAATGAAATGTAATATTGTTAAGATTAAAAGCAAAAGGACTAGCTGTTAAAACTGCAAAAGAAAAATTCAAGTTATTCTCGCAAAAATATAATAACTTTAATAACTTAAAATATTGTAGCATTAAGAATATTCTTTGGAATTCAATTTAACATGATAAATAAATTCTTAATGCTGCAATATTTTAAGTTACAAATTTATATTTTTTACTAGAATATATTGTCTTTTTCTTTTCCAGTTTTAACAACTAGTCCTTTTTCTTTTCCATGTTTAATTTTAACCATATTATTTTTCATTCTCGCATTTTGCTATGCAATATATTTATGTACATATTCGTGTCTCTGTGATGTATCTCAATCAATACATGTTATATGACAGGTGTGTATTAAACTAACCATGTATGTTATATAGTGTCTGTATAAGCGTGCAATGTTGTGTAGTGGATTTGTATGCGCGTGTTTCGGTGTTTAGACGTTCAACAAACACTTCAATAATGGAACAATAACATAACATAAGGACCATTTCTTTTACGAGGAGAAATAACATCTTTCTCAAGGGACACATTAGACACTTGTTCATCTTGACTCTCAAAGGTCTGTAAAATAAAACAGATTCCTGCTGAAGGAAAACGCCATACGTGAAGTTATATTATCTTTATATAAAATTTATTTACTTTTGACGGATCTGCTCGGGGTCAAACGTATTTCTCTGTTATTTGTACATCGGTCTGATCGGCCTGTCAAAATACATTCCACAATTGATAGAGTACTATCCAACTCTCTAACTCAACTACCTGCTCTGTCTAACACCTCAACTGCTGGTCTGTGCTATGAATATATGATAAATAATTTTCTTTATGCGTTCAACTGATGTCACATAAAGAAGTCAGTCTTTAATGTCCAGGTCTTCATTCTTATTGCATATAAATTATTATTTATGAAATTAAATTCCAAATCTATAAATTGCGATTTAAATTTTTTTTCAAACAATTATACTCTGCTTAAATCACAGTCCTGTGTTTGTTATTACTCTTAAATTCCTTTTCTAACATTTTTCACTTAGTAAAATATTTCATATTTTAAAACATTGAACAATCGTTGTGTTATCTCTCAGTTTTACATTTGGCAACCGGATGCTGCCCGGGAATCCATTATTTAACATATACACAATCATGTATCACTATTTATATACATGTGTTCCTCCATCTATCTATCTATCTATCTATGTTTGTGTTTGGGTTTGAAATAATGAAATAAGAATCCACTCTTCAGACAAGAATTCTGAAACCAAAGATATCTGTGCATATTCTAATAGAATCAGATAAATTTTTCTTAAGTAAATATGACTGCATTTAATCTGTATATATAAACATACAGACGTATGCATATATATATATATATATATATATATATATATTTTAAATAAGGGTGTAGTCACCAACAATGTGTATTTTTTAACATTATTTTATTATTCCATGTCTTGGTTTTTCATTGAGAATTATGTTTGGATCATTGTAATAATGTTTTTAAGTCACTGAAATCGTTTACGCGCGTTTCAGACGGTCTGTGATGCGTCCTCGTCAGAAATTATTTTAAAATGTGTTGGAGATGTAAAAATGGCGATTTTCGTAGTTAATTTGAAGTTTTTCTAAGGGGTGGAGGCTTGTAAGTGTTTATTATTCATTGGTATGCTGAATTTTTATTGCTCTTTTATTGGGCTTGTCCAGGGAGACGTTGAACTGACTGTAGTCGCTATCTCTTTCTGCTAATGTTTTTTTCTTTTCCTTTAGGGTGGGGTAGGGTGCGTGTGTGTGTGTGTTTATGTGTGTGTGTGTGTGCGCGTGTGTGTGCGTGTGTGTGTTTGCTTTTATTGGTTTGGAAATGTGTATATTGTTTTATAGTATTTTGGGGTTATTTGCTTCCTTAGGAAGGCGGCTGTGGTCCGAGGTCATTACTAATGTGTATGTGTGGGGAGGGGGGACTGGCTCTTCTGAAATAAGGGTAGGGGTGCTTTCATTCTATTTTGATATTTATTTTTTGGATTCTTGGATTTTAGTATTGTGATTTTTCGTTTTAGTCTTTTCGGGTATTCCTTATATTATGTTTGTTTAGAAAGAGGGGTGTATTTAAAATAGGGGATTTTTTTAAATGTTTCTATTTATATATATATAATCATATGCGCTGTGTCTGTTTTAAAATCCATTTACAAGAATAGCACTAGTCATTACAATTTTTCTGCCAGGTTTAACACCCGTTTATATTACCTGGGTTCGTGGCGCTTATTTAAAAAAAATGCCACGAATGTCTTCTTTTGTACGTCATTTTTAGCCCGTATGAATTCCATCAAACTTACGAATTTTCACGTAAAATGTCTTAAATTCATTTTTAGTTATATGAGTCATTTTACACTTTGAAAAGTTTCAATGCGTTAAAACTTTCTATAACTCATAAATTTTGTTTACTCTGCTATGCGGGGAAAATTTCCTAACGTTTACCCCGTCTCGTCAAAAAAATTAATCAATTAAGATGACCCACTTGAGGGGATTTTCCGTGGACCCCTCTAAAAATCATGGTGTCATCTTAGTAAGATTCCTGCATGACTATCTGAAAAGTTATACATTCATCAGAATCTCAGAAGAATCTGAGTGAAAAATATGACACCATATATCCACTGGAATTAACATTAAAATACAAGTCTAAAATCATAAAATCCATCTTGATAGCATGAATAAAAACTAAAGATTAATTAATTTTCTCAACATTCTAATTCTAAATTTTCTCGTCACTAATTATCTTCATCATAAGTAACCCAGGTAACACATAACTTATTGCTATGGCTTGCAATAAGCCACAAAGAAAACAGAAAAACGGAATAGAGTTCAAACAACGTATTACTGGAACAACAACGTAAAAAGGTTACAACTGAAAAGAGTAGTAAACGTCACCGAGCAGGCGAGCGTCGCTCTGGTGTTTAATCCACACCTAGGATCAAAAGGTCTATGGTTTATATAATGGATAGAACAGTCCATTTGGAAGGCGATTCTCCCACAACACCCCCTCCCAAGCTGATTCCCGCGGTTGTGAAAATCAGTATTTCTTCCTTTGGGGCAGACTACCAAGGGGTCTGTGCGCTTCCTCTTTCTGTCGGAGCGTTTCGGTTCTGACACCCCTTTTGGAGGGTCTATGTCAAAACAGTCATACACAGTTTCAATCGCCTCAATCGCCTCACTGTCGTACTGCGGTGGTTCTTCTTGATCCTCGTAGAAACGTTTCCTGATTTGGTTCAGATGCCTCTTATGTTGGAACTTTGGGCCCTGAATGATGTATGTAACATGACTGATTCTTCGTAAGATCGTGCCCTGTTCCGCAAAAGAAACGTTATTTCTAAAATGTCTAAAATACACGTTATCTCCGCTGTTAAACCGTTTCATTGGCATTGTAGAGGTTGTGTTGTGTACTATGTGTTTGGGTAGCAGTTTATCAAATGCGGATTTTATTTTCCGTCCAAACATGATTTCTGCTGGAGATCCCGCATCTGGTTTGTTCGGATTTCTCGTGATTCTGTAAACCTGCAGAGATTGCTGAAGGGCCTTTTCTGTCGGTGTACCGGGCGCCTTTTTTAATGCCCTTTTAAGCGTATCGACGAAGCGTTCAGCCTGGCCGTTGCTTCTGGCGTGGTACTGGGGTGTCGTAACATGCTTGACTTGATACGTCTCGCAGAATTCTCTGAACTCTGTCGAGGTGAACTGTCTAGCGTTGTCGCTAACCAGACAGTCTACAACCCCAAACCGAGCAAACAATTCAAATAAAAAATTTGTCGTTGTTGCCGTGGTCGGTTTTTGGTATCTTAGTACTTCTGGCCATTTAAAGTAAGAGTCAACTACTATCAGGTAGTAAAAATCCTCCACAGGCCCCGCATAATCGATGTGGATCCTCGACCATGGTTGTTCAGCCTTAGGCCAAGAGGTATATGTGATCGGCGGTGCTTTTGCAGCCAAAGCACAGCCTTTGCATCTGGTCACCATGTCGGTAATATCTTGGTCAATAGCTGGTCAATAAACAAAACTTCTCATTAGGATTTTCATTCTGTTTATTCCTGGATGCCCCATTTGAAAATCCATGAGAATTCTTTTTTGAAGGGTTTGGGGGATGACAACCCTTTCACCGTATAACAGTATTTCGTCGCAACCAAAAAAAAAATGTCTGAACTGGTGTCATCTAGTGCTAATTTCTACTTCGTGGTTTGAATGAAATTGTCATTTAGGGATTCTGACTTAATTTGCTGAAGTGTGACCGGCAGTTCGCGGATAATATTGTTTATCATGGTTTTTACATCACTATTAATACGTAGTGCCGCGATTACTGACTCTTCAAGAGGTTCCATTTTGGAAGGAATCAGTCTCGATAGACTGTCTGCATGGGCTAGTTGTTTTGAGGGGAGAAATTAAATTGTAAAATTATAGTTCAGCAAAATAGTTCCCCATCTTAATAGTCGGCTCGCAGTGAATGTTGGAAGTCCTTTTTTATCCAAAAATGGATATCAACGTCTTATGGTCGGTTTATAGAAAAAATGTCTTCCGTACAAGAACCGGTGAAATTTTGAAACTGCAAATATAATTCCTAGGACCTCATTCTCGATCTGAGAATAATTCTTTTCCGCTGGCAAGAGAGTCCGTGATGCGTAAGCAGTAGGCTGTTTCGAGCCATCCGGCATTCGATGTAGCATGCACGCCCCGATGCCATATTGACTTGCATCGCTAGCTACTATTATATCCAACTGCGGGTTGAAATGCGCTAGGAATAGTTTTGAAGTCATGATTCTTTTTATTTCTTCTTCCAAATGATTTTTGTACCATTAACGGCTATCACCGTTCTGTTAGTTTTTAACATAGTCGGCTTTCGTAATATTTTCCACGTTTTCAGATTTATTATTGGAAGATCCGATCCACTGTCATTGGAATTTAATAGTCTTGACGAAAATTTTAACCGTTACATATTTGCGTAGATTTTCATCTACGACGTCCTTAGTTCTGGTTTGATGTACACGGCTTCTATTCTGAGTTCTCCCACAATGCGAACTTTTATGACCGACCTTATTGTATAAATGGCATCTTTTTGTTAAAAATGGGCAATCCCTTACCCAATGTATTCCACCACATCTGAAACAAGCGCTCGGTGCTTTAAGTTTTTCTGAGTTTCGGAGGTTAGTGTCTGTGTGCCATTTGGACGTTTTTTTTCTTAGTTACTTTTTTTATATTCGCGATGCCTGTTTCGATATTTCTTGCATTTTTTAAAAATAATTTCTACTTTTTGACAATCCTCAGTCAATTTTTGAAGTGTGAAGTTCGGTTCTTTTTCTAATTTTGTAAGGACTCTGCGCATCTTTTCCCAAGGTTAACCCTTACACAAACACAAGACGTTTAAAATTGTCTGCTGTTAGTTCAAACAACTTAATGTTATCACAGTGTTTGTTCACTACAGCTGCGTAGGTTGCAAAATCGTCATTATCGTCTTTTACCACATTCAAACATCTCCAACACTTATGGAAAAGAGACGTTTTCGGCGAGAAAAGTTCTGTTAACAAATTTACCGTCTCATTGAATGATAAATCTGCTGTTTTCCGAGGCAAGATGTAATCCACGAATTTATCAGCCTTTTCCAATTTTCGTAGTAAAAGTCTGGTTTTCTTTTGATCAGACCAGTTGCTGCAGTCAATATTAAAAAATCTTCATAACGCCGAAAATACGCCGCGAATGATTTTTCCTCTTCCTCTTATTTAAAATTGTCTATCGTGATCCATATTGTATTCTGAGAAAATGCTGAATTGCTTTCCGCGTTCGCATTATTCTTAACAATTTCTGAAAGCAATTCCTCTGTTCGTAATTGACGTTCGGCTAACTGTTTTTGAACTTTCTTTTGCTGTTCCTAGGTTCGTATTTGACATTCCTCTAACTAGCAGACAAGAGAGAGAAAGAGAGAGAGAAAGAGAGAGGAAGGTGAGTAAATTATATTGTAGACACGTGGACCGGAAGTGAGGGTCAGCTGATCGGATGCGTGTGAGTCACGTGATCAGGTTAGCTAAATCATGCAGACTGGGTTTTGACATAGAAGACGATGGACGGCTTAACAGTCGTCTCCTCCCCTTCACTGGGGGGACGCTGATGTGTGGAAGTGAGACCAAGAAGAAACCACGCAGGCCAGAGATTCACTTTCCATCCTTCTGCGAGATATCTGGAAAGTGAATAAAACTATAAAACCATCGTTTTGGAGTGATTGAATCTTCGTCCAAACAGGTTCCCGTCTCCCCTCCAAGACACGAGATGAAGTCAGGTGGACCAACATCAACGAGCATGAAGGTATATCTAAAACACATGTACCACACACACACACACACACACACACACACACACACACACACACACACACACACACACACACATACACACACAAACACACACAACTGTATAAGAGTGAATAGACTAAACAACTAGACGATCACATTACGTTAACCCTTATTAGATAAATATACAACAATATTTTCGCCGTTTTATGCCTTACAAGCACAACTGATACAAGTAAAATTCGACAGTGTAGCCGCAGTGGATGCAATCCAGTACCCTGACCGCTGGGCCACGAACACTTATGTGAGATAGATCGTTCACTATCGCTTTCAACTTTCGTTGTTAAGTTGTAAAGGCACCGAATTACAACCACTATGGTCCACATTCCCAAATTTGCTTATATTAGCAATGCTGATGAATCATAAAACAGTGAAATGCGTGCCAATGGATAATCTAATATATAAAAAGATATATGTCTGACTGTTTTCATATTTTCGAACTCTATCTCTTCTGAAACTAAAAGCCACAGAGTGGCGCTTGGGGCCTCAAATGATTGGATTTTTTATGGGCCATTCTTTTATTGGTCTTAAGCCAGTTAAAATAGTTTTTACGGAGTCAAAAATGGGTCCAAATTGAAAAAATCGTTATACATTTTGTACACTCATCATAATTTATTTTTAATGTTAAATTTTTAACCAGTATTTTTATATAATACAATCCAAACCAAATAAGATAGCTCAAATATACAAGGTAAACGTGTATATATATATATATATATATATATATATATATATATATATATATATATAGTAGAAATGGTAATTAATAAAAACTGAAGAGAGTGCTGAATACTGTTGTAGAGCAAATATGCGTTTTATTTTTTATTACCGTATCTTTCTGTTAAGTTACATTATTGTTTCAGCTACCCGGCCGTTTTCTGGCCGTCTGTAGCTTCCTCAGACTTTTATAGAAATGTTCGTTATGAAGGGATGAAAGAGTGAATGATGTAAGGGGAGGGGTGCGAGAAGAGCGGAAAAAAGAGGAAGGGAACTAGGGGGAAAGGTGGGAGGGGGTGGTTGGTATGTCGGTAATGTTTTAGTTTTGGAGTTTAAGGACCTTGTGGGGGAGGGTCTGGGAAGTTCATTTCTGGTGTGACTGAGGGCATAGGGATACATGGTGGAAGAAGGTGGATATGTGGGGGTAGGAGGAAGGGGGTTTCTTTAAAATTCGAGTCTTAATGTTAAAGTTTTTGGCGTCTCGTTGGTGAGATGACTTCTTGATAAGTATGCCTTGACCTGTTGAGTATTCGCTTAGGTTCGGAGGCGGGAGGGGCTATGATTCGGTTTATTTTATTTATTTGGTTTTTATTTGTTGTTAATTGTTTGGAGAGGGTTAGCTAGCGGCCGCGCGCGCGAGCACACACATGCGCACGTACGCACATATATACTTAAAGAAACGTTCACATGTACACACACATCTCCGCCCTGGCGTGCAAATATATGCACATATGCGCGCATGTATGCATAGACACCAGCGCCGCTGCCGCTGACGTCAACTTTTCCTTAAGGTGCTAAATTGGGTACATGTGCGTAAGCATGTATGCGCTCATACACAGATACATACACACATCGACACCCATACCCCCAAGGAGGCGTATACACGGGCCTATATGCGCATATTGATTCAGACATACTTGCAGCCCCACACATACATGCAAGCGCATGCGCATATACAAATACTAATACTCGTGAACACATGCATCGACATATATACATAGTTGCACACTCTCCCACACGTAGGTAGACAGCAGGCAGCGGACACATATACTCTCACATCCACACACGTATACATAGGTACGTGCACATATACATCGGTACCCCATGTACACACGGACGCACACGTGGATGTACACGTGCGTGTATATACACACATACACACCCAGATATACAGACAGTTATTGTTATAGACATATTCGTCTACATAGATGCAAATCTAAGTTCATTTGTGGGTACATAGGCGAAATACTTTCGTTCGATGTAGACATGGTTATACATAGATATGAGCATAAATTAATTCCCAGGGTTATATACATAATATTTTCATTTTCATTAGTGTTTTTTTTATGGTTAGATGTGGGTGCACACGGGAGCGCCGGCGTACACCTCCGCGTACATATACATATCCACAGATGCACGCCCCCACACGCATGCATGTATACAGATATACATGCATACAGGCATACACATATGCACACACATATGCTCTCGTTATATACATCTGCAAAGATACAAACCCACACTCACTCAAGTACCAATATGTGCGTACGCATATACATACAGATATATAGCGTGACATGCCGCAAATATTGGCACAGGTTTCATCCACATATATTTACATACGCATTAATAAACGCCCACGTACCCGGGATAGTGGTCCTAGGTAGCCATGTTTATAGATTTTGGGTAGGAGTTGTAGGTGGTTTATATGGGGATTGAGTGCTGTAGTTATTGTTCTAAGTTGGGGTATTTGTTTTTTTAGGGTATTATCGATCAGTTTAGGCGGAAGTCTATATTGGGGTGTCATACTCTAAGGTATGCGTCTATACACATAAGGCATCGGTCAATTGTACATTTCCATGCGTACTTACCTGTGCAGATGTAAATCCACATAGTTATATGTAAACAATTTCCGTGTTAAGTCGTGGAGGTTGCATGTAGGGTGTGTTGGGGTTGGGTAGGAGGTTGGCTAGGCGGAGGGGAATTGATGGCAATTATTGGGTGGTTATGTGGGATGAGGTTATTTGGTGTTAGGAGTTGGTGGTGATTGGGGGTATGTGTTATTTTGTTGGATTTAGGGGGATTCTTAGGGGCAGGGGGTAAGGTGGTGTGGGGTGTGGGGGAATCATTACAATTGTTGACTGATACTTTTTGATTATTAGAATGAAACTCAAATGTGCATATATATATGTATGTATATATGTATGTATATATATATGTATATATACGTATATATATACATATATATACATATATATACATATATATATATGCACATTTGCGTTTCATTCTAATAATCAAAAAGTATCAGTCAACAATTGTAATGATCTTTTTTATTAATATTAATATTTTAAAATGCGTAATATTTTAAAATGCGTAGACAAAATATATATGAAAAAGTTGATAAGAATTAGCAATATATATAAAATAACAATAACAATTGTAAACTGGTTCTTTTTCGTTATTGGAAAGAAAGTCAAAAATATATATACCCTGAAGGCGGAAATACATATTCAATGAGCTTATTATTTGTAACAATTTGAACTATTTTATAAGAAATATATATATTTTTTATATATTCTAAAGATATGAAATATATATATTTTTATATATTCTAAAGATATATATATATATATACATATATATATGCACCTATATGTGTGTATATTCTTGAATATATATATATATATATATATGTGTGTGTGTGTGTGTGTGTGTTTATGGATCAAATCATGTATTCGTTAGCGGTATACATACCACCATAATAGTGAGTCATTTTTCCATAAAGATATGTATATTTAGCATTATCGATTATTTTCTGTATCCACTTATTTTATATTCTATTAATAAGTATCAAGCGTTTTATCTTGTAAAAAATAAAATTCTAGTGGCGGCTAAAGGGCGTAGTTACCTCGATGTATGTCAGCAATTTCCAACTTGAATTCAGTATTTATTTTTCAACTTTTATCATATAATAATTTAACATAGAATCATAATGCAAACAAATTACATATCAATAAATATTGACGTCCTAGTTCTATTTCGTTTGATGAAAACTGGTTTTCTTTTTTGTTGCAGATCATTTACTTGTTGGTTAGATGTTTACAAATCCAAAGAGCGATGAGAGCCGTAATCATGTCTGAAAGTCGTACAATGTTCAACGAGCGAGATCAAAGACGATCATCTGTACAACTTATAATCTCTACCGATCCACGTTATGACAACAAGACCATTGCTAGCAACCTCAAAATGCAAATCCAAACGGTTCAACGCTTGAGGGCAGCGCTCAACGAAGTTTCCGGCCAGAGATATGGTCTTTTGTGTGGTTTAAAATGAGGACTACATCATGCCACTTCACATCTTCGAAGTCGGCTTGAAAGTCAACACCAAAGTGTACCTTGATTTACTGAAGAGTGTGGTGATCCCCTGACGTGGCCACTGGTAGACACTGGGCGTGATAGCAAGACTCTGCGTCGTCCCACAAGTCTAAAGAGACCTAGGCTTGGTTTCAACAGGAGTACTACCATTTTATACTCTTCTCTCACCCGATCTAAACCCACTGGACTACTTAGTTTTGTCATACGTCGAGAACATCACCAACATAACCTCTCACAACACCAAACCAACCTGATCGCCACAATCTGCCGAGTATTTGCCGAGCCCCCGCCGGCGCTTATGGAAAAGGAATGATCCCAGTTCCGGACCCGTATCGAGTCGGTGATTTTGGCTGACGGTGGCTACATTAAATAGATGTCAGCTCTACTACATAATCAAGTTACTTTAATTGATTTTTTCAATAAGGTTTTAAAGTAAAACTGCAGTGTTGTTTTCAGGGCGACAAATGTATCGTTTCCACCCTGTAATTCACTTAGCATTCTTTATGTAAGAGACATTTTTAATTTATTCATGAAACACGCATTATTCTTGTGTATTAATGATTTAGGTGATAATCCGTTTCATCTGATAAATTTACTAAATCATGTGCTTTTTGTTGGAACAACTGCACTTGTTTTCTGTTTTATTTGTTAATTTTATTGGTATAAATGGGGATATTGTATTTTTTATTGCCATGCGCCGCCGCACATATAAAATGTTCTCGAATTCCCTTACGAACCACAGATGCGATTGATAATAACACCTTAGTTAAGAATCCAGCATTCACACTCCTCAGTTTAACATTCATAGTTAAGAAGAATTAGTACAAATACATATAAGACATTGTCATGACTGCTGCAAGGGAGGTGGACTCCCATTCTCTCCGAAAAACTCCTGATATCTGTTAGTATCCTATATATCAACAAAGCAACCATTTTCCCATACATGGAGTATTAGTTTCACATTTGGACTGGTATAAAAATCAATAGTCTCTCGCTATAAGACAGGTTACAAAACGAACCTTTAATCTAATAGGTCCTTCACTATCTACCATGCCACAGCGTCTGGTACATTTTTGAGCTGGTTTTATAAGTACTTTGATGGAATGTACTTCGACAAGCATGTTGCACAAATGTTTCTTAGATATAAATTTCCCGACAATCAGCGAAATCTATTCTTGCACTGTAGAGACTCCTTGATATCGGAAGTTTTCGACTTGAATAGCTTCCAGATTTTACAATACGAGGTGTCTTCAGTAAGTTTCCAGCTTTTTTCCTATGGGTACTTTTATTTATAGTACACATATGAAACTTAGCTCCTTTCGAAGTAGTCTCCTCCGGCTGCAATGCACTTTTTGTACCGTTCCAACAACTTCTGGAAACCTCCATGGAAATCTTCTTGTGTGAGCGTGTCAGCGACCCTCGTCGCAATCTCTTTCATCTCTCTAATTCTCTCATAACGATAGCCTTTAAGCTTTTCCTTAGGTTTAGGGAATAACCAAAAGTCACATGGAGTAAGGTCTGGACTATAGAAAGGGTGAGAAACTGGTTTGGTGCCCATCTTGGTCAAATAGTCTGTAAAAGGATGGAGTTGTGGACTGGTGCGTTGTCCTGGTGGAAATGCCACTGGCCGATTTAAAGATTTCTGATATCTTCTGATAGAATCTCTTCCTGAACTCCCTTAAACCCTCAACATAGTATTGCTTGTTGACTGTCTGTCTAATAGGAACCTGGCGAATATAGATTATGCCCTTGCTATATAAAAAGGATCATCATAAGTTTATGTGTTAATTTGCTCTGTCTGATTTTCTTAAGTCTGCAAAAGCCAGCATGATTCCATTAGGAACTTTGTCCATTCGTCTCTGGGTCATAGTAGTAGATCTAGCTTTCATCGTCACCAGTGCATCAAGAACTGCTCAACTCGAACGTCTTTCATTCTGATCTTCCCTGAGCATCCTTGGGACGAACTTCACGCAAATCCCCTGCATCTCAAGTTTCTCGCGAATAATTGTGTGTACATATCTCGCACTGATATCAAACTGTGAACTTATTGTCTAAATAAACACATGACAATCCTTATCTATGAAATTTCTTACTTGACCAATCACCTCCCACACTTCTCATAATTCCTAACAGATTCCTTGCATTCTTGGAATCTCTTATGCCACACAAAAACTGAGGGTCGATTCATGCAAGATGGTCCAAAAGACGTCAATTCTGTGGCAATTTCTCCTAGTTAAAAACAAACTTTTATTGCACATCGTCCTTCTAAAGTGTCCTTACGTCCAGATTGCATTTTTGAAATTCACAATCTGTGACAATCATGCTTTAGTAGGGTGTATTCCAATTCTTGCTGTAGTTGTGTATTTGAACCTAACATCATAAAAATTGGTAAGTCAGTTCAGAAGATGTATAGCAATAACGTACTACATTTTCAAGAATCTACGACAATTTTATATGCCCGTATAAAATAGTCTGGAAACTTATTGAAAACACCTCGTACCTGTTTCTCTAATTCCAACAGCATGCATAACTCCACACCTAATATGCCCCTGTTGGTATCTACCTTAATTCGTTTTAGCACTTTACATCTCAATGGCAATGTGCCCAGTTTGGGAAATAAAAGTAAAGAAATAATTGTCTGATCGATAATAGTGTTTCCTTATAAGTGAAAACTGAAATAAATAAAGTAACTAATCAATAATTTGAACTGATGGATCCGCTTTGTTTAGGGAGAAACAATTATTATTCCCTTTTAACTTGAAAGAGAAAATCGATAAAAAATGATTTTCCGAATTAAAAGCACCCTCGTCTACGTCGTCGTAAATGTTTAATGTATTATTGATT
Organism: Euprymna scolopes; assembly: GCF_053919585.1. Classification (NCBI taxonomy): domain Eukaryota; kingdom Metazoa; phylum Mollusca; class Cephalopoda; order Sepiida; family Sepiolidae; genus Euprymna; species Euprymna scolopes. The sequence goes on from NC_136483.1 coordinate 80,716,989, forward strand.
GCAAACAGTTAATTAAATTCTATTAGAAGAGAAAATTCTCATCGAAATTATATTGATCATTGTGCAACATATCTGATAGGTGCACACGCGTGTGCGTACACACATATAACCGCATATATTTATTTAGTATACATTTTATTTATACAATCATTTCTCGTTGCATATGTCCATGCATGTTTCTGATTTAACCTAAGACATGCAGACATCTGATATAACCTAAGACATGCAGACATCTGATATAACCTAAGACATGCAGATTTGCGTAAGTTCTAAGTAAATATGCAAATACACCCTATGAAACTAACGTAAAATTAAAATAAACATCATCAGATGAACCCCTGGTCACGATAAATCTAAATGAAAACTAGCGATAGAGGTAAATTATTAAATCAAAGAACTGAAATTACAATAAATTGTAGACATAGAATATTTACATAAGGGTATAACTAGAAAAATAACATAAAAGCCCATAGGTACACATTAGATTGGATACATTCGACTCTAAGTGTAATATTGTCTAAATTGAAAATTTATATATGCATGATATACTTAAATACAAAATAAAAATGATTAATAGATATAGAATTGAACGATATCAACGGAAATGTACAGTAAAAATATTCACCATTATGTAAACCCATGTTCATAATAAACCGATCGCATTACAACTGGGATAAAGAAAAATCATAGAAAAATTAGATACCGATTCCATAAAACATCACCATCACACTACTCATGTGTTAATCAGATATTATCCCTCAAAACAGTTGATGAGTAACCATTGGATCTGCTTAATTATCTCAACTACGAGATATAGCATATTTCCCAATGAAATAATAGAATTAAATTTATGTATATATCGTTACGTCACCCAAAATGCTCCTATACCGCGTAGTAGTGCATATTTTGTGAAATTCTTTGAGATGAGTAATTTGTATATTTTTATTTGCGGACTGTCATCCTCATCAACAACAACTATGAAGATGAGACTAGCAGTTCACAAATCTATATAAATAAAACAGTAGATGTATGTGTGTGTGTATATTTACTAGGTAAACTCTTTAAATACTGGTCACATAACATTAAAATTAACAGTGAATAGTAATTATTCATTAATGATGGTTTTTAACGAGCAAAATATTTGTTTGGGTTGATGAATAACGTGTACAGACGTATATTTCATTTCAATTGCCCGACATATTTTTACTTCTTTCTGCGCATGCTCACATTAAATCCATTTGTTCAAGTGTGTTAATATTTAGACTTCATTATGTTTCTCTCGATAACAATATCGTTAGAGGACGCAGCTGTAACTGTAAATGTTTTGGTTTCGATTCTAACTGATGGCACTAAGACATTTTTAAAAACTTTTTCCATCATGTTTTTGTATAAATAACTGCGAATATCTGCATGATTTTAAATATATTTTAACATATTTTAGGCAAACAGAACCCAACTATTTATTTACAGGCTAGGAAAATAAAACTTTTCTTTCTAATTTCTTACAGAATTTTTACTGCCCTTTAAGACAATAAATATGTTTTGACAATTATTTTTTTGCCGGAAATCTATCATGAACAAAGATAAAATTCAATTAAAAATTAATAATTTTCTTCAGTAAATTTTCTACAACAGGAAACAGATTTTAAGTACAGTTTTGATAGAAAAGCTTACTCGATCTAATATCAGGTTCCTGCGTTTATTTTCTACTTTCTTCATTTTTTACAAGTAATACGTAAATATTGCTCGAGATTCTGAAATTGGAAATAGTTATAGCCGTGTCTAACTTTAATAATGTTATTTTCCTTTAAATTAAATTAATATCTATGTGCCCTTTAGATTGCATTCTTTTCTCTAAATAGCTTTTATTTTATTTAAATAACTTCTCTTTTTTCCATAAATAATTTCTCATGTCCATTTTTATAAAGAAATAAAAGGATAATATCCCTAGATATATTTTCTGTGTTATTTATTCATCGATTAAATAAACAAATATTAATTTCAAACCAAAATTTTAAAGTTTTCGAATTCGTGTGTTGTGTTTTTGTTTTAAGTTTTCCTTATACATTTACCGAATTCAAATAATTTAAAGAAAATTATGAAAACACAAAACAGATGTTTATTTAAATACAAAATAGACATTTTCTTAACTAATAAAATATAAATAATTATTAAACTTTGAGAAAACAAATATTAATTTCAATGACACTCTTTAAATAATTGATGTCTCTGACTAAAATACACGGTTTTATGAATAAACAACCTCAATCTTCGCATGTTAAAAACGGTTTTCGGAATAACCCCCTCCCAATGTCCCTATGTCAAGAACAGCTTTCGGAATAAACACCCACAATCTCTCCATGTCAAGAACGGCTTTCGAAATTAACACCTCTCCATGTTAAGAACAGCTTTCGAAATAAATACTCCTAACATCCTTATGTTAAGAACAACTTTCGAAATAAATACCCCATTTTTGCCATTTTGGGGGAAAGGGTGAAAAATATTTGCAATATCGTCTGCTCCAGTTACACTCATGCGCATTACTAACTACTCGGTTGTGAAAAATGGCTGCCATGAATTGCATTAGTTTTTACGTTTTTATGTTTTCATATCTGGTAAATGATTTATCAGCCCCAACTTTAATTGTGGTATTCGTTGTCAGCATACCCTTAAACTTATAAAAGTCGACATTTACAATCTAAAAACCGTAACGAGGCTGAAATCAACCAATGAAAAATTGACACAAAAGCAATCATTCAAGCATAAAGAAAAGCTCTAATGCCCATAATTTTTAAACGAAGTTCAACAAAATTTGAAATTGCTCAAAAACAATAAATTTTATAAAGTTTATGTTTATTCACCCCGCGCCGTAGTAGCGGTAGTTACCAAGTCATTACAATATTGTAAGTATAATTCTTTTTTTATATCATATTTCGAAATTATCATACACCAGAACTTTACATTATTAATATTTAATCATGATATTACTATAAGTTACTCTTAGAATGGTAAAAAGAGATATGTCTATAAACACGTTATAGTCTGCAACAAATGGTTTATCTATCAAGCAAAATGCTGCTGTCTTTGGAAACCGAACGTTTGATAAGTCCCGAGTATTTTTTCCATTTAATATGTGATGTGAAACTTCAACATTCCGGAATACTGCGTGGTAACCACGTTTTTTTTTTGTTTTCAGTTTGGAGATTATTATTATGGGGACATATTTATTTGATAATTGCAACACTTTTCTCAAATCACCCCCATTTTGATTGACACTGGTTTAATATCACTGAATAGAAATCTTCAATTGCACATATTACCATGTGGCTAAAACGGTAAATTCAGTTGGTGATCTGATGATTAAGGTTTTCCAAAATATTGCTAAAAATTTCCGCAATGTTAGATGGCTTCGTGAAAGAGCAATCTTGGCTCGTAGAAATGATGCTGTTGATATGATCAATTATAATCTTTTGCAATTGACTGTGTTATTAATGAAGATCAGACAGTAGAATTTTCATGTAGAATTCACTACAACCGCCTAGTATACAAAACCATCAACGAATATTGAAGGAAGGAGATCGAGTTATATCATTAAGAAATCTTGATTCACTTAAACTGTGTAATGGCACACGGTTAGCAATAAAATCTTTGAAAACTAATGTTCTGGAAGCGATTATAATAATTGGAAAATTTTAAGGTGAATCTGTGTTAATCCCTCGGATTCGCTTTATTCCTTCTTACATGCCATTTCAGTTCAAGTGCTTACAATTCCCAATAAAAATTAATTTTACAATGTCTATAAATAAAGTTCAAGGACTAAATCTCAAAGCTGCCAGACTTAATCTTCAGAGATCTTGCTTTTCTCATGGTCAGTTGTATGTTAGTTGCTCACGCATTGGCAGTTGTTGTTCCATGTAGAGGATCTTCAAAATTAATGTTCCAGGTACATTTACCAGTGTTCAGATATACACGGCTTGAAACTAAATTTTAATTATTTCAGTAACAGAATAGATTACTAATGTCATCTTTATATATATAGTACATTAAATAGTTAAAACAAAAGGGGATTTTTTTTACATAGGCATCACCACATTATCAAGGCCAAGAGGCCACTCAAGGATAAGGGTTAAAGAATGTACAGTAGAAATTGGACAATATAGTAATCATTAGTAATGAAAATTTGGTAAATTTGATAACTTATATGGAACGGCTCATCAAGAACTTATTTACGTTAGACTTGAACACAACCATATTGTAGTCTGCCGGAAAGCAGGAAAACGGAAGACAATTCAATTGAACAGTTTTCAGATAAGCACTATGACATAAAATAATAATTGCAATTCTTACATCATATATTGAAAGAGGAGGGACTAAAAGATAACATGTTAAACTACAAAGGTGGATTAAAGCTATTGACGAGCCCTTTATAAAATAAAACGCATCCGCTGCTCCTACCTCCAGGAGAATGACAAAAAATCATTATGAATTAATGTTTCGTTTAACCAATGTACAAGGACGGAATATTCAAACAACCTGACAACGCCGGGTACTTCAGCTAGTAAATAAATAAAAATAGTTATGTGTACATATATGCGAAATGTACGTACATCTATATGCATGGTCTATTGCATATGTTTGTACATATTACGTAAGTGTTGCGCATGCGTCAAAATAATAAATTGCGTCTTTAAACTAAAATACAAAGAGAATTTGCAAATTATATATACACGTAGTTTAAAAAAAATCTACTCAGGGAAATGAAATAAGCAGAGTAATGGAGCCGAAAACAAATAATAAAAAAGAAACATTCATTTTACTTAGACGTCTATCAAATGAAGTAAATAAAAGGATGAAATTTGGTTAGACATGACTATTAATGGATTCTGATTATGAAGTGTGATTAAATCAAAATATTCTCATTACATGAAAATGTTTTAACAAAGTAGTGAGAGAGAATATAAATGAATCTCTTGCGTGATTGGTTAAATTCTACTCCCATAATGTACTCTGCTTCAAAATATTAATTTCGTTGCGTGCCAAACCATGTTCGATATTTAAACATCTATAGCCGGGAGATGCATATATATATATATATATATATATATATATATATATATATATATATATATATATATATATAATTTTTTTTTATTACATATTCACCTCAAACAAGGCAAATTGCCACTTTGGTGTAGGGGGCTACTATCAGGGGCAACAACTACTGGGGTACTATGTAGGAATTTGGGCAGCAAGATGTCAGTTCAAGTTACACTTGAACTTCTGCACGTCAGTACTGTTGGGGAAGCAGGGACCTGGAATGGAATTCCAAGGTCTAGCGGTTCTGGAGAAGAAACTATTGGAGTAGAAAGATCTTTTACATCTAGGGATCTCTACAGTGTGGCGGTGGGATTTAGCAGCCTGTCGGGTTTGTCGAGGGTGTCTACGTCGTGGGGGCACAAGTGTCTGCAGTTCGTCAGAGCGTTCACCACTAAAATACTTGTAGAACAGGCAGAGGGATGCAACATTTCGTCGATGGGACAGAGGCTGAAGCTTAGATGCCAGTTCAGGGCCTATCAGGTTTGCGACTCTCTTTTGAACCTTGCCAAGAAGCGAGAGACTAGTAGTAGATGCACCAGTCCAAATGTGACAGCAATACTCCATACATGGGCGAATGGTGGCCTTATAGAGGTACAGGATACTTTCGGGTGTCAGTAGTAGTCTAGCACGGTAGAGAGAGCCCACCTTTCTTGCAGCGGTTCTGCATATATATATATATATATATATATATATATATATATATATATATATATATATATATATATATATATATTAGTATAATCCGGCTGCATTGTTTCTCTCACGCATGTTTAATTGAACAGTAGGAATAATTCCTATTTGTTTCTCTTGCGATTCATTTTTTCTTTTTAGCGCGCCATTGTTTGAACGTTCTGTTCGAATGTAAAAAGAAGTCGCGAACATTTTCGATTTCTATGAGTCGTCTTCGGGCGAGAGATGAATTAAAAATTGCGTTTAGTAAATTTACTGAAAATATCGATCAAAATCGTTAAAAATCATTAAAAGCACTTAAGTGACCCCATTATATAGAGCCTGATATATATATATATATATATATATATATATATATATATATATATATATATATATATATATATATAAATAAATAAATAAAAATGTTATATACGTCCAAATTAAAAAGGGCGACTTTCTAAGTAAATAAAAAAATGAGCTCCGAGGCGGAGCCAATATTAACCGTATGTATCGCTTGAAAAAACAACAATAACAAAAATCTCTCTCTCTCTCTCTCTCTCTCTCTATATATATATATATATATATATATATATATATATATATATATATGCTTATATATAGATATGGCTTGATTATAGATTTATCTTTTTCAATTTTTCTAATTATCTTTTTGTGTCAAAAAGATTAATTAATGTTGCGTAAGGATCACCAATACTCACGATTCTTTGTCATTTAAAAAATGATAACAGAAAAAGGGTTATTTAAAAAATTAAAAAAATTAAAAGGCATAATCAAGCGTATAGGTTCTGTTATAATTAACGATGTTTGTTTAAATAAAAGAATATTGCAAAAATACATACACACAAGCACACACATACATGTTTAGTTTTTTTAGGATTTATAATTTCTTGTAAAAACAGAGTCGAAAATTCCTTTGAAATTCACCAATAATAATTGTCGGTTAAGCCTAAACTCTGTGGATTGCTTCCTTCTTAACTTCAGTTTGTTTGTCTTCATGTCTAATGTAAACAAATTCTTATTGCACTCTTCTATTAAATAATATAATTCTGCCCAGTGTCTCACCGTCTACTTGACAAACTCATTTACCCTTTTTCTCTAGTAGCCTTTAGCCTTTTTAAGGCTTTTACTTCATAAACATTTTGTTATTTCCCTCTTTCGCAACTAAAATGAAGCTTTCTCAATTGTCTTCCCCACCTACGTACTACACTGATGTTGCACGCAGCAATCAAACATCGACTTTTGCAGTTATTTAAAGATCACTGCTATTCATGTGAATTTATTATCTGATTGTTTAAGTTTAAAATAAGATCCCTCGACGAGATTCCTTACTACGCACTTTTGAACCTAATTTAATTAATTCATTGTAGTCCAAAATATAATTATATGAATTGTTATATGCGTTTTTATAAATCTTATAAGTGTATGCATGTTGGCCCATTCTATATTTTTCTTTGCTATATGCATTATAATATAGTTGAAAAGAATATATATATATACATACATATATATATATATATATATATATATATATATATATATATATATATATATATATATATATACACGCACACACACATATATGCATGCGTGTTTATAGAATAAAACGACTATTCAATTATATTTCACCTTTTATTTATACTAATCCTTTAATTTATGAAGCTCAATGTAACTAGAGAGCATAAACAAATAAATGAAAAACAGTATAGATTCCAAATTTCAAGATGTACATCTTACTGTTTATTTCTTTAAGTGTGTTAAAATGTTAAATTCTTGACAGCACCTGCTTCGTGGCGCAGAATCATTCATGCATTCATTCAGAGGCCACCCCATTGCACCAGGGGATCAACACACTTTTCAACACATCCAGGTACAATTTGGTGTTGACTTCAAAACCGACTTCGAAGTTGTGAGGTGGCATGATGTGGCCCCTACTTGAAACCACAACAAAGATCATAACCGTGTCCAGAAACTTTGTTTTCATCACCCTGGACACGTCCCTGTTATTCATGGCAACCTAGCGACACATTTAAGGGTGCTGACGATGGTTTTGTTGTTCATAACTTATATCGGTAGAGTGCGTGAGTTGTACAGCGACGCATCTCCAATCTCGCTCGTTCAACATTGTGCCACTGAGATATGCATGGTAGAACGCTCCTAACGCTCTTCGGGTTTATGCACAACTGGCCATCTAGTAGATGGTCTGCAACAACAAAAAGAGAAAACCGGTTTACATCAAACAGAAATGGAATAATGTCGTTCTTTCTAGGGCGCAATTTTAATGTTCCACCTTGTATAAGTTGCGTCTAGTAACCTTTACATGGGATCGAAACGTTTCTATCACGACCATTATCTATTTAGGCTCTAAAACTCAATTATTTCTAAGATTAATTCCTTACATGATGTATGATGTAATTAACTAACCCACATTTGCTTTTGTAAAATGAGGGGGGGTCGAATCCTATCAATGATACCTAATAAATCAATTTTTTGCACTAAACTGATATTAGTGCTAATTAATATGTAAGTATGTTTTTATAATTAGTTTTAATAATATATATTTTCAGTTTTACGGAGATACATAACTAGCTCCACCTACTCGGCGTTGGCCGGAATGCTGTGAAATCATTTTTGTTTTTAACTTTTATGTAGACAACAGTTACATTTTTAGTCTGAGATATGCATTGCTTATTTCTATTTTTAGGTGATTATTTAAAATGTTTTTATTGCCAATCGTTTTGGTCAAGACTAATATTTTTTATACAAATGGTAAAGAAATAAGTTATTATATTTGAAAAAAAAGAAAGAGAAAATTTATTACAATTTTGATATATCCGCTTAAGTGTTATTTTCGGCATCGATCAGTAGTCGAATACTTCTAGAAATGTGAGAAAAATTAGCGGAAAACGAGAGTAACCAGTTTAATTTGTTTCTCCATAAGAGGTATATCGTGTTTGTGAAAAGTTGTCTGCTATTATTGTCTGTTTATTTTTTTAGAACGTCTTTGAACTCAGTTTTTTCTTTATGAATATTATTTGCTTACATGTGTTTGTTAAAATTATTTTCCTGTATTTCAAATTTCCGATATACATATCGTATAAAGTTGTTTCTAAAAGAGAGTGTGCGAATTGTATGAACTGCACAAATGATTCATAGCTTGGGGTCGCTTAATTTTTAAAAGCACTGTTCTATCTGTCGATAACTCAAACGGTAGCGACCAAGGCCCGAGCACTACATGTTTCAAATTCAATTTTAACTCATGCCACTAAAGTTTATATCTTTTTATTTTTTGAAACGATTACTATATGATATGTAATAATCATTACAGTATAATATTTAATAGAGAATAGGCTATGTAATGATCAATACGAAATGTGTATGAATTAAAATAACATATTTAAGCGTATTTTACAATCGAGACAGCCAGGGGGCACTACTATATATTGGATACAATATTTTAATCAATACAGGATTGGCTGTATAATAATAAATGCGAAATCTGCATGAACTAAAATATAATACTTAAGCGTATTTTACGACCGGGCAACGCCGGGAAGCTAGATAGTATTTGTATATATGTTCAGTAAAGATGTGTGCATGAGAGTGTAGTGTGTTGGGTGACTTGGAAATTCATTAGGGGAGTATATTATTGTTGTTGTATATGTGATAATAGACATGGGTTTGTGTTCAGAGGATTATTCATTATTCATACGTTATTCACATAATTTATATTTCTTACAGCTGTCTGATCTATACCCTGCTTTCTTTGTACTAGCTTGTTTGACTTCTTGGTCAAGTTATTTCTATCAATTCGCTGTTTTTATATCTGGTCGTATACAACTTCCTATTCGTTACATGTTTGAATCTAGGGGTATTAAACATGCAACATATATTAATAAAAACTAAAGTTATAAAAAAAAAAGAAACAAAAATATTTCCAAATGGTCTAAGGGAGATAAGCAAGTTTTTAATTTAGTCTAGTTTATATTTAGTAGAAAGATCGAGTTATTAAAAATTAATAACAATATTTCTTTAGTCAGAGACAAAGTCAGAAAATCTGTATAATTACCAAATTCCAGTTTTTGTTTGAGGGTAGTTGAAAACATCATCACATAAGAAAACAATAGAATACCTTTCAATAGGATAACCAATACAATATTAGTTCCGATCAGACGGTGAATTAAAAAATAGATATTTCTGTAGACTAAACAACCAAAACTGCCATGTTAAGAGCGGCTTTCGTAATAGACACCGCTAACTTCCCCATCTTAAGAACGGCGTTCGGAATAATACCACCCCCAATATTCCCATGCAAAGAACGGCTTTCGGAGTAGACAACCCTCTTTTCTGGAGGAGAAATGATTCCTTCAAATTTAACCGTGATAGTTATTGCCAGCATACCCACCAGCAAATGTAAAAAAAAAATGAGGGTAGTAATGTTGGTAGAGAGAAGTAGTTTTGTTTATCGGGCGTGCGTACAAACCTGGAATTACAGTGCATTATGCAGGTCTTTCTATCTGTATAAGTGCTTATCTTCGTAAAATTTGAATGATATTTTCTTAATCAGCATAGTCGAAAACCTCGTCATTTTGAAGAAAATTGTGGCGGTGGATCTAATGTACAAATTTACCTCCCACTCAAATTTAAAACAGAATGAACGTGTGCACAATCTCGAGAATCAGCCCGGAAAAGAAAATTAAATAAAATCTCTGCGGAACTCAAAATTGGTGAAAACATAAACATATAAAAAATAATTGTTTCCATATGTAATAAAATTTACGTTAAAACTGTAAAAAATCGGTAATTATGCATAAAATTGTGCCACATCTGGGTAGGAGCTACTAAAATAGCCTATCTTGCCTTGACAAAGTACAAAATAGACTTCTTGGCTTAGTGGGGGATGCCCTTTTCTCTTCCCTGCAACCTCTCTCTCACAGAAGAGACGTCGCGAGCTTGTCTTTTTTATCATTATTTCCATGGCAAGTGCTCGTCTGAGCTCCAATCTCTGCCCCCCTCGCCAATCTTTCCCGAAAAACACCCGTTTAGCTGAAACCACTGTCAATACTTTTCCCCACTCTTTATCTGTGCCTAAATCAAAACGAAGATTCCATGAACAAAGCTTCTTTCTTAGAAGTGCACGCCTGTGGAACTCTCTTCCCTTTGCCTGTTTCCCATCTGACTACAACCTGGATGTTTTCAAGTTCAATATAAACAAATTCCTGATAAACCGCCCCCTTAAGTAGGACACTTTATCAAATCTCCATTACTAACGATTACTACGATATTATCCGATTGATTATTGTACACGCAATAGCACTTATCCCCGATTGGCTTCCGGACCTTGATAAGTGGTGACTACCATGTAAAAAATAAAATAAAATAAAAATAAAACCGACACTGCCTTTCAAACACACCAACAGATTTGTCAATTGAGGTATGGACGCATAAAATAGATACAATAATTCCACTATCCTTCAAGACTTCTTATTTATATATTTGGGCAAAAATACTAAATAATTTATTGTTAATATATTTTTCAAACATATTTACTACTTATTTATTGTTTTTTTTATTTGAATATACTTATTTAAACCTGCGCAATTTATTACGATCGTCACCGATTTAAACATAAATGTTTTGGCAATATCATCTACTAGATTCGTACTTATTATATTATTAGAATTCAATGTCTTTTTAAAGATATGTGAACTATTCACATTTCAAAACTGTTAAACTATTTTCTGTTGCATATTAATCTTTTGAAAACTGCTTAAACTGTAAAAATATGACACACTCAGTGTTTACTCTCTGTGTTTCTGTAAATAAATATATTTTTTAAATATCTAAATAGTTTGACAAAATATATAACCTTAATTTAAATAAACATAGTTATTTGAAAAGATATTCGAGTAAAAAATAAACAACTTATTGATACAAAAAATTTTCGTAGTTTTATATATTTTATTATAAGGGCATGAAAAAACAAGCATAAAACATTATTAACTATAAAAATAGTCTAACAGTTTTAAAATGTGAATAATTCACATTTGTTTACAAACATTAAATTCAAACAACAAAATAAGTACAAAACCAATAGATGATATCGCCGAAACATTTATTTTTAAATCGGCGCAGGTTTAAATAACGCATATGTAAAAAAAGTACATTAAAAAAAAGTAACTATGTTTGAAAAAATATATTTACAAAATTATCTTGATATTTTGCCCAAATTTATAAGTAAACAGTTTTGAAGAATAGCGGAAGTATTGTATTCTTTTTGTGCTTCCATACTTCAATTGACAGACCTGCCGGCGTGTTTGAAAGTTAGGGTCTGGTTTTGTACACAATTACCAAAAAATCTAATTGCTAACTAGAATAGTAAATCCCCCCCCAAAGAAAAAATGGCTCTTTTTTCAGGGCAGGTTTTCAATTTGAGAGGACAGATAGTGCAGTGTCGGTATTTTTTATATGTTTACATTCCCAAACCATGGCAGTGTTTACATTTTTTAGATGTTCCGAACGTGCAAGCAAAGACAGAGGAGACATTATGCATATAAAGTTTTTTTACTTGTGCACCATTGGTCCAAGAATTAAGGTTATCAGTATTTAATTGCCTGTTTATGAACGGTTAATATGTTTGCATCGCTGTGAAATGCTTTTTTCTTCGGCATAAAAAATGTAAAAAGCGAGCGAGAGAGACAGAGAGCGAAATAAAGAGAAAAAGAATATATACAGAGAGAGAGAGAGAGAGAGGGAGAGAGAGGGAGAGAGATAGAGAGTGAGGTAATATAAACTGGAGGAGATATTGTTGACGTCGTAAAATGTAAGAAAATGAACGCAGCAAATTACCTAGAGGGCAAAAGTAGGTATCATTGCCATATTTGAATGGCTCATTAGCGTTCGTTTAGCATGCGAATAGCGTTAAGATGGAATATAAAAATGTTCAAGCTCAGCCAATCAGAGTGGGGAGACTTTTTTATTTTTTTGATCCGAAAAGGGAAGTATAATGCTATTTCTACGAGTTTATGATCCAGTTACGAAGGTTGCAAGCACAATATATCCATAATATGTATATTTCTTCCCAGTGTTGACTTGGAGCAGTAGAAAGGATTGATATTTAGAGGGAAAATATGAACTACTTCCGCTAAGTAATGTTGCGATTGTGATATGTTGCTCTTAGGAAGAAATGTGGAATTTTAATATAACAACTAAATGTGTGTAAAATTTGTCTAAAAATTAGTTCTATAGTTACATAAGATAATGGCCAATAGTCTAGACATAATAAATTTGCATGTGGCATCTATTGTTGCAGATATACCTTATTTAGTCCGGAGGAGAATTCCTGAAATCAAAGTATTATATATGGAGATACTGTTTTCTGATTCCGCCCTTAAACCACTGTAACGTTAACTCTCTTGTCCCCTCTCTTTGTTGCATTAAATAAAGTAGTTGAATAATAAATCATTTTCTTAACAATTAATAAGAAGTGACTTTTTCAATGCATTTTTGTTATTAATCAGTCGTGGAAACAGAGAATTTTTGTAATGTTAAAATTTCAGTACATTAAATAACGTAATTGAAAAACAAAACAGTTTTTCCTAAAATTAATCAGAAGTGACTTTTCCAATTTTTTTTTTAATTAATGAAAAGTAAACTTTTCCAGAGCATTTTTCTAATGTTAAAATTTTGTAACAATTACTAAAATAGTTGAAAAACGAAACATTTTTTTCGTACAATTTATGAGAAGTAACTTTTTAAGGGCATTTTATTAATTAACTAAAAATGACTTTTATAGGGTATTTTGTAATGTTAAAAATTGTAACATTAAATAAAGTATTTGAAAACCAAATCATTGTTTTCACAATTAATCAGAAATGACCTTTCCAGTGAATTTTCATAATGTTAAATCTTTGTAACATTAAATAAGGTAATTGAAAAATGCAATATTTTTCTTTCATTTAATAAGAAATGACTTTTCTAGGGTATTTTTTATAATATTAAATCTTTGTAAGATTAAAAAAAGGTAATAGAAAAACAGAAAATTTTTCTTTCAATTAATAAGAAATTACATTTTAGGGTATTTTTGTAATGTTAACACTTTGGTACATTAAATAAAGTAGTTTAAAGACAACAACATCAACAACAACAACAACAACAACAACAACAATTTTCTTACAATTTTTACGAGACATTTTCTTTTACAATTAATCAGAAGTGAAGTCTCCAGAGTATTTTTGTAATCAACCACAATTGAATTTTTCAAGGCATTCATCGATAAGTCAAATATCAACTTCTTTCGTGTAATTAATGCTTTTGTTATGTTAAATGTTTTGCGTTCAGTAAAACAAAAGTTATGATGAATTTACTTGCGTTCAAAATCGTAAAAAAAAACTGGTTTCCATAGCAACCACGTCGCTCCAGCGAGTACTGTATCTACCAATTCACCGCTCTCGCGAAAAGAGAAGTAATAAGCGAAACAGACAGAATGAAAGAATGAAAGGGAGATAATTGGGGATTTTATTGAAGCAGGCGAGTGCTGTACATTGTTATTGCATATGTGTATGTTATGTTTATGGGGGCAAAAAATAAGACTGAAATTAAAATAAGGAAATAGAGAATTTACTGCAAGCCTGAAAAAATCATGGATTACAATAGAAAAATGCGAACATGAAAAATAATATGCTTACGATTAAACACAGAAAATGAAAGGGGCAAGATATTCTAGTAAGAATGTAATAAATTTAAAACTTAAAATATTTCAGCATTAATTTTTTTTAAATTCAGTTTAACATTATATAATCAATTCTTAATACTACAATATTTTAAGTTATAGATTTACTATATTTTTTTACTAGAATATCATGTCTTTTCCTTTTCCATGTTTAAGGTTAACTATATAATTTTTCATGCTCGCATTTTTCTATTGTAATATAAAAATTGCAATCCAATATTTTATTTGTAAACTTGATAGGTGGTAGGTGATTATTTTTATGAAAAATTACGTTTGAGCTAAAAACTAAAACCGACATATTGTTTTTAAGTTTTTAGTTGGTTAGCAAGATTGCGTTTATCCAATGAGAATGTGGCATACATTTTCCTCATCCAATCAGAATGTTGGTAAAGTTTGACTTATTAGCGATATCAAGTTTTTTTTTTGAACATTGAATATTGAAATATTCCATTTTTAATCTAATAGATGGACAGGATGATAACAGTCGAAGCGAATTACCGTATTAATATATATATTTTGAATATCTAGATTTGGAATAGTGGGGAGATTCCCCAAGATTGGAGTGACGCCATCCTTCTTCCCTTTTTTAAGAAGGGTGACAAACGGACATGTAGTAACTACAGAGACATCAGCCTTATAGATGTCGCTGCCAAAGTCTTCACTATCCTCATTCTGAGACGGTTTCAATACGAAAGGGACAGAAGGACTCGTCCTAACCAATGCGGATTCCGACCTGGCCGCGGATGCGTCGACCAAATATTCACGCTGAGGCGAGCCTTGGAACAGCGCTGGTGCTACCAACAGCGTACAATCGTATGCTTTATCGACTTCGCTGCCGCTTTTGACTCAGTCGACCGCGGTACCCCGTGGAGAGTGATGGAAGCAGATGGTATCCCCCCGAAGCTACTCAACTTGATTAAGGCCTACTACCATCGGACTCGCACGCGTGTCGGCTGTTATGGCCAGGACTCCTCTTTCTTCAACGTCAGCAGTGGTGTCCGCCAGGGATGCGCGCTCTCGCCCACTCTTTTCAATTACGCTATTGATTGGATCATGGAGCAGGCGCTGCCTGGATATCCTGGCGTCGTGGTGGGACGTAACTTTCATCTCACCGATTTGGACTACGCGGACGATATTGCGGTTCTCGGGGAGAGCTACAGAGACATACAGACGGTGCTGAATCGAATCCAGGAGAAGACAGCTGCCATCGGCATGAGAATCAACGCCAGCAAGACGAAGATTCTATCGGCTGGCATCCCCCAGGCAGAAAGGTCCTCCGTCACTCTCAACGGGGAAACCCTCGAGGAGACGGATAGCTTCAAATACCTGGGCTGCACCTTCATTGGTACCGGTCAAGGCATGAATGAGATTGAAGCGCGCATTAATGCCGCACGAGCTGCCTTTTGTCGACTCCAAAGGCGATTATGGTCACGGCCTGAAATACGTCTGAGGACAAAAATACGAATCTACCAGGCCCTCGTCTGCTCAATACTTTTGTATGGATGTGAGACCTGGCCCATACGGAAAGCGGATCTGCGACGCGTAGAAGTTTTCGACCACTACAACCTCCGCCGCATTCTCCATGTCCGTCCCTTGGATTTCGTCGCCAACAAAGAAGTCCGGCGTCGCTGCAATCTCCAGGCAATTACTGACCTACTGCGGGCCCGACGCCTTCGATGGTTCGGCCATGCCTCTCGCTGTGATGCAGGGGTCTTTATCCGCGAGGCTATCTCCCCACGTCCTCTACCCAGCTGGAAAAAACGTGTCGGTGGCCAACTAAGAACGTGGCTCGGGACTATCAAAGCCGACGCTGAGCTTATTTCGGGCCCGCTCATCTATGGCCTGTCTCGTTGGAGACGTGACTGGCTATTGCTCACTCGGGATCTTGCCTCCAATCGTCGGGCTTGGGCCGCAGCGGTACGAGATGTGCATCTTCATGAAGCCGACTCAACTCCTCTAGGGTGAATGTCGTTTCAAGTACAAGTACAAGTATTCGCCCCGCCTTACAATATTATTTATAACGTTATTTGATTATATACATGTGTATTATATAGTTTACTTTACTTTATATATATATATATATATATATATATATATATATATGTAAATAATCAATATCACATAACGTATTTCAAAATTCGAGTGTTTAGCAAAGAATATGACGCTACTTTGAGAGAATTGTGAATATCGCTTTAAAGCCAGATGATAGGCCAAAGATATCACGGAGAGGATTTACCCAACATGACGCCCCGATAACACGTTTGATGAAATTACACGGCAAAACAGAACAGACTAATTCAATCGATTACATTTTCATGTTTAGAAAAGGTAAACGACATTCAAATCCTTGGACGCCATTATTGATCGATATCCAATTGAATCCGATTCATCCGCCACCTTTCAGTCATTCGGTAAGGATCTCTTCAATACTGATGGAGAACCATTAATGTCGGACGCGAACCTATCGCATTGCTCATCAAAATAACTTCTTGCTTTCTTCATCAATATACAAGATTCACTATACTGCCCTTTGCAATTGTTTTGGGACGTTTGTTAAAGTATTTGGCTGGCAGATAATCAGGTTTATTTGTGAATGGTCCTGTTCGAACCTCTTCTTGTCATTAATCTCGATGAAACAGTTTTATTTCGTCCTCGAAGAATTACACTTTTAAGATAATTCATCTCTAAGAGAAATTCTGTTTTTAGTCAATCAGATATTCATCAATGCTGTGCAGTTATGCAGACATGAAAGAAGTAAATAGACAACTTAATGTCATTAATGATAAAGACTACACTCAGGGGTTCCTGATGAACCTAAACGAGATAATATTGATTATCTTCCATCTTTGATGAATTAGACAATCACTCGGTAAACAGCGATTTGGGGCTGAGTCTATCTATCTTCATATTAACCTATAATATTGCCCACTGAGACACTGCGTGTTCTACTGCTTCTTTAGCACTGGTCATATTTATATAAACTTCGCACTCCTTATTTTTTTCCTTTAGTCCTCATATTCCATGAGCGATGTTTCTTCTAAAAAGGAAGGATTTTTGTGTTCTACGTTAGAATATTTTCATCTAACGCATATGATTGGTTAATTCTTGACCTTGAAGTAATCCTTCTTTTTAAATATTAGCTCTTTGCATTAGACGGCTTCAGGACTTGTCTAGAGCGATTCCCATTAAAATGGTTTGTACGATAAGCGTTCCAAAAGTAAGGCATGCTATTTTTAACTAAAACAGTTGAAGAGCTACGAAGACGGAAATGATACTATTAAATCAAGCGACCTTTTGTGTTTCAGAATTTATTTTCGACATAATCACCACCATTCTCAATGCAATTTTGCCAGCGATGGGCTGGTGGCTTTGCATAGGCGTCTAAAGCGAACTTCGTCTAAAGCGAACTTCGTTACTCGTACCACTCTGAAATCGACGAATCCATCTCTCAACTGTACTGACATCAACTGCATCCGTTCCGTAAACGTTTAACAGGCACCGATAAATGTTGATCGATTGAATTTTTGCTGCACTGATTAATTCATTGACACATCTCTGTTTCTGACACACGTCCCTGATAGGGGTTGCTTTCTTAGCGTCTCACACAATCAATATATGCAACAGAGAGATGAAACTTGCAAATCATGAATTCATAAGGTTAGTCATTATAATAATACAATTTGCAATCCTCTCTAATCCCAAAAGGAGGCATTACTTTTGGAAGGCTCCTTTTATTAAAAATATACTGACACCTAATATACAAAACCTGTAAATTAATATAAAATACCGATGTTTCAAATTTTTAAACTACTTTGTACGACTGCGGGTGAGCGCCGTCGACGTAAAGAAGCAGAAACTCTAAACACGAACACGTATTATTACTTTTTGTGACGTATATATTTATCTATTTCGTGTTTGTATATCATATGTCATGTTCATTCGTTTATCTTCATTTTTCCCGTGTGAAAAAAGATATTGATGGCAACAATACCAATGATAAGTAAAATAATTCCGATGAAACGAAATAGAAACTCCCTTCATCCTTTCAGTATTTATCTTCATCAGAATTCAATAAAAGCTGTGTTTCTATTCTTGGGAAACTCGTCTAGCATTAATTACTGTAAGGAATTATTATATTTTTCTCTGTGCACTTAAAGCTAACTAAAACTACCATGTACACAGTATCTTTCCAAAACCTTCCCATCTGTGATTTATAATATCACGGGTCTGCTTCCAAACCGAATACAAAATATTCAATGTTTATCAAAATATGACCATCATTTTCAACTTTCTGAAAGTGTCTCGTCGCTTACAATCTCTTTAGTCCTCATAATCAGTGGCCTTTACCGTTAGGAAGCGGCGACACATTCGCAAAAAGATTCTAGTATGATTGGTTGATTATTTTTAAACGATCTTTTAAGGTCATTTAATGCTTGAAAGGTTATTCATCGTAGATTCTTATGCGTGAGTTGTTTGCAGTAATATTGGGGCGTATGAGTTGCTTTAGAAAACGTATAGTAATAGGAACAGTTAGAGGGTAAGTAATGAGATTATTGGCGCCTATTGCTTTTTGTTGGTAAGAATATTTAAGAGGTGGGTAAAAAGATTTTTGTGTTTTTCAAATATTCTTATAAAGTCTTGTAATTTTAAGAAAATGAAATATGTTGTTACATGGATTTTGTCAAACAGATCTTTCATATTGTTTACATTGTAATATATTTGTCTGGTTTGTTATAGATCTTTACCGGCAATGATTACATGTTCAACAGTCAATCATGACTGGCATGGTATGCATGTTGGAGGTTCTCCTTGCAGGAAATTTGAATAAGTTCAGTGAGTATGACCGATTCGGAACCATGATAATACCACCTCCTCCCTCCTCAATCCTTATAGTCCTGATTGCCATTCTTTATTGATAAGCATAATACAATGTAGTTTATTTTATTAGTAAAACTCCGCATTTTTCTGTTTTTTAATGAAGCAGATAGTTATATATATATATATATATATATATATATATATATATATATATATATATATATATGTTTACTAGCTGGATTCAAATGTTTGCATTAGTATTTTCGGATACACACAAACTATCAATCCTCATTTAAAAGAATTACGAAACATCACTTGTTTTAGATTTTCCTTTATACACCTTATGTCTATTTCATTCCTATAGTCTTCTGTATCTGGTGTTTCTCTATTTTTATTGCTCAATGTCTTCGATGTCCCTTTTACTCTTTCTCTCTCTACTTTTACACCATCTTTCTTCTATAACCACGCCGATCCCTTTTTTAACTTCATCATTTTTAACTTTTTCACTTTACCTTGGTCACACTGCTTTTACCATTTCTATTTTCTCGTTCTCGTTTTTCATCCCACCCTCTCCTTTTTATCTTACTGTTTCCTCACTGCTATCGTTTTCCAAACTTTTACTCCCCTTTCGGTGTTTGTTCCTTCTCTTTCTCCATCTTAATTATTTTTATCTTTTTATTTGTCCTCGTACACCTTCTCCAAATTATTTTATTCTCTTCCTCCGCCTTTTCGATCGCTAATATTTCTATCTTCATCTGTCGTTTTTCCCTTCTTCCGCCACCATTCTATAGCATTTACTTCATTTTCGACTCACTAATATTTGTACAAGGTGAACCATAAGTTGTTCCAGTTGTACCAGTTTATTCCTGCATTTAAGCCGAATCTCAGCATTGCAATTCGATGCAAATTCAATAGAAAATCTCACTCAATATAATATAGGTTTCTATTTTCGGCGAGAAATTGGTTAAGTCGAAAATTGAATTGTTGCTATTTCAACATTCTTATCGTTTTAAATGTGAAAATCGAGGTTGCGTAACGACTAAAAACTTCTGATTAATTGAACACAATTATGTCAGTGCAACATGTAATATTCCTGAATCTTATTTATGAAATAATTTTTCTTTTTATTCTCATTCTATACACACATACACAAGCCCCCCCACATATATATATATATATATATATATATATATATATATATATATATATATATATATATATATATATATATATATATATATATATATATATATACTAGCATTTCAGCCCGGCGTTGCCCGGGTGTTTGGAGGTGTATGTTGAGAAAAAAAAAGAAAAAAAAAGCGGTCAATTTTTTTAAACTTTGACCCCTATTATGTCCCCTTAAGATTTATTGTTTTGGACTCGAATCAAGTTATTAAGTTATATCCATGTGCAAGGAACCTATATCTAAAATTTCAATGTTTAGACCCATAATTGGCGGAGGAGTTTGGTAGAATTCTCAAAGGTCAAATCGTTGACTTTGACCCCTTGCTCGGGTGTTTGGAGGTGTATGCTGTGCAAAAAAAGCAAAAAAAAACAAAAAAAATGGTTAATTTTTTAAAACTTTGCCCCCTATTATGACCCCTTAAAATTTATTGTTTCGGGCTCAAATCACTTTATTAAGTTAGATCCATGTCCAAGGAACCTATATCTAAAATTTCAAGTGTCTAGACCCAAAATTGTCTGAGGAGTTTGGTAGAGTTCTTAAAGGTCAAATCGTTGAAATTTGACCCCTTAACAGCCAAATTTCTGGCTGACACCCGTCACATCGATTTTCCCAAATCTCAGTACCCGGTATTTCAAATTTCGAGTCTATAGACTAAAAATTGACAGAGTTATTGCGTAGGTAAATGTACACAGACAGACAGACACACAGACAGACAGACAGACACGTTCACTTATATATATATATATATATATATATATATATATATATATATATATATATATATATAGTAGAAATGGTAATTAATAAAAACCTGAACAGGGTGCTCAATACTGTTGTAGAGCAAATATGCGTTTTATTTTTTATTACCGTTTTTCTGTTTACTTACATTATTGTTTCAGCTACGCTTATATTTACGTTTAACGAAAATATTACGTCTATATATCCATGAATGAATTTTGATTTACATCTATGTAGACGAATATGTCTATCCCAATAACTGTCTGTATATCTGGGTATGTGTATATGTGTATGTATGCATGTATGGGTCCATGTGTGTGTTCGTGTGTACGTGAGGATATCGATATATGTACGTGCCTGTGTATATGTATATGTGAGAGTATATATGCCCGCTACCTGCTGTCCACATATGTATGTATAAGCGTGCAGCTGTGTGTATGTCGATGTATGTGTTCACGAGTATAAGTATCTGTATGTGCGCGTATGCTTGAATATATGCGTTGAGATGCATGTACGTCTGAATCAATGTATGCATATAGGCCCACGTATACGCTTGCATGGATGTATGTGTGTGTGTGTATATATGTGCGCATCCATGCTTACGCACACGTACTCAACTTAACACTTTAAGGTCAATTGAGGTCAACGGAAGCAATGCGGGTGTATATGTATGTGCTCGCGCGTACGGCCCAGGCTAACCTCCTCAAAGCACTTAAAAACAAATAAAAATCAAATAGATAAACCGAATCGTATCCCACCCCACCTCCTAACCTAAGCGAACACCCAACAGGCCAAGACATACTTATCAAGAAATTATCTCACTAACGAGACGCCAACAACCTAAACCTTCGAACTTGAAATTTAAAGTAACCCCCTCTTCTTACCCCTACATATCTCCCGTCCCCCTCCATGTATCCCTATGTCCTTAGCCACACCAGAGATGAACTTCCCAGACCCCCCACAACAAACTAATGTTCTTGAACTACAAAACTAAAGCACTACCAACCTACCAGGCACCCCCTCCTACCTTTCTTCCTTTTTCCGCTTTTCTCGCACCCCTCCCCTGACATCATTCTTTCATTCCACCATAAACGAACATTTCTGTAAAGTCTGAAGAGGCTACAAGACGGCAAAAAAAAAAAACGGTCGCGTAGCTGAAACAATAATGTAACTAAACAGAAACACGGTAATAAAAAATAAAACGTATATATATATATATATATATATATATATATACACATATATATATATATATATATATATCTATATATGAGGGGCGTTCCATAAGCCATGCTTCCATGCTTTTTATTCCACCCTAATGAATCAAAGGAAATTGCAAGTTGTATTATTATAATGATTGAACTAATGCTTTTATAATCTGAAAGTTTAATCTTTCTGTTGAAAGTGTAAGAAAACAATATATATATATATATATTGGTTAAAGGAATATACATATTTGTTAAAAGAAATATATATATATATATATATATATATATATATATATATATATATATATATATAAGGATTAAAGGATAAAACAAGAGAACGAGAGTTACGAGACAGCCGAAAATAAACTAACGGTCAACGTTCTATTCTCGCTGGTTGCGTCTTAATGATTAGGTTTCGTCTTTTTTTCATCGTCTGGCTTCATTTCAATGATTTGAAGTATAAAATAGGAATTAAATTTAGAAACGGTTGTTAACGGGTGAAGCCAAGTAGTTTACAATACAGATACTGGCATTCTTTTCCAATCAGTTTATATCGATACGTATAAGGATCCTTTTAAACTCGATAATTCATTATGTATAAACGGTAAAATGAAAGAAATAGAATGAGAGTGATGAGAAACTGTCGGCATTTTTCAACCATAGGATATGTTACTTTTATGTTATCCACATTTTATTTTGATGTATTTTTCTTTTTTATTTCATGCATTATGCATAAAAAATAAATAATAAGGTTTGTTAGTAATAAATCTCGTATATATTTCTACCGATTTACGTTTTGTATGTAATTAGCAGTGCTTTATATGTTTCTTTTATGGAGGTCTTTAAATTGTTACGTTCTAAGCTATATAGACAAATAGAAAATTGGAGAAGTGGATACTAAGAGAGGGACATAGAGAGAAAGAAAGTTAGAGAAAAAAGAAAAATGAATGAGAGAGAGAGAGAGAGAGAGAGAGAGAGAGAGAGAGAGAGAGAGAGAGGCGGAGATACAGAAAGGATAATGCGCGGGCCCAAAGGCCAGCCAGAAACTGACACTTCTTTCAATCATCGTCAATTTTCGAACCACCGCAACAACGAGGAGAAGAATCTTTTTCACCTAATAGCGTCTACATTCAATTGTCTTCTGTTTGCTTTAATAATTACTAACGGGACCTGTGGAAATTTCACATCGGCATCTTTTATATGTAATATATTGCTGCTGGGCATTTGTGGACGTTCAGTGCGATTTATTGTAGTCCTTTTGTTAGAACTGTAAAAGTATTTATCCAAGTAATCTGGTTAATCTTGTGTCAGAATATATCTGGTTATTAGGGTTTATCTCCAATATCCTTGTAAGGGTCTGTGATATATTTCCATTGTATGGACACCCAGCACGAACGGAAACTCCACCATATCATTATACCATCTTTAGACAGAACAGATAAAACACTTGGATCCTTGTCAGAAGACCAAAAGGGCACACTTTAGTTTCACGTATGGCCCAAAAGCGACATCATTTTTTATTTTTATTTTTTTTATATTGCGTCTTCGCTTATCGGAAGATTCTATTAATTAAAAAAGGAGAATAGAAGGTGATCACACACTGCCGACATTAAATTAGCGCATCTATATACTAATTCACTGTTCATAGTATTTTAAACCCTTCTATCCTCCTTTATAATAAATAGGATCTCCCGATCGCATAATTCATTATATAGGAACCATGACACACGTACATACGTTTAATGTACTGCGGTATTAATATATAGATAATACACGGCAAAGTGACGATGGAAAATAAAACGCGTGCGTAAGTAAAGAGTCCTTGTATAAATTATTATTGTGTTCCCTTATCAAAAGAGGGACGTATATTCTGAAGATTTGTCATTTACGTCCGCACGCTTATCATTGAAACGCTCAAATTCAAGCGTGACAGACCACCAAACCTGCTATTTCAATCTTACATACCTATAAAATGCTATGCAAAACCTTCGCGTGGAAGACTAACGCTCATGCTATTTGAAACTTAAGCTAGGCAGTTCAACAAAAGTATTATTTCAAACTGTGACAGAACGACAAAATACCATTTCACACTTAAACATGGCAGACTGTTGAAAATTCTATTTAAATCGGAAGTGTGACAGATTGACGCGCGTTCTATTTGAAACTTAAGCTTGGCAGTTCAAAAAATATTACTTCAAATTTAAGTTTGAGAGACTGTCGAAAATGCTATTTAAAACTTAAGTGTGACAGACTGACGCGCATACAATTTGAAACTTAAGCATGGCAATTTAACAAAATATTATTTCAAACTTAAGTGTGACAGACTGTTGAAAATGCTATTTAAAACTTAAGTGTGACAGACTGACGCGTATACTATTTGAAACTTAACCTTGGCAATTCAACAAAATATTATTTCAAACTTAAGTGTGACAGACTGTCGAAAATGCTATTTAAAACTTACGTGTGACAGACTGACAAAATACTTAACTTAAGCGTTATAGGCTGCTGAAAGTGCGATGTCAAACTTAAGGTCATCATTACTTCCCACATGCTCTTAATCACGGCTGTCACATGCCAGTTTCAATTTCTTTCAGGTTGCCACAACAGCAACTCATTTTATCTGCGAGTCGCGTCTCAACTTCGTTTTTATTTTTTCATTGGACCCTCATTCAGGGCTTATTTCGTGGCATTAAAAATGTAAAACTGCATCGTTTTGTAACACAATGCGTTTATGATACTAAGATATGTGTACGTTTCAATAGTTTGTTTTAAAAATATTAATTAATCGTGACACACCCACAAAAGTACTACTTCAACTTTAAGCGTGGCAGAACGCTGTAAATGCTATATCAAATATCAAATCTTAATCGATCAAAGAAAATTCTATTGTAAATTTAACCGTAGCAAACATGCGAGAATGTTATCTAAAACAAGCAACAAAATAGCTTCACATTCTTAAGTAAATCCAGCTCATCTCTTATTCGTCGATTCAGAACTATTGTTATAAAAAGATTAACTAATTCTCATAAATCGTGTAGATTTTAATATATGAAGATTTGTTGAGGAACTCGATCAACCGGCTGACCTAGCCTCTGATGAATTAGAAGAAACGTCTTAATGGCGGAAAGGATGTTTCTTTAAAGGCACAACCGACATATATTCTTTTTTATGTTTTCTCTTCTTTTTCATTGAAGTAAATTATCGTTGACACTTGATTAAAACAGAAGAAAAAGACAAGCAATCCGAATCGAATGTCAACAAGAAAATTAGAAAAAAGTCTCCATAAATTTGAAGTGTGTTTATCGATTGTGACACTACTGAACACGTGTTTTATTGATAGCCATAAATAGGCGAGAAAATCGCCACCTACGCAACGAAGTTAGGTGAGGAATCTTTACAAAACATGGCACATCAAAATGTATAAAAGTCATCATAGAAGAGAACTTGAATGCCTACTAAGCACTCTTCAAGTGTCTAAGGTCTTTCTGTATAAGAGTTTGTCAGGAAAATCTGGCATAAGAATACTTTTGCTACAAGTAACCCCTTACTAAATATTGCTATATACTGTATACAGCTATATACTCCACCAAAATACATGCATTCTTGTCCTGGAATCCAGTAAGACTAAGAGCGAAAAAAGAAAGATATACTATAACATTTTAAAATAGTCTATTCAGGAGAGGCAAATAATGTTCTGGATGTCTTTACTACCTCAGTGTTTGAGAGATAAAGAAAACATTTAATGGAATATTCGAATATGTATGCGTCTCATATAGAAATCTAGTATTAGCTGTAGGAAGGAGGGAGGCTTGATATCTGAGAATTTCGACTGAAATAAAATGAAGCAAAATATCAGATGTCATATACATATCAGCTTCAATCAATCTCCTTCCAAGTTTCTACATCGGCACTCATTTCTGCATCCATATTCCAACTCAAAAAAGCTTCATGTTATTTTATAATTGAAGCTACATTAAAAACTTGAATCGTAGTATTAGAATTTTAAACTAGATCGTCTTTTAACACAATGTGCTTATGATATTGGAATATGTAAAAATTTCATTAGAGAATAAACTATAATTTTGTTAAAAATCTATGATTTTTTTTTTCGGGTTTTAGAAAAATGAAATAAACCAGGGTGATAAGTAGTGTATTTTTTTATAAATTAAACGTATCTTCATCAGTAATATCCACAGTATCATATTCTACATCACTGTTTTCTATTTTTTGACTATTCATACAAGAAAAAATCGCTGTATAGATTATATCTCGACATGCCTGAAAAATAACGTGAATCCTTACACTAGAATTTCAGACGTGCAAAATCGTCACTCGAGTGCAGTATGCATAAAATTAATAATCAATGGTTTACACAGCCTGCGATGGGAAATGTGTCAAAATAATATACTACATGATCGGCACGTTTTTGACTTTCACTCATCATCTATGATACTACTCAGGAGCAGAGATGAATCCCTCACCCACAAATGGGCTTGTGATTATTATGGGACGGTATATTGAGCATTTATCGAATTTCGTCCTCAAAGATTCTGTAGTTCATGAGTATGCCATAACCAGCGTGTAACTATAGATTACGCCACCATCTGGGAGATTCGCTGTATAGTTAAAGAGATTAATATCGAGAAGGCATCTGGCTTCGAAGCCATCCCCGCTGAAGGTACTTGTCCGTTATGCGGGTAACAAGATCACCACAAAAATCCATCCACTATTCGATAATTGGATGATTGCTCCAGTTTACCAAGATAGAATAGACGTTATTCTGATCTTATATAGAAAGGAGTACAAGGAATTGTGTGAATCATTGATGTATAAGGCTTTTTAAAGTAGTTTTTTGAAGGCCGGTTTTAGATTCTGCCGTAGCACAATAGTTTTCAATGTTCTACTATTGAGTGTAAAACATTCAACGAAAACAGCTGCACAAAATACACGTGTTATAATGCCAGCGAATCTGAGTCAGTGTTCCAGAAGTTTTCAAGTTTTTCTTCTGGGAATTTTAACTTGAACACATTCACTCATAAAGAAGGACGATAACCACCAATCTCACCTGAATGCGCGCTATTTACTTATCTCTGGATTATTCTAGTCACTTAAGTATGAAATTCTTTACTGTATTATTCACAAAAATATGTAAGCTCGCAGTTCATTAAAAACTTACACTATTATGCTTATTGGTTAACGACATGTACTGACGACCTGGGTGTCCCAAGTTCGAATCCAGTTCGTTCTACGAAAATCACTTTCACTTATGATGTTGTCAAACTTCACGTGTTCCTACTTGATGTCTTTCTAGAAAGAATTCTGACTAGACAAATATCAGTGAAACCAATGCCAAAAATAGAATTTTCGAATTCATACGATATGATGATCATTATGTGTATCTGCAACAAAGCGTAAACATACTCTAATTTCGAACCAATTATATCTGAAATTTGTATGGGGCAATATATGGACGATCCGATCATAAACACTGAAGGTAAATTATTATTTGATATTCACATTTAACTCTAAAGTATATATTTATACTCAGCAATATATAGCAAATCAACTGATCTTCTGACCTCTCTGCAATTCTATACTTTTTTCCGGTATCTTATAAATCCCAGAATGTTTTTCTTTCTTTTGCATGTTAATTTTTTTATATCGTCATCTCGTACGCGTCTTTATTAGGATGTGTCCATGCGTGATTCATAGTGTTCTTTGTTATTGGTGGTGTCCCCTGGTCGATTTTCCTGAGTTGTATATTTGCAATCCGCAGATTTGGGGTGATAATAACTCTATATTCTACAAATGGTTAACAGCACTAACACAGTTATGCAATATAGTCCCTTATGTGTTGGTATTCGTATAGTGGTTAATCTTAAATATTAATGATTGGAAACTCATCAACACTTTGAATTATTCATCTATTAATAGCTAACTGGGTTATAGAGCATATGAGAATAATATCAAAATGAGCTACACTCGTAGGCAAACAAAAACTTTCAATCCAGAGATTCATTTAAAGCTTAGTAAATATTTCAGTTAAAAACGGAATAAACTATTGTTACATTGTACTCCCTTCAAGGGGAGCACGGCGCTAAATTAACTGTACTTTACGTAACGTCAGTGTCAGATAGAGGGGTCTCTCACTCTATATATGTATATATATATGTAAGGTGTATGTATATAATGAGTTTCTTGTGTCGTTTAGTGTTTCATAGTGTTCCTTGTTAATGTGTGTATAAGTATTTACACATATATATTACACATAGAGATATAGTTTCAGCAGGATATATAACATTTTATTACCAAACAGTTCTATACAACAAAGGGACCGAACATCTTTCTTGGGATGTTAGATATTGCCAAACAGGAAAACATACCCTCGTTCAAATGTGGCCTTGACTAATGAACCTTCCAAAGCTGAAACGAAGATCCATGCCAAGTGATGATCAACAAAACTCGGGTTGTATTTTCAGATAACTTTTATTCTAAATGCTTTTCCGTTGGAAGATTGCACGCGTCTTAGATTTTGCTTTCTCTGGCATACAAGGCCATAAGCCATGTCGCTCGCTGACCATCTCCCACGCTTACACTGGCCGTCTGTCTCCTTCCCTGACCACTGGCTAACTTTGTCTATATATAACTATCTGAGGGCTATTACGTCTCACATCTTTTAACATGTGACTTTTAATCACGTTTCCTCTGTGACCCAACCAGCCATGATAGTGGAAAATTGCCCCAGAGACGGGCTACAGAGAGCCGAATTAGAGCTTTTGATTTTTGTGAACGAACTCAGGGTAATACTACGTTACCTTGCTGGTTAAAAAAGGGCTTGATCGCTGCTATAAAATACAAAAAATACATTTTCTTGGTAAAGGAAAAAAAATTCGGGAACATTTAACAATATTGCTGTGAAAATGATTGCTCCGAGTTTCGACCTATGTTTTGTTTATCAGTGGCCTTAAAAGGCTAAGGCCGAGGTCGGCTGGTATGTGGGAACCAGTTGATGGAATCATTTGCTACTGACAGAAGAATCACCCAATCAATATGCGTAGGTGTGTGGCTAATTATCCAATCAGGGTGAATCAGAGTATGACGTAACAAGCAAAGATTTGTTTGGTGGGAAACCTCATCTTAGCCAGACTTTACCAACACCTCTATTTAAAAGGGACTGAAGAGCAAGGAAAAATCAGTTGCGAAGTTGAAAATTGTTTTTTGTTGCTCACCGTTGTTGAAAGTCTGCGTTACAGTCCACCACCCCGGTGTAAAAAAACATCCGTTCTTTGATCGACTGATAAGCAAGAGGTAATCGGTAACTGAAATAAAAAGGCCCCATTTGAATGACTATTGAGAAACTGAGAGAACAGAAATATATATGTCAAGAATAAGAGTTCAATAGAATCGTTGTTTTAATTTGAATAAAATAAAATACGCATTAAGTGCGCTTAAAACCAAATCACAACGTAATATTAGGAAAATAAACAGATATTTTACTTGTTTGAAATTTATCACAAATATATTTCAGCGGTATACTCAATCTTCAGTGTGTTGCTTTGTTTCTTTTTTTCTTTTCTTCTTCTTTGCCATATTGTAAATTTGGAGAAAGAAGTCTGTTTGTATAGAGCCGCGCGCTGTATCTGGCGACCTACGCACAGTTCAATCATTTCAAAATACAACCGCAAAAATTACGTTGTGATTTGGTTTCAAGCGCACTTGATGCGTATTTCATTTTATTAAAAAAATTTTTTTATTATTTTATATTTTCCTGTTGAAAACTGTATCTGATTATTATTTTTGATATTTACTCAGACTTTTAAATAATTAATATTTACTCAGACGTTTTAATAATTAATATTTACTCAAATTTATTAATAATTAATATTTACTCAGACATTTTAATAATTAATATTTACTCAAATTTATTAATAATTAATATTTACTCAGACATTTAAATAATTAATATTTATTACAAATTTATTAATAATTAATATTTATTCAGACATTTTAATAATTAATATTTACTCAAATTTATTAATAATTAATATTTACTCAGACATTTTAATAATTAATATTTACTCAAATTTATTAATCATTAATATTTATTCAGACTTTTCATTAATTAATATTTACTCAGATTTTTATAATAATTAATATTTACTCAAATTTTAATTATAAATATTTACTCAGACAATTAAATAATTAATATTTACTCAGATTTTTTAATAATTGATATTTACTCAAATTTATTAACCATTAATATTTATTCAGACTTTTTAATAATTAATATTTACTCAGATTTTTACAATAATTAATATTTACTCAAATTTAATAATTTATATTTACTCAGGCTTTTAACTGATTAATATTTACTCAGATTTTTACAATAATTAATATTTACTCAAATTTATTAATAATTAATATTTTCTCAGACTTTTAATAATTAATGTTTACTCAGACTTTTTAATAATTAATATGTACTAAAATTTATTATTAATTAATATTAAGCCAGACTTTTAAATAATTAATATTTACTCAAATTTATTAATAATTAAAATTTACTCAGGCTTTTTAATAATTAATATTTACTCAGACTTTTAAATAATTTATATTTACTCGGACTTTTTAATAATTAATATTAACTCAAATTTATCAATAATTAATATTTACTCAAATTTATAATACATTAATATTTACTCAGACTTTTAAATAATAAATATTACTCAGAATTTTTAATAATTTACATTTACTCAGACTTTTAAATCATTAATATTTACTCAGACTTTAATATAATTAATATTTACTTAGATATTTAAATAATTAATATTTATTCAGACTTTTTAATAATTAATATTTACTCAGATATTTATAATAATTAATATTAACTCAAATTTAAATAATTAATATTTACTCAGACTTTTAAATAATTTATATTTACTCAGACTTTTTAATAATTAATATTTACTCAAATTTATTAATAATTAATATTTGCCTAAACTTTTTAATAATGATTTTATGTACTCATCATTTGTAGACATCTATGCTGGCGGCACTACCATTTATGGTAGCACATCTAAGACAGTAAATGACCAAGTTCTCTCCAATTCTCTCTCCTCTGATCTTGAGCACGTAGTACAATAGGGTAAAGAATGGCTGGTTACTTTTAATTCATCTAAAACCAAGCTTCTCTCTTTACATCATCAACATTCTGATCCACATCTGACATCAATTGAAATGAATGGCTCTCGTCTTCAGGAGGCCTCAAGTTTTGACAAACTTCTTGGCTTGACCATTACTCCTGATCTTTAATGGAACACGTACATCAAATCTGTTGCCAAGGCCGCTGGAAAAATGGTGGGATCTTTCTATCGATCCGGTAGATATCTCACTGCTGATGCTATTCTCTATCTATATAAGAGCCAGGTACGTCCAAGGATGGAATACTATTGCCACATCTGGGCAGGAGCTGCTAGAAAGGACTTGGCCTGCCTTGATAGAGTTCAAAATAGACTTCTTAGCCTCGTAGATGTCCTTTTCTCTTCCTTACAACCTTTATCTCACAGAAGAGATGTTGTGAGTTTGTCTCTGATGTATCGTTATTTTCATGGAAAGTGTTCGAATGAGCTTCAATCTATGGTCCCCCCTCGCCAAACTTTCACAAGAAACACTCGTCTAGCTGTAAACACTATCAATAATTCTCCCCACTCTTTATCTGTGCCTAAACCTAAACGTAGATTCCATGAACAAAGCTTTTTTCTTAAAACTGCATGCCTGTGGAATTGTCTTCCGTTTTCCTGCTTTCCGGCTGACTACAATATCGTTGTCTTCAAGTCTAGCGTAAATAAGTTATTGATGAGCCGTTCCATATAAGTTATCAACTTTACCAAATTTTCGTTACTAATGATTACTATTATGTCCAATTTCTACTGTACACTCTTTAACCCTTATCCTTGAGTGGCCTCTTGGCCTTGATAATGTGGTGATGCCTATGTAAAAAAAAATGTACTCAAATTTATTAATAATTAATATTTAGCCAGACTTTTAAATGATTAATATTTACTAAAATTTAGCAATAATTAATATTTACTCAGATTTTTAATAATTAATATTTACTCAAATTAAGTAATAATTAATATTTACTCAGAATTTTTAATAATTAATATTTACTCTGACTTTCTAATACTTAATATGTACTCAAATTTATTAATAATTAATATTTACTCAGAAGTTTTACTCATAAATATTTACTTAGACCCTTTAATAATTAATATTTATTCAGACGTTTTAATAATTAATATATACTCAAATTTTTTAATAATTCATATTTACTAAGACTTTTTAATAATTCATATTTACAAAGATTTTTTAATAATTAATATTTACTCATACATTTTAATCATTTATATATACTCAAATTTATTAATAATTAATATTTACTTAGACGGTTTCATAATTAATATATACTAAATTTTATTAATAATTAATATTTACTCAGACTTTTAATAATTAATATTTACTAAAATGTATTAATAATTAATATTTACTCGGATTTATTAATAATTAATATTTATTCAGACTTTTTAATAATTAATGTTTACTCA
Organism: Euprymna scolopes; assembly: GCF_053919585.1. NCBI lineage: Eukaryota > Metazoa > Mollusca > Cephalopoda > Sepiida > Sepiolidae > Euprymna > Euprymna scolopes. Next base: position 80,750,061 of record NC_136483.1, read on the forward strand.
AATTTATAAATAATTAATATTTACTCAGAAGTTTTACTCATAAATATTACCTCAGACCCTTTAATAATTAATATTTACTCAGACCTTTTAATCATTAGTATATACTCAAATTCATTAATAATTAATATTGACTCAGACTTTTTAATAATTAATATTTACACAGACTTTTCAATAATTAATATGTACTCAAATGTATTAATGATTAATATTTACCCAGATTTTTAAATAATTAATATTTACTAAAATTTAGTAATAATTCATATTTACTCATACATTTTAATAATTAATATATACTCAAATTTATTGATAATAACAATTTACTCAGACTTTTTAATAATTAATATTTACTCAGAGTTTTTAATAATTAATATATACTCAAATTTATTAATAATTTATATTTACTCAAAGGTATTATTAATTAATATTGACTCAGACTTTTTAATAATTAATATTTGCTCAGACATTGCAAATTACTAATATTTACTAAATTCATTAATGATTCATATTTACTCAGACTTTTTAATGATTAATATTCACTCAGACTTTTAATAATTAATATTTACTCAAATTTAGTAATAATTAATATTTACTCAGACTTTTTAATAATTAATATTTACTCAGACTTTTAATAATTAATATTTACTCAGACTTTTAATAATTAATATTTACTCAGACTTTTAATAATTAATATTTACTCAGACTTTTTAATAGTTAATATTTACTCAGACTTTTTTAATAATTAATATTTACTCAAATTTATTAATAATTAATATTTACTCAGGCTTTTTAATAATTAATATTTACTCAAATTTATTAATAATAAATATTTTTTCAGACTTTTACATAATTAATATTTACTCAGACTTTTAACAATTAATATTTACTCAGACTTTTAATAATTAATATATACTCAGACTTTTAATAATTAATATTTACTCAAATTTAGTAATAATTAATATTTACTCAGACTTTTTTATAATTAATATTTACTCAGACTTTTTAATAATTAATATTTACTCAGACTTTTTTAATAATTAATATTTACTCAAATTTATTAATAATTAATATTTACTCAGGCTTTTTAATAATTAATATTTACTCAAATTTATTAATAATAAATATTTATTCAGACTTTTACATAATTAAGATTTACTCAGACTTTTAATAATTAATATTTACTCAAACTTTTACATAATTAATATTTACTCAGACTTTTTAATAATTAATATTTACTCAAATTTTTTAATAATTAATACATACTCAGACTTTTTAATTATTAATATTTACTCAAAATTATTAATAATTAATATTTACTTTTTAATTATTAATATTCACCCAAAATTATCAATAATTAATATTTACTTAGACTTTTAAATAATTAATATTTACTCAAATTTATTAATAATTAATATTTATTCAAATTTTTTTAATAGTAATTTATATCTACTCAGATTTTTTTAATAATTAATATTTTCTCAGAATTTTTAATTAATTATAATTACTCAAAATTTATAATAATTAATATTTACTTTTTAATTATTAATATTCACCCAAAATTATTAATAATTAATATTTACTTAGACTTTTAAATAATTAATATTTACTCAAATTTATTAATAATTAATATTTATTCAAAATTTTTAATAGTAATTTATAACTACTCAGATTTTTTTAATAATTAATATTTACTCAGACTTTGAATAATTAATCTTTACTCAGACTTTTTAATAATTAATATTTACTCAGAGTTGTTAACAATTTATATTTATAACGAAAACTAATGAATGTGTCATAGTCGATTATTCATCGTTGTCAATTTGTGAATCAACTACCTGGGCATTAAACCATATTTAAGTAATCGTTGTCAGCGAACAGCCAGCAAGAGAGAATATCATTGACCTACCGCATCCAACATTCGGGCCGTAACTTCCTATCAACCCTTTCATCGTAGAGGCGGCTGAGATTGCGCGATTGGACTTCTGTGGGTGGTCGAACTAAAACACCTTAAACTACATATGTAACTGGTGGACATCAGGGTGTTATATTTTAGCTCAGAGAGTCCCCACCCCGTCACGCCATACCTCTATTCCGATCTGTTATTTTGAAACCTATTTGTTTGAGTATTCATTCAGTCAAGGTTGCATTCCTTGTTATTTTGTTTATTGTTTTAATAACCCGTTCCAAATTCAAAAAACTATAAATATGTTTGTCCTTGTACACAAATTAATTTCGCATACCTACGAATAATAATGTTATGTATATAACATTTGAACTTTTAATAATAATAGTCGATTTCCTAAATCGACTAATTGCAAAGTAAACCGCTGTCGCCCCAGCAAAATCTAACACTATCGGCACCTGCTATAGCGTGATGATGTAGAAAAAAAATAGCGACTAACTTACATAAATGTAGCCTCTGCGACAGAGAATGTTCTTCCAAGGGTCGATAATCGCTTGCTTATATACTGAATCTGAAGAGATAGTAGCGACCGAAGGTTTTATTTTTTTGTAACCTCGCCATTCGGTTAACGAACTGTTTGGTTCTCCTCTGATTTTTCAAAAAAAAAAACAAACAAACAAAAAAACAAAAAAAAACATTTATAAAGAGTTAGAACCATTAAAATGATTAATTTCAACATCTAAACAAATAGATTAGGTGCAATAGTAAATCAGCAGCAAGTGAAAATGATATTCAAGAAGTTCAACATTTACGGAAATATCAAAATAATATTTTTTTATATATTTTATTTTTATTTTGTTTTGTGAAAAGTTTCTTTTAAATTGAAATTATACAATACAGGAATAAGAAATAAGAAAATGGAATTCGGAAGCATTAGTGATTTTTTCAGTTAAGTATTATTACTTTTGTCTGACTTCTGTTGTGAAACACGTGCAGGTATGTGCATTATTTGATAAATAAAGGATTTTATTTGATAAATTCAAGAGAGTAGAAAGTGTATTTTATGTCTACTTTCAGCAGCCTCGTATCTCTCGCTTCTCTTATTTTGTCCTTTAGTTCTCACATTTCGTGAGCAACGTTTCTACAAAGGGGGACGAATTGCCGTTTCTTGAGTCAGATTCTATCCATTTAATATATATTCTTGGCTAGTTTTTCACCTTTTTACCTCCTTACATCAAGCGATTTCATGCTTTGTCTGAGGCGATTTCCATAAGAAATCGACTGCTGGAACCAAAATAAAACTTTACAAATCAAATTATTGAGACAGTTTTTATGTTATTACAATTACACATATACAGTTTACAAAATATTACAGTTATATCAGTTGACATTTTTATAATTCAAATAATTTATTTGTGTATTAACTGGTGCGAAATGATATTTATTAGAGAGTTATTGATTATGATGCTGCAGACAGAAAGTGCTGATGCAGTGTGTGTGAGAGCAACAACATATTATCTGCTATGGTCATTTCCCTTCTGTTTACTTTCTTAAATGATCATCCCTGGCTCAAATCACTAATTAACCAGATTAAATATAGCATTCCGACTAATTTCCTTTTAAATACATCGTAGGAAAAGAAAGAGTCATTTTCGTACAACCATGTAAACCGTCCATATGGACTATAGTGATTAACAAATCATCACTTGTCTCGGTCTGTTCTCTCATGATCGAAGTCTTTTGTCAAGTGTCTCTCTTAAGAACTGATGATTGCGATCTTGTGCTGTCAAACTAGTTTCTTATACGAAAGAATTAAAACAATTCGACAAACGCCTACTTGAAGTTTATTGGTTCATATTGCTAATTAAGTTACAATTAAATCCCGTCTCTGGTGAATCATATTGACCACAAATTATTATTTATTGACATTGATAGGAGGGAGAGATAAATAGATAGATAGATAGATAGATAGAGAAAGAGAGAGAGAGAAGGAAAGAGAGAGGGAGAGAGAAAGAGCGAGAGAAAGGATCACGTTCTTTAAATATGTTATCGTTTCGTTACACAATTTTCAATTAGTTAAGTCTCTTGGTCGCTCTTGCTAAGACTGATTTCAAAATCATCTCAGAAACCAGACAACCTCGTATATATGAGGTCATCTTCGCTCACAATCGATCTCTCGTTCTCACGGTCGACGTATCGTAATCCTATTACCTTATTCGCGACTCCTTCTGGAAACACTTTCTGTTTTTCAATGTAGTCTCCAAAATATGATCTATGTACTAGCTAATGACACCATCAAATATAACCACCTCAATATTTCATATTATTACCAGTCTCTCTAAAGTGTTATATGCTGGACATAAAACATGCAAGTTATTTACATTTAAAAAAGATTAATTGAAAAATACATAAACTTAAGAGATTTTATTTAAACTAAATGTTAAATTTGCTTAAAAAAATAAATATTTGGAAACTAGAAATGCGTTATTTGCTTTAAAATAGAAACTCACTGAAACGTGGATTATATTTGTTTATAACACGATCCCAATTTTAGAGGAAGATTTAAAATATCAAACCATTGAATGTTTATAATCCAAGTTCCATATTTAAATATTTGGGATTTTATTTCTATAGAAATAAACAGAATTTTATTTAATTTTTTGGGGAGTAGATTTAAATTTGGATGGAATAATACTGCATCCTGACTAAATATTCAAAACGACACTGTATTCAAAGTATAAATAAAATCTCGTTATGGCCAAACTACAGTGACGTTTCGAGAAATGGTGCACATGCTTTAAGTGATTTTACCTCAAGTAACAACACGAAGCTGGATACTCCACCAGACTTAATCAATTCGTGTTCTGGAATCCAGTAAAACCAAGAAGCCGCAAGAAAGATATACTATTACTATAACAAATTTAAATGGGAAGAGAATATTACGTTCTTAACTTCTTTACTATCTCAGTGTTTGAGAGACGAAAGAAAAAAAAATGAATATTGGAATATCTATGTATCTCATAGAGATATCAAGTATTAGCCCCAGAAAAGGGACCCTTGGTTTCTGAGAACTTCTACTGTGTAAAATGAAACTAAGGTGGATTATAGTTACAAGATATTTAACATCGTTTAACAACCACCCTTATCTAGTTGGATGGTAATTTCAAAGTTTTAGATATTAACAAACCATAGCAAAACTCCGGAAAGCGTAACGAAAATTGCTGATAGAATTGTATTAGAATCAATAATTTATCCACTTAAAACTCAAATGCTACTTGTTTTATTTGCTCTAATAAAGGTAAATAATTTAATGAAATTGTAAACAAGAAATAAGGAACATGTTTTGTTGTATTTAACGTTGGTTTTATACCAACGTTAAATGCAACAAAACATGTTCCTTATTTCCACTTATTAAGATATAATAGTATATACGTGGTCAAATACAATACTCATACTCATAAGATAAACGTTAATGGCACCCCAAAAGACGCTTGATAAACATAAGATATATAAAAAAGTAACAATTCCTGAAAGGCACTACCCTTTCATGTATTACATGTTCATTCTTTTAAGTTTAAACTAGCCAGACGTACTGCCTTCATTTTAAACAAATCTCAGTGAAGACTTATTAGCACATTTTCTGATATTTAGCAAAATCTCTATAGATAAAAATGTAATTCTTGGTTCGTTCAAAGTCGATAAAACCATATTTCTACATTACCAATTTAATTGAAATTTTCAGAAAACCTATCTGTAAAGTCAAGGAATGTTTGCATTTTATTAAAATAATTTAACATTGCGAATTATAAAAATATTAATTAAAATAAAAATATTTTTCATAAGTAGTTTCTGCGAGACTGCCCAGTTTTATTTCCGGTAACTTCCGTTTCAACGACTCTCGAATTACAAGATAAGTAAAAAAAATGTACTCATGATGAGAGTGATCTGTGCTAAAATAATAACGTTATTATTTAAAAAGCCATTCTTAACATAGGGAGGGGAGGGTGTTTTGTACCTATTCTGTATTTTACCCTTACAATTGAATGAAAAACATATAAAACTTTAATTAAACGTGGAAATACGATTTAAAAAAATAGCGAGGATCACTCTCTGCATTAACACAAAACCCCCTATTTTTTAAATTTAAATACATTTATGTATCTTACCAATTTTTAACATTTTTATTTCTTTTGTTTATCTTAAGGCTTTTCACTCATCAAACATTACGTTTTAATTGTTTAGTTTCTTTCATGGCATTGTTTACATAAAAAAAGTTTGTTTTAACTTTTTATAAACTGTTCCATTTTTACGACATGCCTCAGCTTATTATAAACACCCTAACCTCCTCATGTTAAAAACGGCTTTCAAATTAAACACGCCCTTCCACAAACCTCGAAAGCCGTTCTGAACATGGGGAGGTTGGGGGTGTTCATTCCGAAAGCCTTTTAACATGGGGAGGTTAGGGTGTTTATAATATGCTGAGGCGAGTCGTCAAATCAACGAAGTTGCTATTTATTATTTATTGCAAGAATTGCTTGAAATTTATTTGACAAAAAAAATGACATTTTCTACAAACATTTAATAAGAAATACAAATAAACGGTAGTTTTTTTTCTGTTGATGTTTCTACATTTAAAATGTTACTTTACTTTTCCTAGCATTGCCGGGCTGAACGCTGCGAAAATAATTACACAACACTTAAAATTTTATTCATTGTTGATTTATTCAAACAGTCCTTTGTAAAATAAATATTTAAAATAAAGTGGGGCACTCCTTGGGCGTTGAGTTCCATGGCGACCAGCAGAATTATTTAATGGTCGCTTCCTTAGCCCCCCCCCCCTTAGTCAAGGCTAACGCATGCGCACGTAACATTTATCATTTACTTACGTTGCTTTCCGCACTTTTACATACATTATTTATTTACGTTGGCTTAACTCTTTTCATGAATAAAAAAAAAGTAACTGAACCTGACTTTGTAACTTTTACAAACATTTATTTATTTACGTTGGCTTAACTCTTTTCATGAATATTGGAAAAAAGTTTTACTCTTTATGAATATTAAAAGAAAAAAAGTTACTAAACATTTATTAATAATTTCTCACTTTTACAAACATTCGTAATTCATGTATTTACTTACGTTGGCTTAACTCTTTTCATGAATATTAAAAACAATAACTAAACCATGTATTGATAATTTCTCATTTTTACAGACATTTTTAATTTACATGAGTGGATAATTATTTTGGTAAATATTTACATTTAGGTTCACCTCCACAATTTTCTTTTTTAAATGACGACTTTTATTGATAAATAAATCTACTTCTCTGCAACGGGCACTGAACCTCTCCTTTTTTAATAGTATGTTCGGGTGAGTATACTGACAACAAATATCAGTTAAATTTTACAAATATTTTTCCACCCCTCTCCGAAAATGGTGTTTATTCTGGAAGCTGTTCTTAAGATGAGGAGGTTGGGGGTGATTATAAGGTGGACCTAATCTAAAAAAAATCAAGGTTTTTAAATGATTAAAATAATTTCTCACATTTACAAACATTTTCACATGCGCACATGAGCAACTATTTTTTTATTAACTTTTTAAAAACTTTTTATTTAAAAATTAGTAAATTTCAATAAATAGAATAATAAATCATTTATCATTAATACGTGTTTTTGGTTTTGTGTTGAATTAAACTTTTTTTTCATTACAACAATAATGAACCAGTTTAAATCTTCCGGTATACGTTTAAGGGTTACGAAATTATCAATAAATCGTTTAGTTACTAAGCCAACGTCAGTAAATAAAAAAATGTTACGTGCGCATTAATAGGGGGAGGCTAAGGGAGCGACCATTAAATAATTATGCTGATCGCCAAGGAGTAGCTAAAGTGGCACTTATGCACTTATGTTATCGTGCTATTTTTTAAAATAGTATTTTCACGCTAAATTTTAATTTTACAATATATTTCCTTTTATTAATTTGTTAGGTAAAAGTACAGATAACCCGGTCGGTTTCTAATGTGTGGAAAATCTAGCTCCCGAAAAAAGGTGACTCTGGATAGTAACAAAAAATTAAAATTGCCCCAGTCTCGAAAGATTTCTCTACTGAGCGAGGAAAAAAAACGGTGAAGTGTAGTTCACCTTCTGTTTCTATCCTCCTCTCTCTTCCTCTCTTAACATATCTCTCTATCCATCTCTCCCTTTTCCTCTCTCAATCTTTCTCTCTATATCACCCTCTCAATCTCTCTTTAACTCCCTCTATTTCTCTCTCCTTTCCTCTGTCTCGCCCCTCTCTGTTTCTAACTCCCCCCCTTTCTCTGTATTTCTATCAATCCCTTTCTCTATCTCCTTCTCTTTCTCTATTTTCCTCTCACTTTCTCTTTTCTATCTATATATCTTCCTCTCTATCTGTTCATCTTTAATCCCTCCTCCTATTTTAGTCTCCTAAATTAATTACAGTGAATAAGACATTGTCAAAACGTAGATAAATCCTATTTTAGTCACCTAATTTACTGACTGTGAGAATAGAAGTTATTTGGAAATTACTGCTACCTTGAACAGCACCAGAAGTAACTGGTAAAACCTGTCTAATTAAATTGATTTTGGCAGCCATTCGGTAACAAAATGACATAGCCTTAGCCCTTGCTGCATGAGGAATACCTGCGACCTTGCTGCCAAGTAAAATAATTATTTATTCTACTTTGAAACATTCAATTTTTAAAAAATCTCATGTTCGACATCTCCAAAACATCCAGTATATGGGAAAAATATTGCAGAAATGCAAACTTATTGTTTAGGATGAATGCACAATGGTACGCAAAAAATCACTTGAGGCTCTTGGTCGAACCATTGCAAGATTTATGTGCCAATGTCAGACCATTTGGGAATGCAGTAATATTGCTTGCAGGACATTTCAGATAAATGTTACCTGTTATTTTTCAATCAACACCAGCAGATGAAATAATTGCTTGCCTCAAATACTCTACTTTTTTGTGCCATCTGAAGGAATTTAACTCAAAATATGCATGTACAGTTGCAGACTGTTCGATCCGCACATAAATTTTTGCATCACTTGTGGGAAATTGGGTACGGAAAAGTGCCAGCTGATCAGAGATAAGGGAAAAATTCTTTGACTTTAAACTTCTGTAATTTTATTACATCAAAAGAGGAGTTAGTTTAAAAGGATTTTGCAGATATTCAAATTATAAGAATTCCACTTGACTGAGTGAACGAGCTATTATTGCAGGTCAATACAAAGACGTCCACGCTATTATTCAATGTAAAATTTCAAGTGAGGTAGTCAAATACAAATCCATCGACACCGTTGTGAAAGCAGATAAAGTGGTTAATTATCCAACAGCTATATTTTCCAGGGATGCCACCGCATGTATTGCAACTGAAATTTGGCGTAATAATTATCATGTTGTGAAATATAAACCAATCCAAGCTTTGCAAAGGCACATGGCTTGCAGTAAAATAAATTAACAAACAATATCATAGAAACAACAATCATAACAGGACTTTTTACAGATGAATATATCTTCATTCCACGCATTCCTATGATTCCACCGCATACATCATTACACTTTAGGAAATTGCACTTTCCAATTTTATTGTCGTTTGCAATAACCATCAACAAAGCACGGGGTACAATCTTTACAATTGTGTGGCTTACAGTTACACACTGACTGTTTTTTTCACATGGACAATTTATGTTACGTATTCAAGAGTCACCAAACCAGAAAATCTCTATATCAGCCAAGAAAATAGAACAACAAAAACTGTGTACCCATACGAAATGGAAAATTAAACCTATAAGAAACATGCTTTTTCTCATTTTGGAACTTTTTCTATTGCGCCAATTTGAGCCACAGCAACGCGTGGCAGGGTACCGATAGTTAAATAATAAGACTAATTCTGTAATTTATCTTATTTAATTCGTAAACTAATACTAGCCAAACAGACCTTGAATTTAAACCCATGTTGTTATTTTGCATTGCATTCGTAACAAAATTTGTACATGACACAGATATAAAAACAATACTCATTCCACGCCATAAACGCATTGTACATTGTAAATTTTGTTATAAAATCATATTTTATGTTATAATCACACTATATTTATTAAATTCTAACGGCTATATTTCGTTTAAAAAAGTGTTTTCGCGGCATATACGCACCACATAATTTAAAATATTGTACTTATATGTAGTTTTATTTAAATCTGTCATCTTGAGAAAGTCTTGAAACAATGCCGAAACGTTGATGAATATATATAAAAGGTTTGTACTTTTTCATTTTCCTTATATGCGTTTGTTTGTACTTTAAACTTCTAGTAGTAAAGCATACTATTAACCTAGTACATTTTTTAAAAGTGTCATATTGATGTCTGCTCATTCTCTTAGTGATAAACATATTTAGAGACAGTCAAAGAGTTTACGATCGTTTTTCAGCCTGTTCTGTTATCGATATATACGATCAATTTCACGAGCTGCTTTTTCTTTGCATAAAACCTAAAGTTGCAATGATGATCAATTGGTCTGATTAACGCAATCAGTTATTAAAGAAACTCTTTTTTCTTCCTCAACATCTTTACGCCACGTCGTTCGTCTTTCTGCGTCGCTTTCAATGCGTCAATTAGAGCCGGTAATTGTTCGGCAAAAGGTGTGTATTCGGGCGACCACGTAATTGTCTGAAATGTCGTCCATCGTCATTTGGTACGAGGCCGACTTCGTCGCGTATCCGTGACAGATAATTTCGCAATAAACACTATACCGAAATGAAGATCGCACGACGACAAGAGACAAAGAAAAATAAAGGAAAAGGAAAGAAGAACAAAGGCTGCTTAAGAAAAGCAAAAAAAAAAAAAAAGGAGACAATGAGTGTGTAAAGCGAATGTGAACGAGAGATATAAGAAGGCATTAATCTCTCATGAATACTTCACGCAAGACCATAACGAAATTCGTTACTGCAGCATTTTCTCTCTAAAATCTTCTCTATCCTCCTGACGACATGGTTGTAGCGGTCACGGAGTTGTTTCCAGCACATATTGTAAAATTAGCGTGCGATGTTCAAGTTAAGGCAGGGTTATTATATCACTTTTACTAGGAATCTCGATAAAATATGAATCGGTAAATCATCACAATTAAATAATAGAATACACCAGATCCTTAAGCATTGGTAAGGAGTCTAAGAGAAGGCAACACCGGAACAAACACCGGAGTAGACTAGATTTCACGTGTGTTCAACTCAAGTAGAAGAGGAACACTCGTAATTATTACCAAAGAAAGATAGGAATTACAAGCTTTAGTGAATTAATCATTTATTAAGAACAAAGTGTATTATTTATCCCCCTTTTCAAGAGGTTAGACACAAGGTTAGGCAATGCTTGAGAAGCTAGCATAATAGGATAAGTGTGTTGTGGTCTAAAAATCCGTGTCCACATCGACAAAGGCACCTTAGTCAATTAGCAATAAAAAGAGCCCTTCTCAAAATGATGTGAAGCCTCTAGGATAGAACCGAAAAATAGCTAAGGCCGAGAGAAATCTAGAATGTTCTTTTTTTGGTGGAGCTGTATTTTTACGACATTAAAAGCCGACGTCTTACTCTGTCCTCGTATGGAGTTGAGTAAATAAGAACCTGCAAGTCTTCGTACGAGAAGGAAATGGAAAACGCTTGAAAAATATTAACAGGTTAAACCAGACTCTCAAGCCTTGCTAAGCCAACTCCGAAATATGACCAATAGGATGTGATAAATATGTGATGGCAAATTACCAATGCTGGAAGGAGACCCATAGAAAGTACTAAGTAGAGCCAAATAAAAGAAAGATTGTGTTGCATCAAGTATTCTATTGTAAAACACTGTTTTATCTGCTATATGTCTTTCTGCACGTTATTGTTTTCAACATTTGAAATATATATTTCGACTACATTTCGACTAATGTGTTCGACATTCCGCAGATATCTATTTATTTACGATGATGTTTTATCATTATTTAAATGTGTTATTATTAATGCAAACGAGTATTTCTTTTATTCATGTAGTAATAATGCTACAATAAACCTCACCTCAAAGAAACAAAAGACGTGGTCTCTCTCTCTCTCTGTCTCTCTCTCTCTCTGCTACCGACGCGGGGAAACCATGAGAAGAAGAAGGCGCAAGAAATGTGTCTTGTTTTATACATGAGGATGAGATAAGCCAGGTGAGGTGATGAGAGTTACTGAACATAAAAAGGGACAAACTCTAAAAAAGGAGGCAGCAATTCGCTCATGCTTAATCAATAAGCTATAATTTTACAAACTCTACAGAACAATTCAATGATATCCTTAGGTAAATATTTTCAATGAATAATCGTCAAAATTACGAGTTTATTAGATAGATGATAGTGTAAATTATAGTAAATCATTAACCTAAAATGTTAGGGTACCATACTTTCATAATTTAAGAAGAATCATTGATAAGAAATAAGAGCGACTGGGCGGTTTCCACATAGAAATGCAAGTCGTTCATAGCTTACGGTTATTATGGTTTTGGCGAAATGCAATCAGGGACTTTCAAACACTCATTCAATAATTAACATTTCAATGAACTTACATGATACATTTAGGGGGATTTTGTCATACTCGTGTGTTTTGAAATTGTCTTGTCTAACTGGAGAAAGTATATTTGTAAAATATCGAGGGCCGTGTTTTAAAAGAAAGGTTTACAGGTCATAATGTACTTTAGTGAAAGTCAATGAAATCATTCGATTTTCTATTGGGGGTTTTCGAACGCTCTAAGCTAGACGAATTCAAGAGAGAGAAAGTGCACATCTGGTTGTTTCCCCAATTCAGATCGCAAAGTGTTGTTATCCGTCTAGCTATCTATATTCTAAGGACGTATATAAATACATGTATATAAATGCCTACATATATAAACATAAATATACATATATTTGTTGTTTACTACGAATATATATATATATATATAAATATATATATATAAATATATATATATTTATATTTATTTATTTATTTATGTTCGATTACAGAAATGTTAATCATTTTATTTAATATTTGAGACAATTTACCTGGCTTAATTTTTATTGATATATGCACATTGCAACTGGCTAATACATCTTAATATATTAAAATTTTGGAAAACTTTCTAATATATATATATATATATATATATATATATATATATATAAAATATATTTTAGTCATCGACATACAGACCTGTTTCGTTGTTTCACAACTCATCAGTGCCGCTAGACTAACGCCTCTCCCAAGCCGAGGATCGAACCTAGAACCGTCGTGATGACAGTCGGCAGTCCTACACACACACACACATATATATATATATATATATATATATATATATATATATATATATGTATGTATGTATATGTTATTATATATATATGTTATTATTTATTTTATTTATACATATATATATGTTATTATATATGTTATTATATATAATTATATATAATAACATATATATATGTATAAATATATATATATATATATAGAGAGAGAGAGAGAGAGAGAAAGAGAAAGAGAGAGACACACACAGAGGTAAAGAGAAAGGGTGAACGTTATATACATGTATTCGTACACGTCTCTAGAATGCAGAGTATCTAGAATGTAAGGAGATAATTCTTGCTAAAAATCACCCAATGTAGTAATTCATACCGAATAACATTTTCTTTAGAAACTGTTGTGTCTGGAGAAATGGGTTGTCGCAATAATGGAATATTTCAGTAATAAGTAACAAAGCTCATTATAAGTTAAATACAGTTTATTAACGACAGAAACATTTATTTATAGAACGATATGCATGCGTTAGTGCAACCGCCATCTTCTCCAACCTTCTTCCTTTATTAGACCTCTACAATCATTTATTTAGAATTTATAAAAGGGCGATAACTCTGTCTTTATTAGAGTTATTCCCCTTTTACTTTTAATCACTATAACACATCCCCTTTCAAATATGGTGCTTGTAGAATGTTTGATGTGGGTCCATTTTTAGAGTTGAAGTAGGCTTGCATCTTTGTTGCGTCTTTCGGGTTGCACCTTCCTTCTCGGATTTGCGTTGTTTTCTGCATGTTGGTTGAACACTTTTACATAATTCAAATGTGTCCAGTAAAATATTTAATGGGATGTTTGTATTATTTTATTATCTCTTTGGAAGATATGAGTGACGCAATGATTGGCATGTCTGACCCAAATAGATGATTGTACATTCACATCGTAGATTACATTAGCAGAAGGACGTACTATGTGACCTTGTGTCCAGTTTCCTTCACCATTGCGCTTGTTTTTTCCAATACAGGTTGTCCTGATAGGAATTTACATAATTTACTATGATGGCGACTGAATTGGTTTTCATCGTCATATTTTTGTTGTGAAGATTATTTGATGATGGACGAATAACATCCATTGGTAAACGTATTTTTGTGTTCATTAGTACTTCAGCAGGAGACGTTCCATTTGGACAATTTGGATTTGGGGTAACTCTGTAGCAACTTAGAAATATTTCTATGATCTCTCGCGTAGTTATCTCCCCTTTTAACTTCAAGAGTGCTCTCTTAAATGTGTCAGCAACGTTCAGCATTTGATAAGGGTGAAAAAGTGGAGATCTGAGATGCTGAATATTGTTTTGTTTACAGAAGTAAGAAAAATCTGCCGAGGTAAATGCAGTACCATTACCAGAAAGAAAGTTTTCAGGGACGCCGAATCTGAAGAAAATTTCTTTTAGTTTCTTTACAATTTGATTTAATGAAGTATGGTTCATCTAGAAAACTTCTGGCCACTAATTGTATGCATAAACCAATATTAAATAATGTTGTCCAGTAATTGGTTCTGCAAAGTCCATATGTAGTCGTGACCAAGGAGTTTCTGGGGTAAGCCATGCGTAAATCTTGTTTTCAGAGGAGATTTAGCAACAAGCTAACATTTGGCACAACTTTTTACAAGTTCCTCTAATTGCCTGTCCATGTTTAGCCAATACACGTGCCATGTGCCAGGCTTCCATCCGATTAATTATTTGATGTACATAGTGGAATTGAATGCAGACTCTGTTCTGGAGTTTGAATGGGACAACAACAAGTTCTCCAAAAGGAAGTGAACCATTGATCTCGCATAAAGATCGCTTGAAAAAATGGTTGAAGTTGCTGGTCAGTGCATGTTTTGGCCAGCTTGTGAGATGAAAACATTTAACTTTCTGTAATAATGGATCTGCGGCTGTAGCCTCCTCAATCATCACTGAAGTGACATATAACGATCTTACTGTAGCAACAAACGCAGAGATAACTTCAGGTTGCACAAATATCGCAGCAATGACTGTCTTCCACTAGTCTTTGATGAGAAAATATGAGTCTGAGTAACGTATCTGCCTGAGCAATTTTGCTGACTGGTTGGTACTTTATAGGAAAATCGTAATCTAAAAGCACAGTTGCCCATCTTTGTAAGCGGTTTGCTGTATAAACTTAAATTATTTTCCTGGAACCAAAAATACTTATTAAAAGCTCTTAGTCTTCGATTAGAGTAAAATGATAGCCACATAGCATTTTGTGAAATTTCTTTACCACGTAGATTACTGCTTGGGTTTCCTTCTCAAGTTGGCTATATTTTGTTTCAGTAGACGTCAATGACTTTGATGCGTGTGCAATGGCTTTTTCGCTTCCATGATTATAGTGTGTCAGCAGTAGATGAGAACTAAAATGTGTTTTGATTTTCTCAAATGATTCTTTGCATGTGCTTGACCAGTTCCATTTGGTATCTTTTTGTAAAAGATTATTCAGGCGTCCCCGTAACTTGTGAAGTTCGGGTAAGAAAAAACCATAATGTATTAAAAGGAGCAGAAAGGGTCGTAGTGTTGCAGCATCCTTTGGGGCTGCCATGTGCTTTATTGCCTGTTCGAACATTTTGTCAAACATGAATCCAAGGTAGTTCACAGAAGTTTGGAAGAATTTTCGTTTGTCTAGTCTTAAGTAAAATCCCAATTGTTGAATTCGATCATCCACAGAAATAAGTTCCTATTAGAATGTGCCCGTAACGATAACATCATCAGTGTAGGCGGAATCTGGTGGCAATCCTGTGATGATTGTATCCATAGTTTGTTGAAATATTGCTGGAGATGATTTGGCCCCAAATGGAAAGCGGTTAAATTCAAATAATCCCTTGTGTTTGAATCTCCATCAACTTCCATTTATAGATATGCATCTGCAAGGTCCAGTTTTGCAAAACAAGTTCCACCGTTGAGTTTTAAGAACAGATCCTCCTGTACGGGCAGTGGATACTGATGTCTCTCCAGTCCGTCATTTAGTCCTGTACTGAAATCCGCACATAGGCGTACTTTGCCATTAGCCTTCTTCACAATGACAATTGTTGCTGCCCAGGAGGAGTAATTTGTAGGTTGAATAACTCCTTCTTGTTCTTGGCGATCCAATTCTTTTTTACTGTGGCTAAAGCTGCGTATGGTACCAGACGCTTTGGTTTGAAAACTGGCTTTGCATCTCCTTTCAGTTTTAATATCGCTTTAACTTTAGAACAACATCCAAGTCCCTCTTGATAAACATTGCTGAACTTTGCTTTAAATATATTCTTCAAATGTGTTTCAGGATCTGCTGCAGCATTAATATTGAAATAATTGAAAATTGACTTTGGGGAACATTAACAAGATGAAGTTTTTCCTTAAAATCCAAACTAAGCAGATTCAGTGTTAATGCATCAGAAACATAGAACGCACCTGAATTTTTTTTCCTTCAAAAGAGAGATTGCGTGTTAACTAGCCTGTTAGTTGTATCTTGTTTCTCGATTCACCATAAGTAACATGAGTTGCCTTCTTAAGAGTTGGTTTTCGCAACAACTCCCATGTTGAACATGAATCTAAAGCGATATCCGAAGCGGTATCAAACTGAAAGTTCACTAGTTTGTTGTTTATCTCAACAAGTATATATTTTCTCCGAACTTCAAAATTAAATTTGAAAATGGCAGAAATGTAATTTGATGTGGTTTTCTGGAAACATCTTGACGTTTTTCTGTAGTGTTTACCTCTTGGCTGTGCAGTATTCACCCTGGAAGTGTTGCGGTTAGTTTTACCACAAAATTAGTCCTTGTGCCCACGACGTGAACAGTGTTGACATTTGTGTTTTATAAATAGAGAAAAAAAGTCAGAGTGCATCTCTCCACATAACCAACAGGGTGGTGGCGGCTTCTTTCAATTTCCAGTCGGGTATTTCTCTACCGATTTGATGTTGTAAGAAATCAATGGACTTTGTTGCACCATTGTTGAGTCTTGTTTTAGATTGATTAGTCCGTGACATTCTATGGGTAGAATTTGTCCCATTACTTCTTTCTTTTTTTTTCAACCATAGACAGTAGACGAGTGCGAATATCTCCCTTTTCTGGAGATTGTAACCCTGCGATGAAAATGAGGCATTTGAATTGATCCGCTCGCAGTGATTTCAGCCGAAAATTTTCGCATTGTAGATTAACAATCCCAACATATTTGACAACATCGTCTTTAGCATTTTTCTTTAATTTCAAACAATTGTAACGCATATTCAACAAAGATGCTGACTTAGCAAAAATGTCCGAGAGTTGTGTTATCGTTTCATCAAATGTGAAATATCCTGTTGTTTTTTCGAAAGGATGTCATTTTAATATCTTTACTGTTCTGCTGTACCCAGCTTACGAAGTAGTAAACGTGTTTTACATACTACACCCATACATGCAAAATAATGTTTAAACGTATCCTTCCATCGCCCATACCAAGCAGTAAAGTTCTCTTTTAAGTTTGGATTGAATGAAACATCCATTATTGTGTTTGCTATAGTTTTCAGATAAATTGATTTCGGTGTGTTCATCAATTGTTTGTGAAATTGAGCCAATAAATTTTCGATTAATTTGTTTTAAGCTTTAAAAATTCTTCTTGCTGGTTTCGTAATTTTTTTTCTAATAATTTTAGATCCATGACGCAAATAATTCCCATTTCTTTTCATTTCTGTTACTGCACAAAATTGTTCTTTTTCCGTTTGTTTGCATAAAATTATTACGGAAAAAGTATCTTTTGTGTGTGTGTGTGTGTGTGTGTGTGTGTGTGTTCACAAAATATTGTGGAACAAAGTATCTTTTTTTCTTGTGTTCACAAAAAATATCGTGTAAAAGATTTTATTCCGTTTGTGTAGTAAAGAATTTCTCCGACGCAGTTGCTTTTCTTAGATTATTGTGAGCTTTTTTTTTTTTTTTGAGATTTGGTATTTAATATAATCTCATCCTCGTCGCCAATTTTGTTGTGTCCGGAGAAATGGGTTGTCGGAAAAATGGAATATTTTATATAAATATACTATCTCTCTCTCTCTCTCTCTCTCTCTCTCTCTCTCTCTCTCTCTCTATATATATATATATATATATATATATATATATATATACATATATATATATATATTTAAATCACTTTTTATTTTGAACATTTTTCATCTTACCCTTTAATGGCCAACTAAATAAAAAATAATCATGTAAGGGGGGGGCAGATGAAACTTTCCTCAAAGTGAAAAATCGCAAAAAAATAATAATGGCGGGCGGAAGCTGAAAAAGACAACGTCAAATCAGGGATGTATATCGGTTCTTAAAACGGAGGATCGATTTAATAGAACATTGACGTGAATCTGAATCTTTTCTGAATC
Organism: Euprymna scolopes; assembly: GCF_053919585.1. NCBI lineage: Eukaryota > Metazoa > Mollusca > Cephalopoda > Sepiida > Sepiolidae > Euprymna > Euprymna scolopes. The sequence continues at coordinate 80,768,630 of NC_136483.1, forward strand.
TTTAAATCTTGATTTTTTTCAACAGTTTTTATATTCTAGTAGCTTAGTGTTCAAAATCCGCAGAAATAGTTGAAAAAATTGTAAGAGGTGTCGATTGTTCAGGTGTAACTACATATTTTTTGAAAATATTTTCTTTACCCAAGTTTTGCGTGGTTGAAACAAGAACTTGATTTTTTTTAAAATACGATCCATTTATTTGTATTTTTCATTGCAAGTTGAAATTGTTTTCAAACAAAAAACAAAAACAAAAAAAAACAAAGCAAATATGTTTTTCTAATATAAAATAAAACACTACTTCATCAATTTACATATTAAAAAGAACTATTTGTTTTTTTTACGAATTAACCCAGAGTAGTTTACCTCTTAAAAAGAAATCAAAATCTACTTTCTTTTGGCTAATAGGTTTCAACGGCTTTTAAAGATAATATAAAAGAAGGAATCTTTTTATTAATAATTAAAATTTTAAATTTTAGCGTAGGGGATCACTTTCCCATATAAGTTTAACGTAAAATGAGACCTCACTTCTTGGCAACGTAGGGAGATATGTAATCGTTTGCTTTTTTCTTCAAGTTTGGTGACGGGTTGGGTACAGAAAGGGGAATAGGGTGGAGGTGGAATCATCAGTTCCAAACATTTTAAAAATATGTAAGAACACTTTAAAACGTGTATGTGTGTGGAAGTTTTTATTATTTTTTAAAGATTGACTTTCAAAAGGTCTCACCGTTAAATATTATTAATCAGTTAATTATTATTTCTTGATATTTTTAAAGCTGTACACACGCACACAGACACACTCTCTCTTGTCTCTGTCTGTCTGTCTGTCTGTCTCTCTCTCTCTCTCTCTCACACACACAAAACAAGAGTGGACCGGTACAATGCACCCTCTCTCCTTGTATTTTTTCTTTTCGTTTTTTTTTTAAATTTTTTCTCAACGGATTACGCCCCTCTTATATAATAGATTTTACATTTAATCTAAGGGCAATAATGTTAAGACCATTATTAGCGAATGTATTTCGTATTGTTTTTGCTGGTCGCCATGTTTTTTTTCCTGCGCGCGTGCATTTAATTTTGCGCGCTCGCGCGAAATTGAGTATTGTTTCCACTGGTCGTTGTGCTTGTTTTCGCGCATGCGTGCATTCAATTTTTGCGCGTTTAAACATTAATTCACTCACTTGCAATTTTAAACATTTAATTCACTCACTTGCAATTTTACACATTAATTCTGTATGCCCACTATTTCATAACTAGTATATAGCTAGTATATATATATATATATATATATATATATATATATATATATATATATATATATATATATATACAAAGTGAAACGATTTTAACAATTTTAGTAAAGGCTTTTTTTTTTCTTCCTCATATAAATGAATTTTCTTTGGTCATTATAAACATTTTAAAAGTCAGATTATGTAGGTGCTAAGTCTGCGATAGGTTAAAGTTTATATATTTTTTTCATCCGGGAATTTAAACTGCATTCTTTATTTTTATTTTTGCATTTTTTTATTCAAAGCTTCTTTAGACTACATATTGGATTTTTAGATATGTATGGCTAGGTTTCCTTCCTCTGATCTATTTGCCCTTCTGGTACCTGAGGTACTTAAGCTTGTATAAATTTTTATTCTCATAGCATTATTATGCTAGTTGACATGTCGCAGAATGGATCTTGTAATCCTAAACTTATTTATTAATAGTTTTTCTTTTTCTATTTTATTATTTAATTCATCAAAATTTTTTTTTCATATATTAGTAAAAATAGTAACCGTATTATTTTACATATTTTTTATTGGAGAAGTGGTATTATCCACCGGAGAGCCATGTATTAAACAGCTGTCCTGTTTTTAAATCTCCGAAACAGCTTCATGGTAAGCAGCTGATGATCCCCGTTTTCTATTTACAAAAGTTTAGTTAAGGTTTTTTCTTTTCATCCTTATGTAGTTTAATTCTGTTTTAAAATTGAATAGTTTTGCGAAATCGGCTTATGCAAATGCTATGTCTATTTCTATTTAACAATTTTAGTAAAGGCTTTTTTTTTCTTCCTTATATAAATGAATTCTCTTCGGTCATTATAAACATTTTAAAAGTCGGATTATGTAGGTGCTAAGTCTGCGATAGGTTAAAGTTTATATATTTTTTCCATCCGGGAATTTAAACTGCATTCTTTATTTTTATTTTTTGCATTTTTTTATTCAAAGCTTCTTTAGACTATATATATATATATATATATATATATATATATATATATATATATATATATATATATATATATATATATATAAATTTAACATGGTCTATACAAATTAATTCATGTTTGTTGCAGTTCTGCACGACGACACTATCAACATTAAACTTAAACAGTATATAAAAAGCTCTACACATGTACACACGCACAAAAAGTATATATAAAGCTTCACACACACACATATACATATATATATATATATATATATATATATATATTTGTGGTCATCGACCTACAGTCCTGCTTCGTTGTATCACCACTCATCAGTGCCGCTAGACTAACACCTCTCCCAAGCCAAGGATTACACCTAGAACTGTCGTGTCGACAGTCGGCAGTTCTCCCACTCAACCGCGGAAGCGCTGACCGCAAATGACCTGACCGAATGTCTATTTAAATAAACATCCGTCCACTACATTTACAGTGCTCAAACCGTCTGTTTGTAAACACACAAACAACGAGCTTCGCATTTTTCAGCCAATTAAGTAACGGGTGAGATTATTTACGCCAGTGTTCTACCCGAAGAGGGGGTGTTTGTATTATCTCCATCGGCGTTGCTTTTATTTACTAATTATTTTACGAGACCATTGTCGAGGAGACAGCGTTTTCAATGGGCTCTTTTTCAAACTTTTCCTCGCCGAGTGCAACGGAGGACTTCTTTGTATCGCGCATATAGGCTTCTTTTTTCACTATAGCAACAAGTATTTGAACTTGTATAATTATTATTAAAAATAAATGTAACTGTATTACTGTCTTACTTATTATGATAAACATCTCCTTTCAAGCTGAAACATGCCAAATTGATCGGAAGACAGGCGGACAGAGCCATAAACAGAGATGCGTTGACGCATATAAAAAAGTGTGTACCGCTACGATTGTTTGTAATAACAATTGTATGCATTGAGATTCTATGGCGTTCATTAATAACCATCTTTTAGAATCTTTTCTTGCCTTGCATTTAAACCAATCAGTAATTACTGGCATCTTTCATCGTCAACGAATCTTGCTTCCGGGGTGAGAAGACATTGATGTAAACGAACACTTAACCACAACCATTAATCAGAATAATTTTGTTTGTTCTTTAACAATCGCTTAAAACACTATATATATATATATATATATATATATATATATATATATATATATATATATATATATATATATATAGAGAGAGAGAGAGAGAGAGAGAGAGAGAGAGAGAGAGAGAGAGAGAGAGAGAGAGAGAGGGAGAGACAGACAGACAGAAAAATAGATATGTATGTACATATATGTATATATGTATAATGAAAAATATTCACATTTTGAAACATTGCTTAGCATTTTAATAATAATTTTTAAAATTTATGAAAAGAAAACATTATTGTGTTTTCTTTGTTTAAAAAAACTATTAATTAATTTTCTTTTTATTATTTCGGAAAGATATAGCCTGCATATAAGTTACCTAAAAACGCACACTACATCTATGAAAGCTAAGTGTTTTGTAAGAAGAAAATATTTATTGGTTTCCATAATATATCAAGATTATTTTAAAAAAAGACTTTATTTACATAAAAAATTAAACCTATACCTATAATTATTTCCACAGCCAAATAACGTCACAGCCTACAAGAGCCATGACAGCCAACAAACCGGAAGCCAAGACTAGAGTTTCGCACTGAATTGTGCTCATAAGTAAGACATATCAGTACCCAACTGTGCAAACGTCCAACCCTGTATTATGACCCATCAAGATTTATTGTTTTGGGCTCAAATCAAGTTATTTAGTTTGATCTATGTCCAAGGAACCTATATCTAAAATTTCAAGTGTTTAGACCAAAAATTGTCGGAAGAGTTTCATAGAGTTCTCAAAGGTTAAATCGTTGAACTTTGATCCCTTAACAGCCAACTTTCTGGCCGAAAACCGATCACATAGATTTTCCCAAATCTCAGTACCCTGTATATCAAATTTCGTGTCTGTAGACTTTAAATTGACAGCGTAGGAAATGTACAGACACACAGACAGACACACAGGCAGACACGCAGACACGTTCATTTTTATAGATATATAGATATATATATGTCATTTGGCGGTCGGGTTTCGATCCTGCCTTGAGGCAGTTGCTTGTCTAGCCGAACTGATGAACTGTAAAACAGCGAAACAGTATGCATGTGGATAGCTATAATGCTCCCTATCTTGGGTTGAGCATATTGGGAAGTGGTATACAACCTGACATTAACGTATTAAGCGACGCTTTTTGTGTAAACAAATCGAGCGGAGGCATTTGGACGATGTCAAAACATCGTTATTTCATTACCCACACAGCATCAGCCGTATAGCGTTATGGTGAGAAGCCTTGACTGTCATTTGGGCGGTTGGGTTTCGATCCTGGTTTGAGGCAGTTGCTTATCTAGCCGCACTGATGAGCTGCGAAACCGCACTGAATATGTATGACTATATATGTATATATATCCTGTCCAAAAAGTCACTGATGGATTTAAAATCCTTGTCATTTTATAATTAATTAATTTTTGTCTCTTATTCAGATATTTTCAGATAATATTATTGAAATTAATATATGTATAAGTATGGTTTTGAAAAACGTACGCAAGTTGTGAAATTGTTTTACCAAATTAGGGGTTAATTGCTTTTATTCGAAGAGCTTATTGACGATATTTTCATGTCAGAGATATCCCGGCATTTTTTTTTTTTTTGGGAGAGTATCTTAAAGAAACTGTATATGATAACAAACAGCAAATAATACAAGCATAAAAGGAAAACAAAAGGAGTTAAATAAGAAAATTAAATCACAATTCGGAGATTCTACAATCTGTCATGAATAACGTATTGGAAAAAGCACAGATATGTGAAGCTGAAAATGGGCACTATTAAACGAACATTATTTACGTGTGTGTGTGTGTGTGTGTGTGTGTGTGTGTGTATGTGTGTGTTTGTGTGTGCGTATGTTTGTGTGTGTGTGCGCGTTTCTTTCTTTTAGAATGTATATATTCAATAAAGCTACCTTAAAATTGCTGCGTTATATATATTTCAGCCCGGCGTTGCCCGGGTGTTTGGAGGTGAATATTGGGCAAAAAAAAAAAAAAAGAAAAAAAAGCGGTTAATTTTTTTAAAAACTTTGACCCCCATTATGATCCCTTAACATTTATTATTTAGGGCTCAAATCAAGTTATTAAGATAAGGAACCTATATCTAAAATTTCAAGTGTTTAGATCCAAAATTATCGGAGTTTGATAGAGTTCTCAAAGGTCACATCGTTGAACTTTGACACCTTAACAGCTAAATTTCTGGTCGAAAACAGATTACAAAGATTTCCCCAAATCTCAGTACCATGTATATCAAATTTCGAGTCTGGAGACTGAAAATTGACAGATTTATTGCGTAGGAAAATGTACACACACAGACACACACAGAGACACGTTCACTTTTATAGATATATAGATATATAAAAATCCACAGATCATCACATAATGATTAGATCACTCTGACACACGTTAAAAATATTTAACCATAAATACTTAAATTTCAA